>NC_057794.1:561910993-562250802 GCF_018294505.1 Triticum aestivum
TCCAGCCTAGTGTGATGCACACCACGGCGGCGGCGGGCCTGGGCGAGGCAATGACCCGATCCCGACGGGATCTGGACGAACTGGAGGGCGGCGAGGCAGTTCCCGACGTTGAGAAGGTGCGGCGGCCCGCGGTCGGCAAGCTCCAGCATCAGTGGCTGGTCCGGAGGGGGGGTGGAGCATCGGCTCCGTCGCCGAGCTCGAGCACGCCGGTGCCCAAAGGGACGCAGACCTTGGGGCGGACCGGTGCCGAGGAGGATGCAGACCACGGCGGCGCTCCAGCCTAGTGGGATGCAGACCACGCGGCGGCGTGCCTTAGCGAGGCAACGACGGCGACGGGCCTTGGAGAGGAGACGGCAGCGGCGAGCCTGGGCGAGGCAACAACGATGGTGGACCTGGCGAGGCAATAACGAAGTCTCTGTGAAGACAAGATGCGTGAAGATAAGATGAACCCGTTTTTTCTTTTTTCTTCCAATGACAGGTGGACCCACATACGGATGATAACGTTACCTGGCGTTGCCGTTACATGTGAGATGTTAAGCGGTGCCACATCAGCCTGACTGGCGGGTCCCTTCTGTCATAAACTCACTTATCTGAGCCCGATCCGCCGATCAGTGTTTGATGCAAAAAGATTACCGAAGACACGGTGTTTTCGGTAAAAAAATGTATTGTAGTGGTTTTCGCAAACCTTGCCTTTAAAATGGTGATTTTGTGCAATTTACTCTACACCGGGCCGGTGGATTAATTAGGTGGAACCCATGAAAAGTGCACAAGACAAAGGCAGAAACGACCTAGCAACGACTACCAACCGATCTGATCTGATATCTTCTATCTCTCGCGTGTGCACGTCGCTCTAGTGCTACACTAGCTACTTTCTTTTCTGGAAGGTGCTACACCAGCTTGGTACGGGCCCTTCAAGCACACGCCTATATAAACCAGCCACCTCCTGCTCGAAATAGCATCGCATGCATTCTGGCATTCACCCAGCACATATCTATCTACCTTAAGCTTGCTCATCACTCGCAGAGTTGCCCTGACATTTCGGGATCACTTGCTGTAAAATATTGCAGGTAGGTTCCTGAGCTTGCATGCGCATGGCCAAGGCTTGTGTACTCCGCGGTGCCATGCTGATAGTGTGCACGCTCTTGCTTCTCTCGTCCTCTTTCATGGCGGCCGAGCCGGCTGGCCAACAATTGGATCATGTGAGAAAGGCCACGGTGGCGGCCACGACAATGGCGGCAGGGCGTTTTGTGAGGAATGTTCTGCGGGAGGAGGTTGTCCAGGCGGACGACGTCAATGGTGTCGTTGACATTGGCGACTCTAAGAGGAAGAGCCCCGGTGGCCCAGACCCGCAGCATCATTAACTGAGGTCGAGGTCTCCTTGCATGCAGTTTCTCTACAACGGCATCATATATACATGGGTCCTGAATCCCAAGATAGATCGATCAATCAAGTTTGTGCTCTTGTCTTGATATAGTAGCGAAAGAGATGGTTTTGTTTCGCAAGCATATATGTATACATGTTACATGCATACTACACCATATAGTAGGAGAGAATGCAGCACAAGTTTGTGGAACAGATCAAATGTTGTGACTCGTTTTCTCAAAGGGAATCATTTTTTTGCGTCTGCATTTTGCCAACCCTTTGCACAAGATTCAGTTCAGTTCCATGAGAATGTCTATCATAGTGGGTGTCCAAAATTTATTTTAGTCTCCCTGCCACACTCTGGTATTTAGATCAACAATTTTTCTATCCGTGGTCAGCTTGTACATATTTTATTATACACCAGAACGTTTAGTTAACTGCAGACAAAGCACAGATGGCTAGTTATGTTGGAACCTGCTCATCTGAGTTAAGGTCGTCCTAGACATGGCAAGGTTGGTCGCAGTTTCTTAGGTTTATTTCAGGCTTTTGGGTGGTACTCTTTCAGCAGTATGGTGTCCCCGTCCACTATAAGGCGTCTATGTGACTTAGCTAATCTCAAGATCTATATCGGGTAGGTCTCTTAGAGGTGCTTACAGGGTAGAATGAATGCGTGTGCATGTATGTAAGTGCCTGTGTCTATACTCTGTTTCTCCAAATAAAATAAAAACTCTTAGTTCACTTAACTAAAGACACACTTACAGACCAAGTAGTGAGAGAGAAGTCATGGAAGTGACCCATGAGCGATCACTCGTCGTTTTACTCTGTCCATTCCCCTCACCTTCAACTCTTCAACTGACATTACCATAAAAAAAGTTGTGCTGGAGAGGCTTGGGGTGATTGTTGCAGCGATGGAGATTTATATACCCACGAAAAGGCGCCCTCCGGAAGGAAACGGGGGCTGATTTGCTGCGAGCGAGTGGGAAATGGGTGTTGATTTGTCGCATGCGGATGCAAAACACGGTGACGGCCATTAATTGATGCTCTTCCTGGTGAAAATGTGGCTGCAACATTGGTACGAGCAAAAACGGAAGCCGTACGGATGATCATGCCATTGACCGGGCTGCGCATGGGAGGAAGATGCCAGGTAAAACTTCCCGCCTAGGCAAATCGTTTGAGGATGGCGCACATTCCAAACCAACATCCCAACCTTCAAATATTGAAGCCCACGGCTTAGATATGGAACGTCCTCCATAAATTGTGAGCGACTTAGTTGGAGTGCGCTTTGGGCCAAAATTATTATATTGGCGGTTGTCATGCCGATCGGCCCGATATGATGACTCTGCTAGATTTGCTCTAAAATCCTTTCATCATAGTTACGTACATCAATGTTGATGACCCATACAATAATCTGTCTAAAGACAAGTCAAATTTTAGCCATCAGTGCTAGTAAGAGAAAATTACAGCCAACATATGTACAACGGCAAATTACAGTCACCACGAGAACTGCTGGCAAGACAAGAAAAGGACAAACGCGTTACCTTTCTCACACAGGAGTGACACGATCGACAACCAAAAAAGGTTATAGTACAAAATTTTCAGCAGAGCTCACGGAGGATTGTCTGCCACGAGCCAATTTATTCCGCCTATCAGCGTGCGCCGCCAGTACGAGAAGCCATGCGTGCAAAGCACTCGTGCGTCTATCTGCTAATATCGCCGTGGCCATTAGCCAAGTGGATAGTTCGGTTGGAGTTGGATTTAGGTTATCAACTGTCTGTCCAACTGAACTTCTAAGTAAATGGCCAAGTGGACATCATGCTCGAATTAATTAACTGGCGTGACTTAGATATGCTTAAAAGAGAGAGGAGCTTGTCATTTAGCTAGCAGCTAGCCTTTTTTTAGCTGAGCACCTAGCTAGTTTTTTAGCTGAGCAGCTAGCTAATTGGTTTAAGAGGCAGTCATGTTTGCTTTGTCGGCAAAAAGAAAGTGTAACGGTCAGATGGTAATGTTTTTTTTTCTTTTTTCGAAAAGGGGAAAGACCCCGGCCTCTGCATCATCATGATGCACACAACCAATTTTATTAAAAGGGAATAAATAGATTTGAAACGTACATAGTATCAACTAAAATGGCAAAAAGAAAAATAAAACACCACAAATAGTGGGTACAAACGAAAGATTACATGACTTAACCACATAATCTAGTGACATGCCAGCCAAACTGGTTGAATAACGCCTGTGAAACCATCTCCAGACGGTTGCACCCAAAGGCCATGAGCCCCCCAACGTCCCCACGTTGAAGTGATGACCACATACGGATCGCTGCGGTGGCTCTGAATATAACCTGCAAAAAGTTAATAGATCGGGACCTGTTAAAAACACAATTATTCCGGCAATTCCAAATTGCCCAAAGTAAGGCACAAACCCCTACATGGATATAACCCTTAAGTATTTTGTTGATACCAACCAACCAGTTTCCAAACAAATTTGGGATATATGATTTCTATTCAGGGTATTGGAGGAAAAAAATATTGGGCAATAGTTTACTCTTCACCAGGAGAGGTTGACAAAGTTGTACTTCATTTTCTGCATGTCCAGTGTACCACTACCACGATAAAAGTTGTTATTCTTTTGCATTTGCAATTGGCAGGTCTCTCCATTACAATCCATATGAAAGAAAAGGAAAACCAAGCTGTGCTCAGCATCCACAACTCCTCGAGTGCTTGCTTATTAGGGCTTGTACAACGGTGCTTTGTCAGCCGTCTGTAAGGTATACCACATAGGAATTTTATCTAGGTGGAAGAGAGAGAACGAGGAGAGAGAAGGAGGGCGTGGGTACTTAGGCAGACGGTCGATAGCCCCAAAAAATCGCCCCTATTGACAGCATTCCTCCCATTGTACGCGAGGGTGTCGGTAATTTCCTGTTTTCCCTACCAAGCTGTGATATCCCGTGCAGCAATGCTACATCGACGAAACTTTACAGGGTTTTCCAGAATGTGTTTAAGCTGTCAAATTGTGATTGGATTAAGGAGAGGTTGGGGCCCCACCCACCTGAAAATCAGGGGGGCATGTGTAGTAGGTTAGGAATGAGCCTGTAAAAGCCTGTAGGCCTCTGTATGTTTAGCATTTTTGTATCCCGTGCTGCACAAATCCAATCCCGTGAAAATCTCTTGCTTTCTCCGCTGTATCTCCTCCGGCGAGAACTGCACGGCTGGGCCGCCAAACTGCTTGATGCATGCCGAGCAGCGGGGACTGCGTGGTGTGGCGGATGAAGAACTTGCCACCATCAAAATAATCGACCAATCCCCGTTGTGCAGCTAGCATGCAAGTAGCACATCAAATTGATCTGTCTAGTTAGTTTACATGCAGGTTTTGCACAAGTCCAAGATCAACACTTGGTGGACGCAAAAGCCGGAGTAATTTCAGTTAATTTCATTATTTGAGGTGCTACAATTACCATATAAAAGACAGACTGTTGCATACGGTGTTTTTAACCCTGTCTATAGGTGACGTGGATGGTTACTCTAGATAGGCGGGTGTCTTAACTAATGTACATGCCCTGAGTAAATTGATGTCTCGTTTCATGCAGTTTATTCAGCTGAGCAAAGGAGTATCCTCTTACAGCATGCATGCACGTCCAACGTCAACCCACACGATCGACTGGACGTCATGAGAACATATCCAATGATGCACGCACTCACATGATATATGCTCCTTCTGTAAATAAATATAAGACGTTTTAGTGATCTAAAACGTATATTTTTTTGCTCTTTGGAAATGCACGGACGAATTCGAACTGCTGGTTATAGAGATCTCTTAACTAGTAATTGGCAAGTCAAACGACAAAGGACGCACAAATCCACCGCCGTTAGTTGCACGATCGAGGTCGAGCTTGGCGCCACATGGCTTTCCCTCAAAGAAAGGGCCGGCGCACGTACGTAAGGTCGGCACACACCATGCAACCCAGACCAAACATATACCATACCGCATCAGTGTACTAGCTACTCCATTGACGGCATCGACATGATCTTCACTTGTTAATTTCTTGTCAGCACCGGCCGGGCCCCATTTTGAAGTTCAGCGGCCTGCCGGCCGGCCGGCCGGCCTTCTTATCACACACCGGGGCTGGCTGATTGGTGGTAGTGGAAGTGTGGAACCCGTGGAAAGTGCACGGGACAACTCAGAGACGACGGGGCAACCGACCACCAACCGATCTGATATGCTCTATCTTGCGTGTGCACGTCACCCTAGTGCTACACTAGTTTCGATCGTACGGGCTCTTCAAGCACACGAGAGACGCCTATATAAACCAGCCACCTTCCGCTCGGAATGGCATCGCATGCATTCTGGCACTCATCCAGCACTTGCGTGGCATTTGTGTTGAGCTAGCAGATCAGTTGCTGTAGAGTGGAGATAGATTCCTGAGCTTGCACGCGCAAGGGCATGGCCAAGGCTTGTGTACTCGGCGGTGTGGTGATGGTGGTTTGCGCGCTCATGCTTCTCTCGTCCTCTTTCGTCGCAGCTGAGCCAGGTGGCCGGCAATGGGGTCACGGGAGAGAGGCAACGGTGGCGCCGACGACGATGGCAAGAGGGCGTTTTGTAAGAAAGGTGCTGCGGGAGGAGATGGTCCAGGCGGACGACAACGATGTCGTCGACATTGCCGGCTCTAAGAGGAAGAGTCCCGGTGGCCCAGACCCTCAGCATCATTAACTGATGTCAAGGTCTCCTTGCGTGTAGTTTCTCTACAGCGGCATCATATACATGGGACCTGAATCCCAAGATAGTTCGATGGATCAAGTTTGTGTTCTTGCTGTCTTGAATCTTGATATAGCGGAATAAATGGTTTTTTTCAAGTATATATGTATACATGTTACATACACGGTATAGTAAGCGACGCGGCACAAGCTTGTGGAAAAGAACAGAAGTTGTGACCCGTTTTCTCAAAATGAATAAAAAATTTCATCCGCATTTTGCCACCCCTTTGCGCAAGTTTCAGCTGTTATTGTTGTTTATTCACTAGTAGAAAACAGGGCTTTGGTCCAGGCCGGGTCAGCCCATTAGTCCCGGTTCAGTCTAGAACCGGGACTAATGTGGGCATTGGTCCCGGTTTGTGAGCCCAAGGGGCCGGCCGGGCCACGTGGGCCATTGGTCCCGATTCATCTGGACCTTTTGGTCCCGGTTGGTGGGACGAACCGGGACCAATGGGCCTCGCTCCTGGCTCACCACCATTGGTCCCGGTTGGTGGCTTGAACCGGGACCAAAGGCTCCCCTTTAGTCCCAGCTCATGTCACCAACCGGGACCAATGAGGTGCCTATATATACGCCCTCGCGCAAGAGCAGAACACAGTGCTCTGTTTTTTCTGGTCGAGGGGGAGAGGGCTTTGTGGTGCTTTAGCTCACCTCCTATGCACATGAGGTGTTCGATGGAATGCCCGAGCCACACTACTTAAGCTTTCTCCTCTCGAAGCTCGACCTTCAAGCTCCATTTTCCTCGAGATTTGTCTAGATTTAGCGGTCCATCACGCCCCGTCCCCGTCTTCACCGCCGTCGATCACCCGCGCCGATCTCATCACCGACACCACCGTGGTGAGCCTCTTGTTCTTATCTTCTTTCTGAAAGAAAAAATATTCTTACTTGTATGTTTAGATAGATACTTGTATCATTTTCTTACATTTATTATTGCATCTTATATAGTGCGATGGTTTTGGTATCCGCCCCCGTCGGCCCTCGTCCTGTCTATGATTCGGATGTGGTATGTATATTATCTTTATAACTATTGGTTCATTTATTGTTTATGAAAATTATGCCGACCAACGTGACATAGATTTTATTTATCTAGGATGTATGTGAATCGGAAATGCCAACCGACCCTATTGTCGAGAGGTTAAATTTAGTTGAAGAAGAAAACAATTTGTTGAAAGAAAAAATAAAAAAAAATTGAGGAGGAGAAGATGATATTGGAGTTGCATGTTGCGGATGTCGTCGATGATCACAAGATCAAGATGGATGCAATGCGCTTGAAGATTAGAAAGATTAGAAAATATGCCATTCATACCGAGGCTTGGTATCATTATGCCGTTGGATCAATTGTTACCTTGGTTGCGATTATGATCGCATTTGTTTTCGCATTGAAATGTTTTACATAGTTTCAATGTATGGTTTAATTAATTAGATGCTCTGGAGAGCTATATGTTGTTAGATGAGAACTATGTATGCACTTTGGTTTTAATGTGATGATGAACTTCTATTAATTTGGACACTTAATTATATATAATGCACGCAGATGAACCGGCAATGGATGTACGGTGACAGACACACCTGCGAGTACATTAAGGGCGTGCATGAGTTTCTCGATGCGGCTGAGGCAAACAAGCAGAATGGTTTTATGTGTTGTCCATGCACTGAATGTGGGAATACGAGGTCTTACTCTAACCGGAAAATCCTTCACTCCCACCTGCTTTACAAGGGTTTCATGCCACACTATAATGTTTGGACGAGGCACGGAGAAATAGGGGTTATGATGGAAGACGGTGAAGAAGAAGAGTACGATGACAACTATGTGCCCCCTGAATACGGTGATGCTGCAACGGGGGGAGCTGGTGAAGATCAAGAGGAACCAGACGATGTGCCCAATGATGCTGCCACGGGTGAAGCTGCTGAAGATCAAGAGGAACCAGACGATGTGCCCGATGATGATGATCTCCGCCGGGTCATTGTCGATGCAAGGACGCAATGCATTAGTCAAAAGGAGAAGCTGAAATTCGATCGCATGTTAGAGGATCACAAAAAAGGGTTATACCCCAATTGCGAAGATGATAACACAAAGCTCGGTACTGTACTGGAATTGCTGCAGTGGAAGGCAGAGAATGCTGTGGCTGACAAAGGATTTGAGAAGCTACTGAAAATATTGAAGAAGAAGCTTCCAAAGGATAACGAATTGCCCAACAGTACATACGCAGCAAAGAAGGTCGTATGCCCTCTAGGATTGGAGGTGGAGAAGATACATGCATGCCCTAATGACTGCATCCTCTACCGCGGTGCATACAAGGATCTGAACGCATGCCCGGTATGCGGTGCATTGCGATATAAGATCAGACGAGATGACCCTGGTGATGTTGACGGCGAGCCCTCCAGGAAGAGGGTTCCTGCGAAGGTGATGTGGTATGCTCCTATAATACCACGGTTGAAACGTCTGTTCAAAAACAAAGAGCATGCCATGTTGATGCGATGGCACGGTGAGAACTAAAAGAAAGATGGGAAGTTGAGAGCACCCGCTGACGGGTCACAGTGGAGAAAAATCGAGAGAAAGTACTGGGATGAGTTTGCAAAGGACCCAAGGAATATATGGTTTGCTTTAAGCGCGGATGGCACTAATCCTTTCGGGGAGTAGAGCAGCAATCACAGCACCTGGCCCGTGACTCTATGTATGTATAACATTCCTCCTTAGATGTGCATGAAGCGGAAGTTCATTATGATGCCAGTTCTCATCCAAGGCCCTAAGCAACCCGGCAACGACATTGATGTGTACCTAAGGCCATTAGTTGAAGAACTTTTACAGCTTTGGAATGGAAACGGTGTACGTACGTGGGATGAGCACAGACAGGAGGAATTTAACCTTAAGGCGTTGCTGTTCGTGACCATCAACGATTGGCCCGCTCTCAGTAACCTTTCAGGACAGACAAACAAAGGATACCACGCATGCACGCACTGTTTAGATGACACTGAAAGTATATACCTAGACAAATGCAGGAAGAATGTGTACCTGGACCATCGTCGATTTCTTCCGACCAACCATCAATGTCGAAAGAAAGGCAAGCATTTCAAAGGCGAGGCAGATCACCGGAAGAAGCCCGCCATGCGCACCGGTGATCACGTGCTTGCTATGGTCAATGATTTGTTGGAAATATGCCCTAGAGGCAATAATAAAAGTATTATTATATTTCATTGTTCATGATAATTGTCTTTTATTCATGCTATAACTGTATTATCCGGAAATTGTAATACACGTGTGAATACTTAGACCACACAATGTCCCTGGTAAGCCTCTAGTTGACCAGCTCGTTGTGATCAACAGATAGTCATGGTTTCCTGACTATGGACATTGGATGTCGTTGATAACGGGATCACATCATTAGGAGAATGATGTGATGGACAAGACCCAATCCTAAGCATAGCATAAAAGATCGTGTAGTTCGTTTTGCTAGAGCTTTGCAAGTGTCAAGTATCTCTTCCTTCGACCATGAGATCGTGTAACTCCCGGATACCGTAAGAATGCCTTGGGTGTACCAAACGTCACAACGTAACTGGGTGACTATAAAGGTACATTACAGGTATCTCCGAAAGTAGCTGTTGGGTTGACACGGATCGAGACTGGGATTTGTCACTCCGTATGACGGAGAGGTATCTCTGGGCCCACTCAGTAATGCATCATCATATTGAGCTCAATGTGACCAAGGTGTTGGATACGGGATCATGCATTACGGTACGAGTAAAGTGACTTGCCGGTAACGAGACTGAACAAGGTATTGGGATACCGACGATCGAGTCTCGGGCAAGTAACGTACCGATTGACAAAGGGAATTGCATACAGAGTTTGATCGAATCCTCGACATAGTGGTTCATCCGATGACAACATCGAGGAGCATGTGGGAGCCATCATGGGTATCCAGATCCCGCTGATGGTTATTGACTGAGAGCGTCTCGGTCATGTCTGCTTGTCTCCCGAACCCGTAGGGTCTACACACTTAAGGTTCAGTTACGCTAGGGTTATAGGGATATGTATATGCAGTAACCCGAATGTTTTTCGGAGTCCCAGATGAGATCCCAGACGTCACGAGGAGTTCCGGAATGGTCCGGAGGTAAAGATTTATATATGGGAAGTCCTGTTTCGGGCATCGGGACAAGTTTCGGGGTTATCGGTATTGTACCGGGACCACCGGAAGGGTCCCGGGGGTCCACCGGGTGGGTCCACCTGCCCCGGGGGCCACATGGGCTGTAAGGGGGTGCGCCTTGGCCTAATGGGCCAAGGGCACCAGCCCCACATAGGCCCATGCGCCTAGGGTTCAAGGGGGGCAAGAGTCCTAGGAGGGTAAGGCACCTCCTAGGTGCCTTGGGGGGAGGGAAAACCCCCCTTGGCCGCTGCACCCCCTAGGAGATTGGATCTCCTAGGGCCGGCAACCCCCCCTTGGCACCCCTATATATAGTGGGGGGAGAGGAGGGACTTCATACCTGAACGCCCTGGCCTTTGGTTGCCTCCTTCTCCCTCCCCAACACCTCCTCCACCTCCATAGTGCTTAGCGAAGCTCTGCCGGAGTACTGCAGCTCCATCAACACCACGCCGTCGTGCTGCTGCTGGTGCCATCTCCCTCAACCTCTCCTCCCTCCCTTGCTGGATCAAGAAGAGGAGACGTGGCTGTTCCATACGTGTGTTGAACGCGGAGGTGCCGTCCGTTCGGCGCAGGTCATCGGTGATTTGGATCACGTCGAGTACGACTACATCATCACCTTGCAAGCTTCCGCACGCGATCTACAAGTGGTATGTAGATGCAAACTCTCTCCCTAGACTCGTTGCTTAGATGAACTCATAGATGGATCTTGGTGAAACCGTAGGAAAAATTTTAATTTTCTGCAACGTTCCCCAACAGTGGCATCATGAGCTAGGTCTATGCGTAGTTCTCTTTGCACGAGTAGAACACAACTTTGTTGTGGGTGTGGATTTTGTCATCTTACTTGCCTCTACTAGTCTTTTCTTGCTCAACGGTATTGTGGGATGAAGCGGCCCGGACCAACCTTGACATGCACAAGTTGCATAAGGTGGCTGGCGGGTGTCTGTCTCTCCCACCTTAGTTGGAGCGGAATCGATGAACAGGGCCCTTATGAAGGGTAAATAGAAGTTGACAAAATCACGTTGTGGTGATTCGTAGGTAAGAAAACGTTCTTGCTAGAACCCAATTGCAGCCACGTAAAAGATGCAACAACAATTAGAGGACGTCTAACTTGTTTTTGCAGCGATTGATCATGTGATGTGATATGGCCAGAAGTTGTGATGAATGATGAATTGTGATGTATGAGATCATGTTCTTTGTAATAGGATTCACGACTTGCATGTCGATGAGTATGACAACCGGCAGGAGCCATAGGAGTTGTCATTATTTTTTGTATGACCTGCGTGTCATTGAATAACGTCATGTAAACTACTTTACTTTATTGCTAAACGTTAGTCATAGAAGTAGAAGTAGTCGTTGGCGTGACAACTTCATGAAGACACGATGATAGAGATCATGATGATGGAGATCATGGTGTCAAGCCGGTGACAAGATGATCATGGAGCCCCGAAGATGAAGATCAATGGAGCTATATGATATTGGCCATATCATGTCACAACTATATAATTGCATGTGATGTTTATTATGTATTATGCATCTTGTTTACTTAGGACGACGGTAGTAAATAAGATGATCCCTTATAAAATTTCAAGAAGTGTTGTCCCCTAACTGTGCACCGTTGCTACAGTTCGTCATTTCTAAGCACCACGTGATGATCGGGTGTGATGGATTCTTACGTTCACATACAACGGGTGTAAGACAGTTTTACACAGCGAAAACACTTAGGGTTAACTTGACGAGCCTAGCATGTGCAGACATGGCCTCGGAACACGGAGACCGAAAGGTCGAACACGAGTCGTATGGAAGATACGATCAACATGAAAATGTTCACCGATGATGACTAGTCCGTCTCACGTGATGATCGGACACGGGCTAGTCGACTCGGATCGTGTAACACTTAGATGACTAAAGGGATGTCTAATCTAAGTGGGAGTTCATAATTTGATTAGAACTTTATTATCATGAACTTAGTCTAAAACCTTTGCAAATATGTCTTGTAGATCAATGGCCAACGCTAATGTCAACATGAACTTCAACGTGTTCCTAGAGAAAACCAAGCTGAAAGATGATGGCAGCAACTATACGGACTGGGTCCGGAACCTGAGGATCATCCTCATAGCTGCCAGAAAACAATATGTCCTAGAAGGACCGCTAGGTGACGCTCCCGTCCCAGAGAACCAAGACATTATGAATGCTTGGCAGTCTCGCGCTGATGATTACTCCCTCGTTCAGTGCGGCATGCTTTACAGCTTAGAACCGGGGCTCCAAAAGCGTTTTGAGCATCACGGAGCATATGAGATGTTCAAAGAGCTGAAACTAGTTTTTCAAGCTCATGCCCGGGTCGAGAGATATGATGTCTCTGACAAGTTCTACAGTTGTAAGATGGAGGAAAACAGTTCTGTCAGTGAGCACATCCTGAAGATGTCTGGGTTGCACAACCGTATGACCCAGCTGAACATTAACCTCCCAGATGAGGCGGTCATTGACAGAATCCTCCAGTCGCTCCCACCAAGCTACAAGAGCTTTGTGATGAACTACAACATGCAGGGAATGGAAAAGACCATTCCTGAAGTGTTCTCGATGCTGAAGTCAGCAGAGGCTGAAATCAAGAAAGAACATCAAGTGTTGATGGTCAATAAGACCACTAAGTTCAAGAAGGGCAAGGGTAAGAAGAACTTCAAGAAAGACGGCAAAGATGTTGCCGCGCCTGGTAAGCCAGTTACCGGGAAGAAGTCAAAGAAAGGACCCAAGCCTGAGACTGAGTGCTTTTATTGCAAGGGGAAGGGTCACTGGAAGCGGAACTGCCCCAAATACTTAGCGGATAAGAAGGCCGGCAACACCAAAGGTATATTTGATATACATGTGATTGATGTGTACCTTACCAGTACTCGTAGTAACTCCTGGGTATTTGATACCGGTGCCGTTGCTCATATTTGTAACTCACAGCAGGAGCTGCGGAATAAACGGAGACTGGCAAAGGACAAGGTGACGATGCGCGTCGGGAATGGTTCCAAAGTCGATGTGATCGCCGTCGGCACGCTGCCTCTACATTTACCTACGGGATTAGTTTTGAACCTCAATAATTGTTATTTAGTGCCAAGTTTGAGCATGAACATTGTATCTGGATCTCGTTTAATACGAGATGGCTACTCATTTAAGTCTGAGAATAATGGTTGTTCGATTTATATGAGAGATATGTTTTATGGTCATGCTCCGATGGTCAATGGTTTATTCTTAATGAATCTCGAGCGTAATATTACACATGTTCATAGTGTAGATGCCAAAAGATTTAAAGTTGATAACGATAGTCCCACATACTTGTGGCACTGCCGCCTTGGTCACATTGGTGTCAAGCGCATGAAGAAGCTCCATGCCGATGGACTTTTAGAGTCTCTTGATTATGAATCGTTTGACACGTGCGAACCATGCCTCTTGGGCAAAATGACCAAGACTCCGTTCTCCGGAACAATGGAGCGAGCAACCAACTTGTTGGAAATCATACATACCGATGTGTGCGGTCCAATGAGCGTTGAGGCTCGCGGAGGATATCGTTATGTTCTCACTCTCACAGATGACTTGAGTAGATATGGGTATGTCTACTTAATGAAACACAAGTCTGAGACCTTTGAAAAGTTCAAGGAATTTCAGAATGAGGTGGAGAATCAACGTGACCGAAAGATAAAATTCTTACGATCAGATCGTGGAGGAGAATACTTAAGTCACGAATTTGGTACACACTTAAAGAAATGTGGAATCATTTCACAGCTCACGCCGCCTGGAACACCTCAGCGAAACGGTGTGTCCGAACGTCGTAATCGCACTCTATTGGATATGGTGCGGTCTATGATGTCTCTTACCGATTTACCGCTATTATTTTGGGGATACGCTCTAGAGACAGCTACATTCACTTTAAATAGGGCACCGTCTAAATCCGTTGAGACGACACCGTATGAACTATGGTTTGGAAAGAAACCTAAGCTATCGTTTCTAAAAGTTTGGGGATGCGAAGCTTATGTCAAGAAACTTCGACCTGTAAAGCTCGAACCCAAGTCGGAAAAATGCGTATTCATAGGATACCCTAAGGAAACTATAGGGTATACCTTCTACTTAAGATCCGAAGGCAAGATCTTTGTTGCCAAGAACGGATGCTTTCTGGAAAAAGAGTTTCTCTCGAAAGAAGTAAGTGGGAGGAAAGTAGAACTCGATGAAGTACTACCTCTTGAACGGGATAGTGACGCAGCACAGGAAACCGTTCCTGTGATGCCCACACCAACTGAAGAGGAAAACCATGATAATGATCAAGGTGCTTCGGATCAAGTTACTGCTGAACTTCGTAGGTCCACAAGGACACGTTCCGCACCAGAGTGGTACGGCAATCCTGTCCTGGAAATCATGTTGTTAGACAACAATGAACCTTCGAAATATGAAGAAGCAATGACGGGCCCGGATTCCAACAAATGGCTTGAAGCCATGAAATCCGAGATAGAATCCATGTATGAAAACAAAGTATGGACTTTGACAGACTTGCCCGATGATCGGTGAGCGATAGAAAACAAATGGATCTTTAAGAAGAAGACGGACGCGGATGGTAATGTTACCATCTATAAAGCTCGACTTGTCGCTAAGGGTTATCGACATGTTCAAGGGATTGACTACGACGAGACATTCTCTCCCGTAGCGAAGCTAAAGTCCGTCCGAATCATGTTAGCAATTGCCGCATACTATGATTATGAGATATGGCAGATGGACGTCAAAACAGCATTCCTTAACGGGCATCTTAAGGAAGAACTGTATATGATGCAGCCGGAAGGTTTTGTCGATCCTCTGAACGCTAACAAAGTATGCAAGCTCCAGCGATCCATTTATGGACTGGTGCAAGCATCTCGGAGTTGGAACATTCGCTTTGATGAGATGATCAAAGCGTTTGGGTTTATGCAGACTTATGGAGAAGCCTGCGTTTACAAGAAAGTGAGTGGGAGCTCTGTAGCATTTCTCATATTATATGTAGATGACATACTCCTGAAGGGAAATAATATAGAATTTCTGGACAGCATTAAGGCCTACTTGAATAAGTGTTTTTCAATGAAGGACCTTGGAGAAGCTGCTTATATATTAGGCATCAAGATCTATAGAGATAGATCGAGACGCCTCATAGGTCTTTCACAAAGCACATACCTTGATAAGATTTTGAAGAGATTCAGAATGGATCAGTCCAAGAAGGGGTTCTTGCCTGTATTACAAGGTATGAGACTGAGCTCAGCTCAGTCACCGACCACGGCAAAAGATAAAGAAGAGATGAGTGTCATCCCCTATGCTTCAGCCATAGGATCTATTATGTATGCCATGCTGTGTACCAGACCCGATGTAAACCTTGCCGTAAGTTTGGTAGCAAGATACCAAAGTAATCCCGGCAAGGAACACTGGACAGCGGTCAAGAATATCCTGAAGTACCTGAAAAGGACAAAGGACATGTTTCTCGTTTATGGAGGAGACGAAGAGCTCGTCGTAAAGGGTTACGTCGACGCTAGCTTCGACTCAGATCTGGATGACTCTAAGTCACAAACCGGATACGTGTATATGTTGAATGGTGGAGCAGTAAGCTGGTGCAGCTGCAAGCAGAGCGTCGTCGCGGGATCTACGTGTGAAGCGGAGTACATGGCAGCCTCGGAGGCAGCACATGAAGCGATTTGGGTGAAGGAGTTCATCACCGACCTAGGAGTCATACCCAATGCGTCGGGGCCGATCAAACTCTTCTGTGACAACACTGGAGCTATTGCCCTCGCAAAGGAGCCCAGGTTTCACAAGAAGACCAGGCACATCAAGCGTCGTTTCAACTCCATCCGTGAAAATGTTCAAGATGGAGACATAGAGATTTGCAAAGTGCACACGGATCTGAATGTCGCAGATCCGTTGACTAAACCTCTCTCGCGTGCAAAACATGATCAACACCAGAACTCTATGGGTGTCCGATTCATCACAATGTAACTAGATTAGTGACTCTAGTGCAAGTGGGAGACTGTTGGAAATATGCCCTAGAGGCAATAATAAAAGTATTATTATATTTCATTGTTCATGATAATTGTCTTTTATTCATGCTATAACTGTATTATTCGGAAATTGTAATACACGTGTGAATACTTAGACCACACAATGTCCCTGGTAAGCCTCTAGTTGACCAGCTCGTTGTGATCAACAGATAGTCATGTTTTCCTGACTATGGACATTGGATGTCGTTGATAACGGGATCACATCATTAGGAGAATGATGTGATGGACAAGACCCAATCCTAAGCATAGCATAAAAGATCGTGTAGTTCGTTTTGCTAGAGCTTTGCAAGTGTCAAGTATCTCTTCCTTCGACCATGAGATCGTGTAACTCCCGGATACCGTAAGAATGCCTTGGGTGTACCAAACGTCACAACGTAACTGGGTGACTATAAAGGTACATTACAGGTATCTCCGAAAGTAGCTGTTGGGTTGACACGGATCGAGACTGGGATTTGTCACTCCGTATGACGGAGAGGTATCTCTGGGCCCACTCAGTAATGCATCATCATATTGAGCTCAATGTGACCAAGGTGTTGGAAACGAGATCATGCATTACGGTACGAGTAAAGTGACTTGCCAGTAACGAGACTGAACAAGGTATTGGGATACCGACGATCGAGTCTCGGGCAAGTAACGTACCGATTGACAAAGGGAATTGCATACAGGGTTTGATCGAATCCTCGACATAGTGGTTCATCCGATGACAACATCGAGGAGCATGTGGGAGCCATCATGGGTATCCAGATCCCGCTGATGGTTATTGACTGAGAGCGTCTCGGTCATGTCTGCTTGTCTCCCGAACCCGTAGGGTCTACACACTTAAGGTTCAGTTACGCTAGGGTTATAGGGATATGTATATGCAGTAACCCGAATGTTGTTCGGAGTCCCGGATGAGATCCCGGACGTCACGAGGAGTTCCGGAATGGTCCGGAGGTAAAGATTTATATATGGGAAGTCCTGTTTCGGGCATCGAGACAAGTTTCGGGGTTATCAGTATTGTACCGGGACCACCGGAAGGGTCCCGGGGGTCCACCGGGTGGGTCCACCTGCCCCGGGGGCCACATGGGCTGTAAGGGGGTGCGCCTTGGCCTAATGGGCCAAGGGCACCAGCCCCACATAGGCCCATGCGCCTAGGGTTCAAGGGGGGCAAGAGTCCTAGGAGGGTAAGGCACCTCCTAGGTGCCTTGGGGGGAGGGAAAACCCCCCTTGGCCGCCGCACCCCCTAGGAGATTGGATCTCCTAGGGCCGGCCACCCCCCCTTGGCACCCCTATATATAGTGGGGGGAGAGGAGGGACTTCATACCTGAACGCCCTGGCCTTTGGTTGCCTCCTTCTCCCTCCCCAACACCTCCTCCACCTCCATAGTGCTTAGCGAAGCTCTGCCGGAGTACTGCAGCTCCATCAACACCACGCCGTCGTGCTGCTGCTGGTGCCATCTCCCTCAACCTCTCCTCCCTCCCTTGCTGGATCAAGAAGAGGAGACGTGGCTGTTCCGTACGTGTGTTGAAAGCGGAGGTGCCGTCCGTTCGGCGCAGGTCATCGGTGATTTGGATCACGTCGAGTACGACTACATCATCACCTTGCAAGCTTCCGCACGCGATCTACAAGTGGTATGTAGATGCAAACTCTCTCCCTAGACTCGTTGCTTAGATGAACTCATAGATGGATCTTGGTGAAACCGTAGGAAAATTTTTAATTTTCTGCAACGTTCCCCAACATGATTTACACTACGTAATCTTTGGAAAGGGTCCCGGTGGACTAGCTGTTCCGAATGACGCTGAGGGACACGCACCCATGTGGAAGAAGAAATCTATATTTTGGGACCTACCCTACTGGAAAGACCTAGAGGTCCGCTCCTCAATCGACGTGATGCACGTGACGAAGAACCTTTGCGTGAACCTGCTAGGCTTCTTGGGCGTGTATGGGAAGAAAAAAGATACTCCTGAGGCACGGGAGGACCTGCAACGTTTGCACGAAAAAGACGGCATGCCTCCGAAGCAGTATAAAGGTCCTGCCAGCTACGCTCTTACGAAAGAAGAGAAAGAAATCTTCTTTGAATGCCTGCTCAGTATGAAGGTCACGACTGGCTTCTCGTCGAATATAAAGGGAATAATAAATATGCCAGAGAAAAAGTTTCAGAACCTAAAGTCTCATGACTGCCACGTGATTATGACGCAACTGCTTCCGGTTGCATTGAGGGGGCTTCTACCGGAAAACGTCCGATTAGCCATTGTGAAGCTATGTGCATTCCTCAATGCAATCTCTCAGAAGGTGATCGATCCATAAATCGTACCAAGGCTAAGGAGTGATGTGGCGCAATGTCTTGTCACTTTCGAGATGGTGTTCCCACCATCCTTCTTCAATATCATGATGCACGTCCTAGTTCATCTAGTCGACGAGATTGTCATCCTGGGGCCCGTATTTCTACACAATATGTTCCCCTTTGAGAGGTTCATGGGAGTCCTAAAGAAATATGTCCATAATCGCGCTAGGCCAGAAGGAAGCATCTCCATGGGCCATCAAACAGAGGATGTTATCGGGTTTTGTGTTGACTTCATTCCTTGCCTTAACAAGATAGGTCTCCCTAAATCGCGGTATGAGGGGAGACTGACCGGAAAAGGCACTCTTGGAAGAGACTCAATAATATGCAGGGACGGATATTCTTGGTCTCAAGCACACTACACAGTTCTACAGAACTCTACCTTGGTGACCCCGTATGTCGATGAACACAAGAACAGTCTGCGCTCCAAACACCCGGAGCAGTGCGACGACTGGATTACATGTGAACACATCAGGACTTTCAGCAGTTGGTTGGAAACACGTCTCAGAGGTGACAACACTGTTTGTGATGAGTTGTACTTGTTGTCCAGGGGACCATTTTTGACTGTATTGACTTACAAAGGATACAAGATAAATGAGAATACATTTTACACGATCGCCCAAGATCAAAAGAGCACCAACCAAAACAGCGGTGTCCGCTTTGATGCAGCAACCGAGAGCGGAAAGGATACATATTATGGTTACATAGTGGACATATGGGAACTTGACTACGGACCTAATTTTAAGGTCCCTTTGTTTAAGTGCAAATGGGTCAATCTGTTAGGCGGCGGGGTACAGGTAGACCCACAGTACGGAATGACAACAGTGGATCTGAAAAATCTTGGGTACACTGACGAACCGTTCGTCCTAGCCAATGATGTGGCACAGGTTATCTATGTGAAGGACATGTCTACCAAACCGAGAAAAAGAAAAGATAAGGAAGCGAATACATCATACGATGAGCCAAAGCGCCACATAGTTCTTTCAGGAAAAAGGGACATCCTGGGAGTGGACGGCCAGACAGACATGTCTGAAGATTATGAAAAGTTTCATGAAATTCCTCGCTTCAATGTCAAGGCTGACCCAAGCATCCTGATAAACAATGAAGATTATCCATGGTTATGGCACAATAAGCAAATGACACAAGCGAAGAAAAAGTGAAGACTTTCTCCCGCAACTATTATGATGATACCATGCCAAATTTGTAACAGACGAGTATGCTATGCCAACTTTTTCAGAGTTCATTTGAAAACTATGAATTTAGGTCGAATTTTCTCTATAGGTGCATATATGTTCAAATTTAAACTATTCAAATTTGAAAACTAATGGCACTAACAGAAAGTTTATATTTTTTCTAAAACTAATGGCACTAACAGAAAGTTTATAATTTTGCTGACCTAAAAGCAAAAAGAATTAAAAAATAAAGCAAAAAACAAAATAAAATAAATAATACAGAAAACAAAACAAAAAAACTGGAAAAAAAATAAAAATAGCAACAATAAGTATTTTGTTGTAAGTAGAAACAAAATAAAATAAATAAAGCAACAAAGAAAACAAAAAAACTAAAAAAGTGTTTTCAAATTTGAAAACTAATGGCACTAACAGAAAGTTTATAATTTTTCTAAAACTAAAAGCAAAAAGAATTAAAAAAATAAAGCAAAAAACAAAAGGAAATAAATAATGCAGAAAACATAACAAAAAAACTGGAAAAAATAGGGCTCACCCCTATAATATTTGTTATGACTAACTAAAATTACCAAATTGAGTATAATGATAAAACACAGTAATATTAAATAGCAGGAAAAAGATTGACTCAAAAATCAATTTTTATAGTAAAGTTATTCATAAACTAGTGATTCACACAAATTTTAAAAAAATAAAATTTAAACTATTCAAATTTTAAAACTAATGGCACTAACAGAAAGTTTATAATTTTTGTGACCTAAAATAAAAAAGAAAACACTACAAAACTATAAGTATTTAGTTCTAAGTAGAAACAAAAAAACAAAAAAAGTGCCACCTACTGGGCCCCCACGGCCTGAATACGACTAGAAACCCTACCATGGGCTAGGATTCAGGCCTGCGGGAGGCCCAGTAGGCTGACAGGCACAGATTGCAGTGTTAGGCCTGAAAGCCTGCTTTAGAGAGGAGCTCGAGAGGGAAGGCGCACCGCACCTTATAAACAGGTGCGCCTCCCTCTCAACTAGCGAGGTGGGACTAAATATTTGGGTTCGGGGCAGCACAGGCCTTTGGTCCCGGTTGGTGGCACCAACCGGGACTAAAGGGGGGCATTAGTCCCGGTTGGTGCTACGACCCGGGACTAATGCCATCCTTTAGTCCCGGTTGGTGGCACCAACCGGGACTAAAGGGGGGCATTCGTCCCGGTTTGTGCCACGAACCGGGACCAATGCTGTCGGTATATAAGCTGGACTTGCGAAAATTTCACAACTTCACCGTCAGTTCGTGCCCGACGCCCCAGTGCTGCTCCTCGTCGCCGTCGCCATCATCGCCCCTGCCTCCGAAGCCGTCGCCGCGCCGCCCCTGCACCCGACGCCGTCGCCGTGCCGCCCCTACCTCCGACGCCGTCGTCGCGCCGACCACGTCGTCGCCGCGCCGACCACGTCGTCGCCGCGCCGGCCCCTGCCCCGCGCCCTAGCCCCTTCCCGCGGCCCGCCCCCGCCCGCTGGCGCCCTTGCCTCCCCCACCGTCGCCATCGCCAGACGCCCCCGCTGTGAGCCGCCGCGCCGGTCCGGCTCTGTTTTGATTTTGTATTAGATTAATTTTTTGTTCACATATATATAATGTATATTTGTATGTATGTGGCTATATGTAAGTTCAGAGCATGTTTTTTATTAGATTAATTTCTTATTAGATTTATTACATTAATGTTTTTGTTCACATCATGTTTTTGTTCATATATGTATTTTTTTTGTTCATACGTGTATTAATGTTTTTGTTGCATATATGTAATTTTTTTCAATGTATATATGTATGTGGTAGCTATATATGCATGATGAGGGGGGTGGGGGTCGATATACCCCCTCCCCGATAATTTCAACATGAGCGGAGGTCGATATACCCCCTCCCCGATAACATGAGAGAGGGACGAGGGGTCGAGAGAACTAAATAAGAAGAAGAAGAGGAGAGGAAGAAGAGGAGAAATAAATAAGAAGAAGAAAAAAGAAGAAAAAGAAGAGGAGAAGAAGAAAGGAATAGTGGAGAAGAAGAGAAAATAGAATATATTCTATTTTCTCTTCTTCTCCACTATTCCTTTCTTCTTCTCCTCTTTTTCTTCTTCTTCTTTTTTCTTCGATCTTCTCCTCTAGCTATTCCTTTCTTCTTCTCCTCTTTCTTCTTCTTCTTCTTCTTCTTCTTCTTCTTCTTCTTCTTCTTCTTCTTCTTCTTCTTCTTCTTCTTCTTCTTCTTCTTCTTCTTCTTCTTCTTCTTCTTCTTCTTCTTCTTCTTCTTCTTAATTTTTATCGAGAACGAGGGTGTCGAGGATCGCCGAGGGTCGAGGGTCGGGAACTAGGGTAGAGGGTCGAGGGTCGTTAAGGGGTCAAGGGTCGAGGGTTTCAGGGTCGAGGGTTCGAGGGTTCTATAGGGTCGAGGGTCGAGGGTTCCAGGGTCGTCTAGGGGTCGAGGGTTCCAGCGTCGTCGAGGGTTCGAGGGGTCAAGGATCACCGAGGGGTCGAGAGAGGTTTCCTAGTGTCAAAGTATTGAAGAAATCCATGCCTTCATCATTAGCCGGAAGTAACCAGGGCATGTTGGTACGAAGTTCTGCAAAGTTGTTCTGGAATGGAGTCCCGGATAGGATAATCCGCCTTTTGGTATGAATTCAGCAAAGGCCTTCCAAATAGCGATATTCGGAAGGCTCTTGCTGAACTTTGTACCAAAAAGCGAATTATCCTATCTGGGACTCCGTTCCAGAACAACTTTGAAGAGCTTCGTACCATCATGCACATGTTACTTTCGCCTAATGATGAAGACATGGTTTTGTTGAATCCTTTGACACTACGCAACCTCCCGACCCCTCGGCGATCCTCTCGAACATGAGAGGAAGAAGAGGATCGCCAAGGGGTCGAGGGTTCCAGGGTCGTCGAGGGTTCGAGGGGTCGAGGATCACCGAGGGGTCGAGAGAGGTTTCCTAGTGTCAAAGTATTGAAGAAATCCATGCCTTCATCATTAGCCGGAAGTAACCAGGGCATGTTGGTACGAAGTTCTGCAAAGTTGTTCTGGAATGGAGTCCCGGATAGGATAATCCGCCTTTTGGTATGAATTCAGCAAAGGCCTTCCAAATAGCGATATTCGGAAGGCTCTTGCTGAACTTTGTACCAAAAAGCGAATTATCCTATCTGGGACTCCGTTCCAGAACAACTTTGAAGAGCTTCGTACCATCATGCACATGTTACTTTCGCCTAATGATGAAGACATGGTTTTGTTGAATCCTTTGACACTACGCAACCTCCCGACCCCTCGGCGATCCTCTCGAACATGAGAGGAAGAAGAGGATCGCCGAGGGGTCGAGGGTTCCAGGGTCATCGAGGGTTCGAGGGGTCGAGGATCGCCGAGGGGTCGAGAGAGGTTTCCTAGTGTCAAAGTATTGAAGAAATCCATGCCTTCATCATTAGCCGGAAGTAACCAGGGCATGTTGGTACGAAGTTCTGCAAAGTTGTTCTGGAATGGAGTCCCGGATAGGATAATCCGCCTTTTGGTACGAATTCAGCAAAGGCCTTCCAAATAGCGATATTCGGAAGGCTCTTGCTGAACTTTGTACCAAAAAGCAAATTATCCTATCTGGGACTCCGTTCTAGAACAACTTTGAAGAGCTTCGTACCATCATGCACATGTTACTTTCGCCTAATGATGAAGACATGGTTTTGTCGAATCCTTTGACACTACGCAACCTCCCGACCCCTCGGCGATCCTCTCGAACATGAGAGGAAGAAGAGGATGGCCGAGGGGTCGAGGGTTCCAGGGTCGTCGAGGGTTCGAGGGGTCGAGGATCGCCGAGGGGTCGAGAGAGGTTTCCTAGTGTCAAAGTATTAAATAAATCCATGCCTTCATCATTAGCCGGAAGTAACCAGGGCATGTTGGTACGAAGTTCTGCAAAGTTGTTCTGGAATGGAGTCCCGGATAGGATAATCCGCCTTTTGGTACGAATTCAGCAAAGGCCTTCCAAATAGCGATATTCGGAAGGCTCTTGCTGAACTTTGTACCAAAAAGCGAATTATCCTATCCGGGACTCCGTTCCAGAACAACTTTGGAGAGCTTCCTACCATCATGCACATGTTACTTTCTCCTAATGATGAAGACACGGTTTTGTTGAATCCTTTGACACTACGCAACCTCCCGACCCCTCGGCGATCCTATCGAACATGAACGGAAGAAGAGGATCGCCGAGGGGTCGAGGGTTCCAGGGTCGTCGAGGGTTCGAGGGGTCGAGGATCGCCGAGGGGTCGAGAGAGGTTTCCTAGTGTCAAAGTATTGAAGAAATCCATGCCTTCATCATTAGCCGGAAGTAACCAGGGCATGTTGGTACGAAGTTCTGCAAAGTTGTTCTGGAATGGAGTCCCGGATAGGATAATCCGCCTTTTGGTACGAATTCAGCAAAGGCCTTCCAAATAGCGATATTCGGAAGGCTCTTGCTGAACTTTGTACCAAAAAGCGAATTATCCTATCTGGGACTCCATTCCAGAACAACTTTGAAGAGCTTCGTACCATCATGCACATGTTACTTTCGCCTAATGATGAAGACATGGTTTTGTTGAATCCTTTGACACTACGCAACCTCCCGACCCCTCGGCGATCCTCTCGAACATGAGAGGAAGAATAGGATCGCCGAGGGGTCGAGGGTTCCAGGGTCGTCGAGGGTTCGAGGGGTCGAGGATCGCCGAGGGGTCGAGAGAGGTTTCCTAGTGTCAAAGTATTGAAGAAATCCATGCCTTTATCATTAGCCGGAAGTAACCAGGGCATGTTGGTACGAAGTTCTACAAAGTTGTTCTGGAATGGAGTCCCGGATAGGATAATCCGCCTTTTGGTACGAATTCAGCAAAGGCCTTCCAAATAGCGATATTCGGAAGGCTCTTCCTGAACTTTGTACCAAAAAGTGAATTATCCTATCTGGGACTCCGTTCCAGAACAACTTTGAAGAGCTTCGTACCATCATGCACATGTTACTTTCGCCTAATGATGAAGACATGGTTTTGTTGAATCCTTTGACACTACGCAACCTCCCGACCCATCGGCGATCCTCTCGAACATGAGAGGAAGAAGAGGATCGCCGAGGGGTCGAGGATCGCTGAGGGGTCGTGAGAGGTTTCCTAGTGTCAAAGTATTGAAGAAATCCATGCCTTCATCATTAGCCGGAAGTAACCAGGGCATGTTGGTACGAAGTTCTGCAAAGTTGTTCTGGAATGGAGTCCCGGATAGGATAATCTGCCTTTTGGTACGAATTCAGCAAAGGCCTTCCAAATAGCGATATTCGGAAGGCTCTTGCTGAACTTTGTACCAAAAAGCGAATTATCCTATCTGGGACTCCGTTCCAGAACAACTTTGAAGAGCTTCATACCATCATGCACATGTTACTTTCGCCTAATGATGAAGACATGGTTTTGTTGAATCCTTTGACACTAGGCAACCTCCCGACCCCTCGGCGATCCTCTCGAACATGAGAGGAAGAAGAGGATAAAAAAAGAAGAGGAAGAAGAAAAAAAAGAGGAGAAGAACGAATAGAGGAGTTCTTCTCCTCTATTCTTTCTTCTCTTCTTTTTTTTCTTCTTCTTCCTCTTTTTTTATCGGGAACGAGGGTCGTCGAGGGACATAGATGTAGTGTCGTCGTTGTCGATATATACCCCCTACCGATAGCTTACTATGATTAGGTAGCTAGTTCTACGTTTGGCACTAATATATCCATCTGTCATGTTTGAATAATAATTGCCATGTTGTAAATATTTGTAGAAACTATGGACACCGCCCTAGACGAAGCAAAAGAAGCGTTGTTGAGGGACATAATCGCAGAAGGAAGTGATGCCGTCTCGTTGTTTCTCAACGAAACCGATGGTCTGGAAGGAGAGGGTGAACAAGCTGGCTACGGTGACCTAATGCCGGTGCAAGAAGAAGAACATGAGGACGGCTCCGGTGACCCAATGCCGGTGCAAGAAGGAGACTGTGATGACGGCTCCGGTGACCGAACCGAGTCCGGCCAGGTATATATATTAGTTAAGCCTGTGCTGACTAGCTGATTGATGCATTAATTGTTTTGGTATGTACACATATTAATTAAGTCTTTGTTCTTTTTTCTAGCCCTCCGGATCGAGCACAACTTCGGTAAAGAGATGAGGCCCGAAGAAAAAGTTGAGCTCGGATGAAAAGTTTGAGATCATAGTAATCGTGCCCGACGGCCAACCGATTGAACCCATCCGAACAAAGAACGCATTTGTTGCTCAGTGCGGGGTTCTGGTTAGGGACAAGATCCCGATAAGCATCCAGCAATGGTTTAAGCCGGCTAAAGAGGACCCTGAGGTGTCTTATGTCAATTATATGCAGAAAAATGATCTTTGGACTGAGCTGAAGTCAAATTTCACCCTACCGCCACAGGATAATCCAGAGAACCCAGTTAAAGAGAAATTAATCAAGCCTTTTGCTCTTAAGAGGATGGCAGAACTATTCAGGAGGTGGAAGAAAGAGCTGAATAAGTTTGTCGAAAATAATGGGACACCAGAATTCAAGGGCAGAATGAGAAGATCAAAGATCACTGGCCCGCATTTGTGGCCCACAAGACATCAGAAAAGAGTAAGAAGATGTCGGCGACAAACAAGAAAAATGCTGCGAAGAAGAAGCTTCACCATCGCACGGGGTCAGGTGGCTACCTCGTAGCCCGGCCTAAGTGGTCCAAGACTGAGAATGATCTGGTTGATAAAGGGATCGAACCAGAGACAATTAACTGGCCAGACCGATGCCGGACTTGGTTCTTCGGGGCTGGCGGAACCTTGGACCTTGTAACAGGGAAGTGTATTTGGACGAACGATCAAATGGACATACCAGTCAGGAAGCTTAAGCAGTATATCGAAGCCGCACAGGAAGAGACGTTCTTTCCAGACAGAGAGAACGACGAGCTCACAATGGCCCTCGGGAATCCTGAGCACCCTGGACGGACACGAGGCACACCAGGCTCCATTCCGTGGAAGGTTGGGTTTCCGGACGCAGGCGGTTACAAATCCCATGAGAGGAGGAAAAAAGTGCAGCAGACCCAAATGCAGGCGCTTCAAGCAAGGGTAGACGCGATAGAGGAACGAGAAGCAAATCGCAGCAAACGTACTGCCGAAGCCTCCCCCGAAGCTACTGAAGGAAATATGCCCTAGAGGCAATAATAAAGTTATTATTTATTTCCTTATATCATGATAAATGTTTATCATTCATGCTAGAATTGTATTAACTGGAAACATATTACATGTGTGAATACATAGACAAACAGAGTGTCACTAGTATGCCTCTACTTGACTAGCTCGTTAATCAAAGATGGTTATGTTTCCTAACCATGGACAAAGAGTTGTTATTTGATTAACGGGATCACATCATTAGGTGAATGATCTGATTGACATGACCCATTCCATTAGCTTAGCACCCGATCGTTTAGTATGTTGCTATTGCTTTCTTCATGACTTATACATGTTCCTATGACTATGAGATTATGCAACTCCCGTTTGCCGGAGGAACACTTTGTGTGCTACCAAACATCACAACATAACTGGGTGATTATAAAGGTGCTCTACAGGTGTCTCCAAAGGTACATGTTGAGTTGGCGTATTTCGAGATTAGGATTTGTCACTCCGATTGTCGGAGAGGTATCTCTGGGCCCTCTCGGTAATGCACATCACATAAGCCTTGCAAGCATTGCAACTAATGAGTTAGTTGCGAGATGATGTATTACGGAACAAGTAAAGAGACTTGCCGGTAACGAGATTGAACTAGGTATTGGATACCGACGATCGAATCTCGGACAAGTAACATACCGATGACAAAGGGAACAACGTATGTTATTATGCGGTCTGACCGATAAAGGTCTTCGTAGAATATGTAGGAGCCAATATGGGCATCCAGGTCCCGCTATTGGTTATTGACCGGAGACGTGTCTCGGTCATGTCTACATTGTTCTCGAACCGTAGGGTCCGCACGCTTAAGGTTTCGATGATAGTTATATTATGAGTTTATGAGTTTTGATGTACCGAAGGAGCTCTGAGTCCCGGATGGGATCGAGGACATGACGAGGAGTCTCGAAATGGCCGAGACGTAAAAATCGATATATTGGACGACTATATTCGGACATCGGAAAGGTTCCGAGTGATTCGGGTATTTTTCGGAGTACCGGGGAGTTACGGGAATACGGGAGAGAAGTATTGGGCCTTATTGGGCCATACGGGAAAGAGAGAGAGGCTGCCTAGGGCAGGCCGCGCGCCTCCCCAAGGACTAGTCCGAATTGGACTAGGGGGAGGGGCTGCGCCCCCTCCTTCCTTTCCTTCTCCCTTCTCCTTCCTTGGAAGGACTCCTAGTTGGACTAGGAAAGGGGGAATCCTACTCCCGGTGGGAGTAGGACTCCCCTAGGGCGCGCCATAGAGAGGGCCGGCCCTCCCCTCATACACTCCTTTATATACGGGGGCAGGGGACACCCCATAGACATAAGTTGATCTTCGTGATCGTTCCTTAGCCGTGTGCGGTGCCCCCCTCCACCATATTCCACCTCGGTCATATTGTAGCGGTGCTTAGGCGAAGCCCTGCGACGGTTGAACATCAAGATCGTCACCACGCCGTCGTGCTGACGGAACTCCTCCCCGACGCTTTGCTGGATCGGAGCCCGGGGATCGTCATCGAGCTGAACGTGTGCCAAAAACTCGGAGGTGCCGGAGTAACGGTGCTTGGATCGGTCGGATCGTGAAGACGTACGACTACATCAACCGCGTTGTCACAACGCTGCCGCTGTCGGTCTACAAGGGTACGTAGATCACACTCTCCCCTCTCGTTGCTATGCATCACCATGATCTTGCGTGTGCGTAGGAAATTTTTTGAAATTACTACGTTCCCCAACAGTGGCATCCGAGCCTAGGTTTTATGTGTGGATGTTATATGCACGAGTAGAACACAAGTGAGTTGTGGGCGATATAAGTCATACTGCTTACCAGCATGTCATACTTTGGTTCGGCGGTATTGTTGGACGAAGCGGCCCGGACCGACATTATGCGTACGCTTACGCGAGACCGGTTCTCCCGACATGCTTTGCACATAGGTGGCTTGCGGTTGACAATTTCTCCAACTTTAGTTGAACTGAATGTGGCTACGCCCGGTCCTTGTGAAGGTTAAAACAGCACCAACTTGACAAACTATCGTTGTGGTTTTGATGCGTAGGTAAGATTGGTTCTTGCTTAAGCCCGTAGCAGCCACGTAAATCATGCAACAACAAAGTAGAGGACATATAACTTGTTTTTGCAGGACATGTTGTGATGTGATATGGTCAAGACATGATGCTAAATTTTATTGTATGAGATGATCATGTTTTGTAACCGAGTTATCGGCAACTGGCAGGAGCCATATGGTTGTCGCTTTATTGTATGCAATGCAATCGCGCTGTAATGCTTTACTTTATCACTAAGCGGTAGCGATAGTCGTGGAAGCATAAGATTGGTGAGACGACAACGATGCTATGATGGAGATCAAGGTGTCGCGCCAGTGACGATGGTGATCATGACGGTGCTTCGAAGATGGAGATCACAAGCACAAGATGATGATGGCCATATCATATCACTTATTTTGATTGCATGTGATGTTTATCTTTTATGCATCTTTTCTTTCTTTGATTGACGGTAGCATTATCAGATTATCTCTCACTAATTATCAAGAAGTGTTCTCCCTGAGTATGCACCGTTGCGAAAGTTCTTCGTGCTGAGACACCATGTGATGATCGGGTGTGATAGGCTCTACGTTCAAATACAACGGGTGCAAAACAGTTGCACACGCAGAATACTTAGGTTATACTTGACGAGCCAAGCATATACAGATATGGCCTCGGAACACGGAGACCGAAAGGTCTAGCGTGAATCATATAGCAGATATGATAAACACAGCGATGTTCACCAATGAAACTACTCCATCTCACGTGATGATCGGACATGGTTTAGTTGATTTGGATCACGTAATCACTTAGAGGATTAGAGGGATGTCTATCTAAGTGGGAGTTCTTAAGTAATATGATTAATTGAACTTAAAATTATCATGAACTTAGTCCTGGTAGTATTTTGCAAATTATGTTGTAGATCAATAGCTCGCGTTGTTGCTTCCCTGTGTTTATTTTGATATGTTCCTAGAGAAAATTGTGTTGAAAGATGTTAGTAGCAATGATGCGGATTGGATCCGTGATCTGAGGTTTATCCTCATTGCTGCATAGAAGAATTATGTTCTTGATGCACCGCTAGGTGACGGACCTATTGCAGGAGCAGATGCAGACGTTATGAACGTTTGGCTAGCTCAATATGATGACTACTTGATAGTTTAGTGCACCATGCTTAATGGCTTAGAATCGGGACTTCAAAGACGTTTTGAACGTCATGGAGCATATGAGATGTTCCAGGAGTTGAAGTTAATATTTCAAGCAAATAACCGAGTTGAGAGATATGAAGTCTCCAACAAGTTCTATAGCTAAAAGATGGAGGAGAATCGCTCAACTAGTGAGCATGTGCTCAGATTGTCTGGGTACTACAATCGCTTGAATCAAGTGGGAGTTAATCTTCCAGATAAGATAGTGATTGATAGAATTCTCTAGTCACCATCACCAAGTTAGTAGAACTTCGTGATGAACTATGATATGCAAGGGATGAAGAAAACGACTCCCAAGCTTTTCATGATGATGAAATCGACAAAGGTAGAAATCAAGAAAGAGCATCAAGTGTTGATGGCTGACAAGATCACTAGTTTCAAGAAAAGGGCAGAGGGAAGAAGGGGAACTTCAAGAAGAACAGCAAGCAAGTTGCTGCTCAAGTGAAGAACCCAAGTCTGGTCCTAAGCCTGAGACTAAGTGCTTCTACTGCAAAGGGACTGGTCACTCGAAGCAGAACTACCCCAAGTGATTGGTGGATAAGAAGGATGGAAAAGTGAACATAAGTATATTTGATATACATGTTATTGATGTGTACTTTACTAGTGTTTATAGCAACCCCTAAGTATTTGATACTAGTTCAGTTGCTAAGATTAGTAACTCAAAACGGGAGTTGCAGAATAAACAGAGACTAGTTAAGGGTGAAGTGACGATGTGTGTTGGAAGTGGTTCCAAGATTGATATGATCATCATCGCACACTCCCTATACTTTGGGATTAGTGTTGAACCTGAATAAGTGTTATTTGGTGTTTGCGTTGAGCATGAATATGATTTGATCATGTGTATTGTAATACAGTTATTCATTTAAGTAAGAGAATAAATTGTTGTTCTGTTTACATGAATAAAACTTTATATGGTTACACACCCAATGAAAATAGTTCGTTGGATCTCGATCGTAGTGATACACATATTCATAATATTGAAACCAAAAGATGCAAAGTTAATAATGATAGTGCAACTTATTTGTGGCACTGCCGTTTAGGTCATATTGGTGTAAAGCGCATGAAGAAACTCCATGCTGATGGGCTTTTGGAATCACTTGATTATGAATCACTTGATGCTTGCGAACTATGCCTTATAGGCAAGATGACTAAAACGCCGTTCTCCGGAACAATGAAGCAATCAACAGATTTGTTGGAAATCATACATACTGATGTATGTGGTCCAATGAATATTAAGGCTTGCAGCAGGTATCATTATTTTCTAATCTTCACAGATGATTTGAGCAGATATGGGTATATCTACTTAATGAAATAGAAGTCTGAAACATTTGAACAGTTCAAAGAATTTCAGAGTGAAGTGGAAAATCATCGTGACAAGAAGATAAGGTTTCCACGATATGATCGCGCAGACAAATATTTGAGTTACGAGTTTGGCCTTCAGTTAAAAGCAATGTGAAATAGTTTCACTACTCACGCCACCTGGAACACCACAGTGTAATGGTGTGTCCGAACGTCATAACCGTACTTTAGTGAATATAGTACAATCTATGATGTCTCTTACCGATCTACCACTATCGGTTTTGGGGTTATGCATTAAAGACAGCTGCATTCACGTTAAAAAGGGCACCGTCTAAGTCCGTTGAGACGACACAATCTGAACTGTGGTTTGGCAAGAAACCAAAGTTGTCGTTTCTTAAAGTTTGGGATTGTGATGCTTATATGAAAAAGGTTTCATCATGATAAGCTCAAACCCAAATCGAAGAAATGTGTCTTCATAGGATACCCAAAGGAGACAGTTGGGTACACCTTCTATCACAGATCCAAAGGCAAGACATTCGTTGCAGAGAATGGATACTTACTAGAGAAGGAGTTTCTCTCGAAAGAAGTGAGTGGGAGGAAAGTAGAACTTGATGAGGTAACTGTACCTGCTCCCTTATTGGAAAGTAGTTCATCACAGAAATCTGTTTCTGTGACACCTACACCAATTAGTGAGGAAGCTAATGATATTGATCATGAAACTTCAGATCAAGTTACTACCGAATCTCATAGGTAAACCAGAGTGAGATCCGCACCAGAGTGGTACGGTAATCCTTTTCTGGAAGTCATGTTACTAGACCATGACGAACTTGCGAACTATGAGGAAGCGATGATAAGCCCAGATTCCGCGAAATGGTTTGAGGCCATAAAATCTGAGATATGATCCATGTATGAGAACAAAGTATGGACTTTGATGGATTTGCCCGATGATCGGCAAGCCATAGAAAATAAATGGATCTTCAAGAGGAAGACGGACGCTGATAGTAGTATTACTATCTACAAAGCTAGAATTGTCGCAAAAGGTTTTCGACAAGTTCAAGGTGTTGACTACGATGAGAGTTTCTCACTCGTATCTATGCTTAAGTCTGTCCGAATCATATTAGAAATTGCCGCATTTTATGAAATTTGGCAAATGGATAAACAAAACTGCATTCCTTAATGGATTTATCAAAGAAGAGTTGTATGTGATGCAACAAGAAGGTTTTGTCAATCCTAAAGGTGCTAACAAAATATATAAGCTCCAGCGATCCATTTATGGACTGGTGCAAGCATCTCGGAGTTGGAATATACGCTTTGATAAGTTGATCAAAGCATATAGTTTTATACAGACTTGCGGTGAAGTCTGTATTTACTAGAATGTGAGTGGGAGCACTACAGCATTTCTGATAAGTATATGTGAATGACATATTGTTGATCAGAGACAATGTAGAATTATTCTGCAAAGCATAAAGGAGTGTTTGAAAGGAGTTTTTCAAAGAAAGACCTCGGTGAAGCTGTTTACATATTGAGCATCAAGATCTATAAAGATAGATCAAGATGCTTGATAAGTTTTTTTCAATAAGTACAAACCTTGACAAGATTTTGAAGTAGTTCAAAATGGAGCAGTCAAAGAAAGAGTTCTTACCTATGTTACAAGGTTTGAAGTTGAGTAAGACTCAAAGCCCGACCATGGCAGAAGATAGAAAGAGAATGAAAGTCATTCCCTATGCCTCAGTCATAGGTTCTATAAAGTATGCCATGCTGTGTACCAGATCTATTGTATACCATACACTGTGTTAAGAGAGGGAGTACAATAGTGATCTAGGAGTAGATCAATGGACAGCGGTCAAAATTATCCTTACTGGAATAAGGATATGTTTCTCGATTACGGAGGTGACAAAAGGTTCGTCGTAAAGGGTTACGTCGATGCAAGTTTTTGACACTGATCCAGATGACTCTAAGTCTCAATCTGGATACATATTGAAAGTGGGAGCAATTAACTAGAGTAGCTCCATGCAGAGCATTGTTGACATAGAAATTTGCAAAATACATGCGGATCTGAATGTGGCAGACCCGTTGACTAAAACTTCTCTCACAAGCAAAACATGATCACTTTTTGGGTCTTAATCACATAGCGATGTGAACTAGATTATTGAATCTAGTAAACCCTTTGGGTGTTAGTCACATGGAGATGTGAACAAATCACATAAAGATGTGAACTATTAAATCACATGGCGATGTGATCTAGATTATTGACTCTAGTGCAAGTGGGAGACTGAAGGAAATATGCCCTAGAGACAATAATAAAGTTATTATTTATTTCCTTATATCATAATAAATGTTTATTATTCATGCTAGAATTGTATTAACCGGAAACATAATACATGTATGAATACATAGACAAACAGAGTGTCACTAGTATGCCTCTACTTGACTAGCTCATAAATCAAAGATGGTTATGTTTCCTAACCATGGACAAAGAGTTGTTATTTGATTAACGGGATCACATCATTAGGTGAATGATCTGATTGACATGACCCATTCCATTAGCTTAGCACCCGATCGTTTAGTATGTTGCTATTGCTTTCTTCATGACTTATACATGTTCCTATGACTATGAGATTATGCAACTCCCGTTTGCCGGAGGAACACTTTGTGTGCTACCAAATGTCACAACGTAACTGGATGATTATAAAGGTGCTCTACAGGTGTCTCCAAAAATACATGTTGAGTTGGCGTATTTCGAGATTAGGATTTGTCACTCCGATTGTCGGAGAGGTATCTCTGGGCCCTCTCGGTAATGCACATCACATAAGCCTTGCAAGCATTGCAACTAATGAGTTAGTTGCGAGATGATGTATTACGGAACGAGTAAAGAGACTTGCCGGTAACGAGATTGAACTAGGTATTGGATACCGACGATCGAATCTCGGGCAAGTAACATACCGATGACAAAGGGAACAACGTATGTTGTTATGCGGTCTGACCGATAAAGATCTTCGTAGAATATGTAGGAGCCAATATGGGCATCCAGGTCCCGCTATTGGTTATTGACCGGAGACGTGTCTCGGTCATGTCTACATTGTTCTCGAACCGTAGGGTCCGCACGCTTAAGGTTTCGATGACAGTTATATTATGAGTTTATGAGTTTTGATGTACCGAAGGAGCTCGGACTCCCGGATGGGATCGAGGACATGACTAGGAGTCTCGAAATGGTCGAGACGTAAAAATCGATATACTGGACGACTATATTCGGACATCGGAAAGGTTCCGAGTGATTCGGGTATTTTTCGGAGTACCGGGGAGTTACGGGAATACGGGGGAGAAGTATTGGGACTTATTGGGTCATACGGGAAAGAGAGAGGGGCTGCCTAGGGCAGGCCACGCGCCTCCCCAGGGCCTAGTCCGAATTGGACTAGGGGGAGGGGCTGCGCCCCCTCCTTCCTTTCCTTCTCCCTTCTCCTTCCTTGGAAGGACTCCTAGTTGGACTAGGAAAGGGGGAATCCTACTCCCGGTGGGAGTAAGACTCCCCTAGGGCGCGCCATAGAGAGGGCCGGCCCTCCCCTCCTACACTCCTTTATATACGGGGGCAGGGGACACCCCATAGACACAAGTTGATCTTCGTGATCGTTCCTTAGCCGTGTGCGGTGCCCCCCTCCACCATATTCCACATCGGTCATATTGTAGCGGTGCTTAGGCGAAGCCCTGCGACGGTTGAACATCAAGATCGTCACCACGCCGTCGTGCTGATGGAACTCCTCCCCGACGCTTTGCTGGATCGGAGCCCGGGGATCGTCATCGAGCTGAACGTGTGCCAAGAACTCGGAGGTGCCGGAGTAATGGTGCTTGGATCGGTCGGATCGTCAAGACGTACGACTACATCAACCGCGTTGTCACAACGCTTCCGCTGTCGGTCTACAAGGGTACGTAGATCACACTCTCCCCTCTCGTTGCTATGCATCACCATGATCTTGCGTGTGCGTAGGAATTTTTTTTGAAATTACTACGTTCCCCAACAGCTACCCCGCCATCTCAGCGCAGAAGCAGCGTGGCTTCCACCGAGCTGCTTCAGCCGGAGCATGCCTTGACGGCTCCTGCCAGCTATCCCGTGGATGCTATCACGGAGTCTCAAAATTGCCACCTTATGACACAATGGATGAATTTGAAGGTCAAGGCGGCTGTTGGCTCTGTTTATCCTACTGAACCCGGCGCAACTTTTCACTGCCGGCCGATTCCAGAAGGATATGCTAGGGTGATGGTGGATGAAATAACGGTGGGATTTGAGGACCTCCAGCTTGACCACCCTACCAGTGAAGGGGAGACTCGGCTGGGGTCTGCTCTGAAGACTCCATGCCTATGGCGGAAGGAGCTCATCAACCTTCCGAACTGGACGCCTCCGCCTCCTCCTCCTCCTCCGGCGAGTCAGGGCACTCCGCCTCCTCCTCCGGCGAGTGACGATCAGGGCCCTCGGCCGGCTCCTTCTCCGGCGCGTGGCGGCACTCCGCCTCCTTCTCCGCCTGCGCCGACGCGCCCGAGCAGCCAGCCTCCTCCTTCTCCGCCTCGTCAGCAAGGGGGAAGAGACCTGCCGCCGCTCCAGCTGCTCCGGCGCGTCGTAGTCCTTCTCCTCCGCCTCGTAAGCAAGTAAAGAAGACAACCGCTCCGTCTACTCGGTCGGTGTCTAGTAGTACAATCAGAGGCGGGAGGACATACAGATTCGGTCCTTCTCTGAAGACTCCAGAGAAGTTACCATACGAGAGGACCCCGGAGGAGAACGCGAAGATCGCGCGAACCGAAGTGGATGACTGGTTTCAAGGGTTGAAAGCAAAGAGACATCCACCTCCGGAGGAGAAGGTAGATCCGGTGAAAGTGAAGCGCACTTTGGCTGCCCTGGCAAAACCACCCAAGTCTCCGCCGAAAGGCAACTATGAGCGCATTATTGCAAAGACATGGGCCGAAGCAGAGCGGTCGGGAAGTACAGTCAGTGATCAAAGGCTGAAAGAACGACGAGCAGCTGGGAAACAAATTGCCCAGCTCGGCGAACAAGCGAAGCAATCGTGCCCCCCCCCTAAAGGTGCCTAGCGACATCGTCGATCCGAGGATGGTGTCCGGTTATGGCAATGTTGACGATTACCTGCCCGACGATGTACATTATGATCCCATGGAGGTGCAGATACACAGATGCGAGTACGGGAAGCCTCTCGTCAAAGATGAAAAATCTTTAACAACGATGATGCGAAGATTACATGATTGATATTTGAAAATCTGCAGAGAGTCTGGGGGGAGGAGTACTTTGTATGCGAGAGTTAAACCGGAGCATGACCTCGTTGGAATTGAACTGTTGCCTATTCCATTTGAGGAGTTCTATCAGTTTTTCAATCAATTGGCCCTTGATAAAACAATGATCACCTGCTACTGTCTGTAAGTACTACTACTTCTGTCATTAAGTCTCTCTATATAGCTCATCTCTTTCATTGCATGTATTTATAATTATCCTCACTATATTATGCAGAATGAAGATCGCCAAATTGAAGAAAAGACAAATCGGTGATATTGGGTTCGTTAACACATATCTCATAGATGCAACTGAGGTTGAACATCGTCCCGGAGATACCGAGGCCAACTTGCTACGATCATTAAAAAAATGAAAACAAAGATATAATACTCTTTCCTTACAACTTCAAGTGAGTGTTACTGTCTTGTGCATATTCGGTTTCCCTTATATATTAGTCCAGGTTATAGTAATGTAATTGATGAGTTATGCATGCGTGTGCATTTTCCATTATATTCTCCTAGAGATTAGGCTTGAGCAGGGAGTAGTAACCGTCTTGGACTCTAAACGAAAAGATCCCCAGGAGTATGCGGACATGACTGAAATCCTCAAGAAGTAAGTTAAATCGATCATTATCCACCATATCAGCAACTTTGTTCATTTCCTGATATCAAGTAATTTTTTTCTTTGTCCGGCAGGGTTTGGAGAAAATTCATCAGAAAAGTTCTGGGACTGCCGAAGGAGCTGGAATTTAGACACCCGAAAGTAAGTACTATAGTAGCATGTTCCGCGCATCTCCTAGTGATTCAAGTGCTAGTTTCATCAATACCATTTAGCATTCTTGCTTATCAGTTTGATTGACCTCTATTTCTTATAAAATGGTTGTGGCATGAACAAGGGAATGATTTCTGTGGATACTACGTCTGCGAGTCCATCCGCCACACGACCTGAGAGCGGGGCGGGTACTCTGACGAACAATATGAAGTACGTAAATAACAACATTCACAATTTTAATTTATTACCATCATTCATTTGTATTGAGTTTCATTCATTCATATATATATATATATATATATATATATATATATATATATATATAGACCCCCTTCTTCAAATTAGATGTTTCGGAAATGGGATGAACTCCTAGCACCAGCTCGCATGCGAGCAATTCAAGAGGAATTGGCGGCATTCTTTTTTGACCAAGTGATCGCTGAAGACGGAGAATACTGTGTGAACCATGAGTCCGTATGATTATATTTGTAAGAGATAATTATTGTATATATGTAGCCGGTAGTGTCGGATAGATATACGAGAACTTGTTGTTCGACCAATCTCTCGGAGAAGAAGAGGTGGTCGATATCACTTCTCTCTGTATGCATATATGTTCATGACGATCTTCTGTTTCCTTCGTTTGCTTACTAGCTAACTAGCGTGTCTAGTCCTCTCTATACATATGTATAGTACGTAGCGTCGACCAAGCATGGACATAAGAGAGGACACTTCTCTCTATTAATTATAGCTAGCTAACACAATATATGAAACACCTAAATTAACCCCCCAAAACCCCCAAACCCCCCCCCTCCTTTCAAAAAATACAAAAACCTCAGGCACAGAAATGCTGACGCGTGGATGCCTATTGGTCCCGGTTGGTGCCACCAACCGGGACCAAAGGGTCTCCTGCCTGGGCTCTGCGCACTGCCCACGCGGAGGCCCATCAGTCCCGGTTCTGGATTGAACCGGGACTAAAGGGTCGGGGCATTAGTACCGACACTTTAGTCCCGGTTCAGGAACCGGGACTAAAGGCCCTTACGAACCGGGACTATAGGCCCTTTTACTACCAGTGATTTTTACTGGTGCACAAGTTTCAATCGGAAAAAGGGTTTCCCCTGCTTTTTGTATTACAAAACAACCAATTTCGATACATCCAACAACAAATACTAGGACGGAAACAGCACAGGCACGCCCAAAAGAAACAACAGAGGAAGCATAAAAGTAACACATGCCGACAACGGCGGATCAACGAAAACGGAGAAGCCTCGCGACCGCTGCGCCCAGCGAAGAACACCCACCAAGCTCCTAGACTCCGAGACGCCGGTACCAGTTATCACCTCCAAGAAGGGACACGATGACGACGACATTGCTGCTAAGAGTTCCCCCCAGTACGCGGCGAGGGGAAAGGAAGGGTAGCCCCGACACCCTCCAGGAAGGTCTGGCGGTACTCGCAGGCGCCACCGCGACGGTGTCTACCACGCCGACAGGGATTTCTCCCGATCCCAATCTCCACCTCAGGTGCATCGGAGCCCGCCACCAAACCGACCACCACCCTACGCCAACACTGGCTTGAAGCTTCTCACGCCGTCTCACCACAGCAACGCGAGGAGGGGCCTGCAATATGAAGAAGTGGAGCCGGGACTAGGGGCAACACCGTCGTCGGCACGCGGGAGCTCCCAACCTCCACCGTCAACGACGGTAACCGACCGGACGCAATAGCAGGAGCAAACCAGGCCCGTGGCCACATGCCCGGCCGGGACTTCAGATGATCGTGAAGCTCCCGCCTTCGTGTTGCAGAAAGCACACCGTCTGCGACGCTGCTCCCTGTCCAAGCCGCTCCTCCACCCCTCCGCACAGAAAGCATCATGGCCATGGCAACATGACCAGTCCACCCTGCCCCCAAGAGGAAGCACCACCACCACGCTCACCGACGACCACCTCCACCAAGCTGCCGGACCGCCATCGGCCTAGCTACACCACCACCGCACGCCCACGATGGAGGTGACCAATCGCATCAGCCGAGAGGCCGAAGCCGGACCCCAGCCACCACCCATGCCGACCGCGACCTATGCCGCCTAGGCAGTTCCGCCGCCAAGACGCCACCGAAAAACCGCCTACGCACGCCCCACCATGGCAGCCGTCGCGCCACCGGCGGATCTGCAGCAGAGGCCACCAGGGCAGCCACCACGAACCACAGGCAGCCACCCGGAGCCTCACCATCGGCCGCAGATGAAGGGGCCAGGGCTGCGCTTGCAGGGCCAGATTCGGGCCGGATCCACGCCCACGCCACAGCATGGGAGCCCCCCTCCCCCCCCCGCTCGGCGCCACAGCGGGCCGCCACGCCGCGAGCCGACGCCCCACCACCGTGGCGCAGCACCTGCCACCACACCGCCGCCAGGAGTCGCCGCCGCTGCGCCGTCAGGCCCAGCGTCCGCCCAACGCCTCTGCCCTAGTCTGGTTGCCCCGCGCCAACCACCACTGAGGAGAGAGGAGAGAAGGCACCCCGCCGCCAGCCACCACGGAGGAGGGCAGAGAGGGGTGCGGGAGGTCGGATCTGGCGCCGCCGCCCGGGTCGCCCACGGGGGAGCAACACGGGGGCAAGGGAGGATTGTTTCGGATCTGGCTCGTGGTCCTCGCACAAGTTTCAGTTCCGTGGGATTGTCTACTACCATAGTCGGTGTCTACATTCTAGTATTTGGATAAACAGCTTTTCTTTCCGTGGTCAACTTGAGCATTTTGATATATACCGTGGATGCATTTTACTCAATTTCAGGACAAGATTTTGCGCGCAAACTTGAGCACGTAATTAACCCTTAAACAATGACTGTTTAATTTGGACCACACGACCTGCTTGGTCATACCTTGTACAAACTAATGCTACCTTTATCTACTTTATTTATGGCCTTTTCCAAAGAGCATTTGGACTATTTGTCAACTAACCTATCAAGAAACTTAATTTAAGATATACAGTGCCGAAAAACAGTCCTACTTTCATTTCTGCCGACGCAGAAAAGAAGGGTGTACGCAGCACCAGAATTGCCGGCAAAAGAAGAAAACGACATGGCCCTCTTTTATCAGCACACAAGGGGGAGATCACCGATGACCAAATAAAGTAATACTACAAAATTGTCAGTAGAACTGACTGAGAATTGTCTGCCACTTAATTCTGCCAATCAACCTGCGCCGCCACGACTAGAAACCGTATGCGTGCAACGCACTCGTACATGCTTGTCTGCTGATATCCTTGTGGCCATTAGCCAGGGGCAAGTGGACAGTTTAGTTGCAGTTGGGCTTATCAGCTGTCTTTCCAACTGAGCTGGTCAGCAAAAGCGCCTGGCAAAATTGGCCAGGCAAGTGCACATCAAACTCGAAGCCTCTGGCGTGATTCAAAAGTGGCATTCGTACTGGTTCATTCCTGCCACTTCTGTTTTGAGAAAAAGCGGGAGTAGCTAGCGAATTAGCTTATTGAAAAAAAGCGGGCACGTTTGTTCTCTCAGCAAAATGAAAAGGGTGAAAGTTTTCATGGATATAGCCGTAGAAACATTAGACTGTCCTCTTTGAAGGAAAAACTTGTTGGCTTATTAAACAGATTACGGTTAAACCAGTTTGGTGACATTACAATTGTGTTAACTGAACAAGGGGCACTAGGATTTATTCCCTGGTCGATGGACGGTTGGAACGTTTATTCCTGGCGTTGTACGAGGCATCGCCGCAAAAAGTAGAAGCGAGCGTTTGTGCTTTCTTTGCCATGCGGGGTAGAGCGCTGGTACGGCAGCTGGTTTTCCTAAGGCCTTGTACAATGGGAGATGCTTAGGGGAGGTGTTTAGAGAAATAAATCAGGTTTTTCCTAAGCACCGATGCTTATTTGTATATGATAGACGCTTAACTAAGCATCTCTCGTGTAGAAATAGGCACCGGTACTTCAGAAAAACCCGGGTTATTTTTCTAAGCATCTCTTTAAGCACCTCCCATTGTACAAGGCCTAAGCGGCCGCTACTTAGCGTCTAGCGCTTAAACAAACAGCGCCAGGTAATTTTGTGATATTTTTTAATTTCTCTAAGTGCCTATCTAAGCGTTCTGCATTGGAGATGCCTTAAGACCGACTAATTAAGCATGTCTAGTGCATTCACCTTATCACGTATGAACCAAAAGCACATGTCAACGAAGAGAGGATCAGGACAAAAGAGCCAGCCTGAAAGTCTGGCGCAACAGCATTGCCGGGCATGGTGATGGTGAAGAGGATGTGGTCTTGCTGTGTAGTGTCTAATAAGGCCCTATCTATAGAAAAAATACAAGCACGAGAGGTACACACAAAATAAAAGTAGAACGAGGCGGATAGAAATCGGTATGTGTCAAAAAGTTGTACCCTAGAACGCATGAATGAAAAGGTACCAAATGAGAGAGAGAGAGAGAGAGAGAGAGAGAGAGAGAGAGAGAGAGAGATTAAGTGAGAGGAGCATATCAAAATAAAATAAAAAGTATCTAGATACGTAAATTTGTATATAATATTATGCGAGTGCATTCAGGACAAGAAATTGTTATCAAAATCAAATATACATATAGTAAAAGTACAAGAAAAAAGAGGTACAAAATGAAATAAAAATGCTAGAAAGAGGTTGAAAGAAATCAATGAGTGTGAAAATACAATGCCACAAATGCAGGGAAGGAAGGTACAAAATGAAAAAGGAAGAAAATGAAGTTAGAGAAACATAGAAAGTACAAAATGTATCTAGATATGTAATACTAATTTCTATATAGAATATTTTGAGTGCAAGACAAGAGATGAGTTTCAGAATCAAATAGTTATTTAGAGAGCAAAGGAGGGGCCCGCGGGGGGAGGGGGGGGGGGGGACTCGAACAGATATCCACATGTTTTGCTTCATACTGTTCCAACAAAATCAGAGCAACTCTACCATATTCCATAAAGCACACCATATGTAAAACAACTGTTATTATTATAAAAAACATATGTTAAAATCCCACTCCAGAGATGCTGTAAACCAGATGTTGTTATAAAAAAAAGGACAATAAAAAATCTGGCTTCCAGCCATTATATTTGGAGAAAGGAGGGAGTTTTTACAGCGCACTCTATCCGGAATGGTTTGAGCACGAGTGAACTCTCGCACCTGTGATACCGCTGCCACTTCCTCTTCGATGTGCTGCCTCATGCCACCTACTTAGCCCCCCTCCCACGTTGACTCAGACGGCGGTGATGCGAGCATTTTGTTGAGTAGCATTCCGAAGTCGCTCGTGAAGACTCCTCCCCCCTCCTCCTAGACGCCTCCATCCCGCCCAGGTTGAATAAAATGACATCTCGGAAGAAGAAATCGATGGCGCAAGGTCCTTTCTACGTGTTTCCCCTTACTCACTTCGCCCCTGGTGGCTTCCCTAGCTCCCAATGCTGCTCCGGCCACCCCACTGTCCTCCACGACTTTGATCAACCCTAGCCCCGGGGATGTGCCCGGTGAAATACCCAATAGGTATGAAAGTTTTCCCTTTTTCCCCTTCATTCGTTGGTTCAATTGTAGGAATAGCTAGCTGATTGGTGTAAGAGGCGGCCCTTGCTTTCTCGGCAAAAAGATTATTTTGACTGGATGTGTAGGATTTGTATTCATCAGGGTATTAATTCGAGGGGTCTATTCTCCACTGTGGGGCCACGGGCCCGGTAGGCTCCTGCCATGGCGTCCGGTCGGCTACCGTCGTGGACGGTGGCGGTGGGGCCCTCCCGTATGCCGACGGTGCGGTTTTCTTAGTCCCGGCTCCTCTTCTTCGTTGTGCAGACCATCTTCGCGGTGTCGTGGTGAGACAGCGTGGAAAGCTTCGTGTCTGTGCTGGCGCAGGGTGGTGGTCGGTTTGATGGCGAGTTCCGGAGTGCCTGATGTAGAGGCCGGGATCGGGAGAAATCTCTGTTGGCTTGACCGACACCGACGCGGCGGCACCTGAGGGTGCCGCCGAACCTTCCTGGAGGGCGTCGGTGCTACCCTTCCTCTCTCCTCGCCGTGTACCGAGGGAAACCCTTGGCAGCAGCGTCGTCATCGCCGCGTCCCTTCTTGGAGGTGTTGTTGTGTACCTGCACTTCGGAGTCTCGGAGCTTGGTGGGTGATCTTCGGTGGACGCAGCGGTCACGAGGCTTCGTCGTTTTTGTCGATCCGCCGTTATCGGCATTTGTTTCTTTTCTTTTTTCTCTTTCCTTTTTTTTGGGCGTGTTTGTGCTGCTTCCGCCCCAGCCCCTATCGTTGATTGTATCGGATGGTTGCTTTGTAATACAAAGCGGGGGAAACCCTTTTTCTCTATTCTCCACTGTGAGATCTAGGGTGACAAAGTTGTTCAGTTAGAAGAATATTGTGTTCACTGGATCTGGATGTCCAGTGTGCCGGTACCACTACGCAGATAAAAGTTGCCCATCTTTTGCATTTGCGTTTGCATTTTGCATGTCGATCTGTCCATACCAATCCTGATGAAAGAAGAGGAAAGCCTGTGCTGATCATCATCCACGACTCCACAAGTGCTTGCTTATTATCCTCGCACATGCGTGCATGCATCATGCATGGGCCCAACCTCAACCCAAAGAAACGACCGGCCAGCCAGGTCCGGGTCATGCACGTGCACGTACACGACTCCTTTGTTTTTTAGATGGACACGGACGAACTTTTGCACACATGCATGCACCAAATCCATGCATTGCAGTCGTAGTGAAATCCACAACAATGAGCTAGCGCAGGCAGGAGTTCTCGATCGGCCGGCATGCAAGCAGTGCAAAACCTAACATATGCTCCCCCGTTCCTAAATATATGACGTTTTGGCAGTTTAACTTGAACTATCAAAACATTATATACTCCCTTCTTCCATCTATATAGGGTCTAATGCGTTTTTCAAAACCATCTTTGACTATTGACAAAATTAATAGTATATAAGATGTATAATATGAAAATTATATCATTGGAAGCTTCTTTCACATAGAATTTGACAGTATGCTTTGTGTAAGTTGCATGTCATATATTATTGTTCTAACATTTAATCAAAGTTGATTTCGAAAAATGCATTAGGCTCTATATGGATGGAAGGAGGAAGTATTTAGAAACGGGGGAATATGTGTGTATCCAATCCACATGCGTACGCTCTATACATGGGTCGGTAGTGCAGTACACGTACTAGGCTGCTAGCTACTCCATTTGCCGGCATCGACATTTCTTGTTAATCTCTTGTCAGCACTGGCCGCGGCCCGGCGAGCCTATCCTGTCGGGTGCCATCTCGTTGTTTCTCGGCAGGCCAACCGCCTTATCGCATGCCGGGGCCGGCGGATTGGTGAAACCCCGTGGAAAGTGCACGGAACAACGCAGATACGACGGAGCTACCAACCGATTTGATATGCTCTAGCTCGCGTACGTGTGCACGTACGTCGTCCAACTCGACGCCTATATAAACCAGCCATGTTGCGCTCAAAATGGCATCCACATGCATCAAGGCGTACATTCACAGAGCAGACTGGCCGTTGCACTTGCGTTGCAGGTACAAGTTCCTAGTAGCTAGCTAAGCTTGCATGCGCATGGCCAAGGCTTGCGTGCTCCGTGGTGCTGTGCTGGTGGTGTGCGCCCTCCTGGTTCTCTCGTCCGCATCTGCGGCGGTCGAGGCGGCTGGCCGGCAAAGGGGTCATGGGAGAGAGGCCACGGCGCCCGCAGCGATGGCAATGGCGAGAGGGCCTTTCGTCAGGAAGCTGCTGCGGGAGGAGATGGTTAAGGCGGACGGCCAGGGCGACATTGGCCAGTCTAAGAGGACCAGCCCGGGCGGCCCAGATCCGCAGCATCATTAGTTTATGCCGGTTCAAGGCGCGTCTTGTTGCGTGCATGTAGCAAATTATATTACTGCCGGCATCACATATACACAAGGAACATGAATTTCAAGCCCATCTAGCTTTTGTCTTGCATGCTGGCAAGAAGACTTTTTTTCAAGCATATGTATACAGTGTGCGTCGTCGTTGGTATGTCTCCGTAGGAAACGTGACGCATCATGTCAACAGCAAGCGATCGAGGGAACGCCTTGTGCTCGTTGCACGAGCAGTATCCCCGTGGCTCTTTTCACTATTTTGACCTTTTTAGAAAACTTTCACATAAAATGAACTCCACACAAAACTATTTCACGATTTGACCCTTTTGACAACGCCACAAGCTGTGGCATTTCTTCTCTATTTGAAAATGCCGCTGAGCTAGCCAGCGCAGTGGCAGAGCCAGAACTTTTGCGAAGCCTGGGCAAATTTGAGCCCAAGTGTCTTATATAGGAACCAAAATCGGGTGTTCAGATACACAACATATAAAATAGCATCAAACTTTCAAACCACAAATCCACACTAATGATGTAGTGAAAATATAACCATAGAAATCATACAAATGTAATTTTGGAGTGAAATAATATAATATATACTCCATTCGTCCGAAAATAAGTGTCACTGGTTTTATATTAAATTAGTATAAATTTTGTACTAAATCGACGACACTTATTTTATTTTGACACGGAGGGAGCATTAATTCAGTTTCATAGGCCAAAATAACGTTGAGACTTGACAACATAAATTATAGAACCAGGCCTGCAACCAAACTCGTCATATTGCCGACGAAAATATAACTATCCAATTAAAATTCAAATATCATAGAAGAGACTATAAGATAAAAAAAGAAGTATTTATAATTCACATAAATTAAGTATTATTATTTGTGAATATATTCAAAATAGAGAGCTTGCAACCACTTCACGAGGCAATATGAGATTGTGGTTGTGGCTCCACTTATGTTTCCGATTGCACACCACTGACATTTAAAATTTGAAATTAACATCAACTATCTGAAACAAACCCCTAAATGAAGGACTAAGATCATAAAATGATAATCATCCCCAATGACCAATTCCCCTCCTCGTGACATCAAAATAAGTCTATTAATTTCACCTAACTAGGAAGACAGGGACAAGCAGCCGATGATGCAAGCTGTTCCTCGGAATCTCGGGTGGACGCTCTCCGGCTCCGCCCCTGCCAGCGGCCGTGCGCCCATGCCAGCCTCCACTCGCTGCCGATCTGTCTCTCTAATCAGGATGCCTCGCATGGAAGTGGAGCGATCGACTGATCGTTTCCTTCTCGTCTCGAGTAAAAAAAAAGAAAAAAACAACCGAACAAGTAGGCTTGTCTCACGTGGGTACTCGTAGCCCATTAGCCTGTTAGTACTTAATTAATTCATTCATTAGTTAGTGTTGTTGACCAGAGAGGAAATGGAAGCCCATTGGCATAGCTGCCCACTGCTCGGGTACGTAGATCACCATGCGAGGAATATTTTTCCTGTTTTGATAGCGCCATCGTACCATGTAGCGCAACTAGCTAGCCCGGGCAACTGCCCAGGCTAGCCGGGCGATGGCTCCGCCACTGAGCCAGCGTTGCTGGCCTGGTCAGGACGCTACGTGGCAGAGCCGAAACGCCAAAGTATCTTGTGTTGCTGGAAACGCCAAGGGTGGCTGGCGTTGCTGCCCAAGCATGAAACGTCATGGGTGTTGGCGTTGCAACTAGCTTGCTCATATTGCCATTTATTTACGAAGTGGAGCAACGCTGGCTAGTTCGGCCTTTTCAAATAAAGAAGAGACGTCATGGCTTGTGACGTTACTAAAATGGTCAAATCGTAAAATAGTTTTATGTAAAGTTTATTTTATACGAAAGTTTTTTAAAAGGGTCAAAATAGTAGAAAAGGCCAATCCCGGTCGCTGTCGCGGTGCTCGATCCGCCGAACTGTAGGTTTTTGTTTCCACTGGCGGGTGACACCAGCAGTATCCCGATTCTTTATTTTCTCTCGCAGGCTCTTTGCAAGCGGCCATGCATCGTCTGACTCGTCGTGCGTAACCAAATGCTACACTTACATGCAAGTTTTTACAGATTTGAGCTTACAGACAAATAGATTGAAGGGAGAAGGGCCCCACCCCAGGAATTCAGGGTGCTGGGATAAATTAATCGGTGCCACCTCCGTCCGTATGATTGTTTCCGTGAGTGCTTCCCGTAGGTGAAGCAAGTTGGACCTTATCCCCTTCCCCCGAGCCGCTCCCGCGAGCGGACGGGGGAACCCGTGGCTGCCGCCTCCTAGTCCCTCTCCTCGGCCCCTCTTCCTCGCCGCCGCCGGGCGAAGCCCGGCCGGCGCAGGCAGTGGCGGGGCCTTTCCTTTCCCTTCTGCGCGGAACCCCTAGCCGGTGCGGGACGGCTGGCCGCCGGGGGCGCTGAGCTATGGCGGGGTTTAGCGGTGCGGCGTCGGGCTCGCGCGAGAGCGGTGGCTCCGTTCGGTGGCGGCGTGGCCTTTCCAGGCGGCTTGCTTGCGGCGCGGTGGCTGCTGGGGCAGCGGTCCAAGGTGGTGATGGGGACATCTGCTTCGGATGGTTCGCGGGTGACGGCCCGGTCAGACCCGGCCGGATCTGCTGCTGGTGGCCCGTCCAGCGGCAAGGGCTGAGGTCAGTAGGGGCCACGGGCGACCGGTGCTGCCGTGGATTGTTTGGCAGTGCTGGTGGCGTGGCTGCGGTGGTGGAGGTGCGTGTGCGTCTTGGTGTCTGGCTGGGCACCTCTTCCTGGACGACGACGTGCGGCGTGGGAGGGCTTGCTTGGGCCCGTCATTGGTGGCGGTGGTGGTGGATCTACCATCCTTCTTTGGTGGACGGGCGACTGTTGGGGGTGCCGGTCGTGGCCGTGTGCCACTCCTCCCCCTTCCTCCTTCCCCGACATGGTGTTTTTCGGTTCGCTTTCCTGTGATACTTGAGGTGGGACAGTTGCTGCCAGTTCCGACGGTGGTTGGGTTTGGTGGAGCTGTCGAAAGCCTTCCCCTTTGATGGTCTTAGGGCGGCCTGGGTGCAGGGCGGCGGCCTTGGAGGTGGGAGACGTGTTGGTCATGGGCAGACTGCGCGACTCGGGTGTGGGCGAGCAAACATGGCCGCTCGGGCGGGCATGGTTGCAGGTGGTTGTCGGAGAGGGGTTTCATCGGAGGGGTCAGAGCAACGGGGTTCATCACCTGCCCGGTCCTTGGACTGGCCGACGGCGGCGGCGACTGCGGTCGTCGTTTCCTCCTTGCAGGCTCCGTCGCGGTACTTCTACTCCCTTCGTGTTGCTCCGGGCAAAAGCTTGATCCGCGAGGATCGGACGGTGGCGGCTATCCGTGGTCATGCCCTTTTTGGAAGCACCGTTTTGGGGTCCCCGCTCCGACATGGCCATATCACCTCTCCTCAGTGGATCGCACTACTGGTGGTCTCCGTCGGCTCAAAGCGCTTCTTCTTTGCTTATTTGTAGTGCGCTTCGTAGTCGTTGGGGTAGTGTGTCGGTGTCCGGCACCCTTGTATATTGCCTTGGGTTGTGTGTTTATGTGGTGGTGACGTGTGTTTATATCGGTGTTCTCGGTTGTTGCGGTGTTGGTTGCTTTATATATATAAAACGGGGGAAACCCTTTTTCGCAAGTGAAGCAATTTCGAATGTGAGTGTGCCATGATTGTGCTTGATCGATCTCCGCCGTGCCGATGCCGAACTTTGCTAGACTTACGGACAAAAGCCACGGAAACTAATTGACGGACTGAGCTGGCAATGTTTAACTGGAAACTGGGGCCAGCGGGACCCACCCTTGAAATCAACGAGGGAGAGGGATTGGTTAGTGGCGACAGTCCATAAGGTTCATCCGTATATTGCCTGTAAGTGGCGGTCACTCGGATTGGTTAGTGTGCAAGTATGTATCATCATCATCTAAAGCAAATCGAGCATCTTGGAACTTGGACGTCAATCAAAAAGCTTGTGTATGTATACATGTGTGCAGTGTGCATTTTCTCCGGGACACAAAAAGAAAGCTATGTACTCCTACTTATTAGATTGCCATCCCTCAGAAAAGTAGTTAGCTTGGTAATCAACAAGTGTCAAGCTAGGATGCATGCCAGAGCTTTTGTACTCAGGACGTACGTGTATCAGACAAAGTTGTAGTGGATTCGGATTTGATTCTCCACGGGAGAAGTTTTCTTCCATCCATTATCTAAACAAAATTCTCCACGGATGAGCATGCACTAGCAGTATCAACCTCTCATGTTTCTGCACGTGTGTTGAGGACGAGGATAGCGAAAGCAACAGATGACGAAGGCGACGGGCCCGGCCATGGCGTCGGCTTGTCGATCGGGTCGAAAACTGAAGCCGGTGCGCAAAGAAACAAAGAAAAAACTCTGAAGAACAAGTGCAAGATCATTCTGACGGACAAGGAACCGCAACGAAGAAGACACAACTTTCAAGCAGATCGAGTGTGCACTGCAGCAGTCGGTATATGATTACACCTCGAAAGGATCGACGCCAAGAACACAGCTGCATCAAGATCCTCATGTGAAGATTAATTGAACTTTAACCTCGTACTACATAGTACTCCAACACTTGTGTGTAATTTCCAGAATAGATTCAAAACAAGATATACTACCATCACATGACATGCATATAAGCATTCGTATAAGCATATACTTGTCCGAAGCATGCACCTTGTTGCAAGAAGCAGACATCAACTCAGGCGGACGGCACCGAGGCGCGGTGGTGCCCTGACGCTGACGCCACTGTCGCCGGCGCTGTCGGCCGCGACGAGGACGACGAGGTGGCCCGGTGCTTCTCCCAGGCGGTGCGCCTAAGCATCCGGCAAATGCCCTCGGTCACGCGCTCCGCGGGGCCGCCGCGCCTGAACATGCCGCAGAAGGCCATGTGCGCCCGCACGGCCTCCTCCACGCCCATGGCCTCGGCGCGCTTGCTGCGGCCGGCCTCGTACTTGACGGCCTCGGAGCACAGCCCGCACAGCCACCGGCCCCCGAAGCAGGCCCTCACGCCGCCGATGTACTCGCCGGTGCACTCCTCCTCCAGGCCGCAGCACTCGCAGCTCACCACCACCGCCGGCTCTACAGCCTCCATGCCTAACTTAGAAAGTTGGATTATTACCTAGAAAACCACGGCGGACTCTTCTTCTTGGACTGGTTAATCTGGAAGAAGAAGAAGAAGAAGAAGGAGGTTCTCTTGTGCTTCTCGTGCTGTGCTTTGTGTGGTGTCTGCAGCCGTAGGTTCGTTTATACTCCCTCCGTCCGTAAATAAGTGTACATCTAGCTTTTGTTCTATGTCAAAATTTTAAAATTTTGACCAACTTTATAGAAAATAGTAGTAATATATATGACATCAAATTAATATATTATCAAAGTACATTTCAAAATGAATCTGTTGATACTAATTTGGTGCCATAAATGCTTTTACTTTTTCCTAGAAAAGTGATCAAACTTCTAAAACTTTGACTTAAGACAAAAGCTAGATGTACACTTGTTCACGAACGGAGGGAGTATATCGTTTCGAAGGCTCAGGGCACCTCTGCTCTCGCGCGCTGTCATGGCGACCGCGACCAGAACGAAGAACAATTTGTTTTGTCACATGGACTCATGTGCCACCGCTCACCGGCCGGCCAGCTGGTGACACATCCACCAGGTGCATGCCGTCTTGCCTGATATTTTTGCCCGTTTACATTATGCAAGCTGCTACTACCTCAGTCCTGATTTATTGGTCCCTTAGTATTTGTTAGAAATATGAGCAATTTATCAAGTGATTTTATTAATAGAAATACTAGATAAAGCATGAGTAATATAATAGAGATAAACAAGTCATGCGTTCTAACAAAGAGAAGGTAAATAGCTTCTGCATATATGAACCGTAGCCTAGCATATCTATAGCGGACAGTAGAACTAATTGCATATATGAACTAGAACCTATCATGTGTAGGACAAGGACTAGAACAAGGAACTGCGGCATAACCTTTAACAGGAAAGACAAGAACACGTACGGGACAGCAGCAGCAGAAGCGCTGGACTTGGGGTCAGTGTCCTCGCCTTCCATGTCGTCGAGGAGGTCGTGGATGTCGGGGAAGAAGTCGTCGTCGGGGAAGTAGTCGTCGGCGACCAGATCGTCCGTGATGAAGCAGCCACCAGTCGCGCTAAGCGCTCCCCAAAAACCTTATCACCCTTCTCCCGTACAGGACTCAAAAGGTGCGGTTTCGGAGGCCTACTGTCCCGACCTGCGGTGCACGCCGCAAGACGGGATGGGGAAGAACGTAGCAGCAACGCAGTGCTCAGGAACTTGTGGCGAGAGGAGGAAGAGATTCTGGTGCGTCTCACTGAGAGGAGCGACCTCCCTTTTATAGGCGCAAGAGAAGGAGGCGAGAGGCTGCGCCGGGAGCTGAAGGGAACGCGGGAGATGAAACGAACAGTCAGCACCCGAGTGACCTTTTGTATACCCGTAGTGCGTGGCAATGGCAAAAATTTAGATATCGGCTCGTTCCCGCAACCCGCGGCGCGTCGTGCCGAGGCGTGGCGTGGCGTGGCGAGGCGGGCGGCGGAGGAGGAGCGCGCGTGGATATCCCTCTTGTTCTCATGCTCGTACAAGTGGGGAAAGAACCTCCCTTATAAGGAGGTCCAACTCTCACTAAACTAGCAATGTGGGACTAAACTTTAGTAGTATCCCTTGCCTTGCATAAATGGGCTAAGTGGGCCTCTAGGATTTATTAGGAATTTCTGAAATAGTTATTGGGCTGCCCAAGATAGACTAAATTCCAGCAATCCCCCACCAGATCCCAGAGGCACACAGAAATTTGCCTTTGGTTCCAAAACACTGTTTTATATACCGGTACTGCAGTGGAGACTGTTAAATTGAACTTCCACCTAGAACTCTATGCTACACTAGTAAGCAACTTGAACAGTGGACTGGGCCTTGAACTACAAGTTTTCTGCGAATCTAACTTCACATAAAGCCTTGACCGATACGTGGCTACCGTGGGTCTTTCCCGCGGGTGGAGCTTATGCGTCATACTCCGTGACCTTTCATGAGTTTACTAGAGAGAACCCTACTCTCATAGATTGCGACGTTTGACAATCATACTCATATAGGTGTGTTCTTCAAAAGATATTCTGCAGGATAACATCTCTGCTTAAATAAGCCACTTAAAACACATTAAGATATACATCAACCTGCCATGCAGATTAGGAGAGTATTGCATCTTCATGGAGTGGTATTGTGAATAGTAAGGATACTCTCCTCTCAGTTAACCAACAGCTTGTCTTCCACATCTAATTCATGGGATCTCCGATCACAAAGAATAGGTTACCACTATGAACAACTCATATTGTGGGTCTCATACCCATCTCCCTCGATGCATTATCTATCACATTACGTGATAGACCCTTGATAAAAGGATCTGCCAGATTTTTAGACGTTTGGATATAATCCAACGCAATAACTCCAGAGTTTTTCATTTTCCTGACAGACTTTAACCTTCTCTGAACGTGTCTTGATGACTTCATGTTATTCTTTGAACTGCTCACTTTCATGATCACAGTTTGATTGTCGCAGTTCATAAGGACACCCGGTACAGGTTTCTCAACAACCGGCAAGTCATTCAAGAGCCGGCGAAGCCAATCTGCTTCAACCGTAGCTGTATCTAGTGCTGTGAGTTCTTCTTCCATTGTTGACCTCGTTAAGATGGTCTGCTTGCAAGACTTCCAAGAAACAGCGCCACCTCCATGAGTGAATACATAACCGCTCGTGGCCTTTATCTCATCAGCATCTGAGATCCGGTTTGAGTCACTATACCCTTCAAGCACCTTTGGATGCCCGGTGTAGTGAATTCCATAATTTGTAGTGCCTTTCAAATAATGCATTCTAGAGCTTTCCAATGCACATCTCCTGGTTTTGAAACAAACCGACTCAGTTTGCTAACAGCAAAAGAGATGTCAGGTCTTGTAGCACTGGCTAAGTACATAAGCGAGCCAATAATCTGAGAATACTTCAATTGGTCTCTAGCAATTCATCGATTCTTTCGAAGCAACACACTAGCATCATATGGTGTTGGAGAGGGCTTGCAGTCACTATAGCCAAAGCGACTCAAGATCTTTTCCATATAGTGAGATTGAAGCAATGTAATCCCACCATCATCGTCTCTCAACAACTTGATGTTCAGAATGACATCAGCCACTCCTAAATCCTTCATCTCAAAACAACGAGATAGGAAATCCTTGACCTCCTTAATAACATTCAGATTGGTTCCGAAAATCAGTATGTCATCAACATACAAGCACATGATAACTCCCTCGCCCCCACCATGGCGATAGTACACACATTTGTCAGCTTCGTTCACAACAAAGCCTGCAGCTGTTAAAGTTCTTTCAAACTTCTCATGCCACTGTTTGGGTGCTTGCTTAAGTCCGTACAAAGACTTCAGCAACTTGCACACTTTCCCTTCCTGACCATCTAGTACAAACCCATCTGGTTGTTCCATATAAATTTCCTCGTCCAACTTTCCATTTAGGAAAGCAGTCTTAACATCCATTTGATGAACGAGAAGACCATGCGAGGCAGCTAGTGAAAGTAGAACTCGAATAGTGGTCAGTCGAGCCAAAGGTGAGTAAGTATCAAAGAAGTCTTCACCTTCCTTTTGGGTATAACCCTTAGCCACGAGCCGAGCCTTGTACTTCTCAATAGTACCATCAGGCCTAAGCTTTTTCTTGAATACCCATTTGCATCCTATAGGTTTGCACCCATAAGGACGATCAGTTATCTCCCAGGTTTCATTCGCCAAGATGGAATCCATCTCACTACGAACCGCTTCTTTCCAGTAGTCAGCATCTTTAGATGCATAGGCCTCTGAAATGGAACTGGGAGTGTCATCTATGAGATACACAAGAAAATCATCACCAAAGGACTTTGCAATCCTTTGTCTCTTGCTCCTAGTAGGAACTTCATTGTTCTCCTCCACAGGACTTTCAAAATGTTCCATCGAAATGGCAGGTTTGGTAATTGTAACTGGTTCCTGATTCGATGAACTAGGCATCTCCTGATTAGATGAGGTAGCCATATCCTTCATGGGAAAGATATCTTCAAAGAAAGTCGCATCATTCGACTCCATGATCGTACCGACATGCATGTCAGGAACCTCAGATTTTACAACCAAGAATCTATAGCCAATGCTATGAAAAGCATATCCCAGGAAAACACAATCCACAGTCTTTGGTCCAAGCTTCCGCTTCTTTGAAATTGGAGCATTGACTTTCGCCAAACAACCCCATGTTCGCAGATAAGAGAGTTTTAACCTTTTCTTCTCCCATTCCTCGAATGGAGTTATCTCTTTGTTCTTTGTGGGGACTCGGTTCAGGACATGACATGTTGTCAATATCGCCTCCCCCCACCATGCCTTGGAGAGACCCGATGTATCTAACATGGCGTTAACCAAATCAGTTACAGTACGGTTCTTTCTTTCAGCCACCCCATTTGACTGAGGTGAGTAGGGAGGAGTCCTCTCATGGATTATACCATGTTCCGCACAAAAAGCATCAAACTCTTTGGAAAAATACTCTCCACCACGGTCAGACCTAAGCCTCTTGATTTTTCGATCAAGTTGGTTTTCCACTTGAGCTTTATAGATCTTGAAAAAGTTCAAAGCCTCATCCTTAGATTTCAAAAGATACACACGGAATTATCTAGTGGAATCATCAATTAACATCATGAAATATTTCTTTCCACCTTTTGTCAACGCACCATTCATTTCACATAGATCTGAATGTATGAGCTCTAGTGGTGCAAGATTTCTTATTTCCGCAGTCGTGTGAGACTTACGAGGTTGCTTAGCTTGCACACACACTTGACACTTAGATCCCTTGACGATGGTGAAACTAGGGATTAAGTTCAACTTCGCTAGTCGCGAAATGCAACCAAAGTTAACATGACAAAGACATGAATGCCACACATTGGATTCACTATTGTTGCAAATATGATTAACAACTTTATTGCAAACGTCTGATAAGGATAAACGAAACAAGCCTCCTGACTCATAGCCTTTACCAACAAAGGTTCCATACTTGGATATTACAAATTTATTCGACTCAAAGACAAGCTTGTAGCCATCTCTACACAGAAGAGATCCGCTAACAAGATTTTTATTGACGGAGGGGACATAATGCACGTTCTTCAGCCGCGCGATCTTCCCCGAAGTAAATTTCAGATCGACCGTGCCAACACCACGAACAGAAGCACTTGAACCGTTGCCCATCAGCACGGTTGAAGTCCCTGCGGTCTGATAAGACAAAAACATGGAAATATCACCGCATACATGCACATTAGCACCCGTGTCAATCAACTAGTCAGGAGAATTACATACTGAAAGAATAGTGGGAAATATACCATACCCAACATCCTTCATGTTAGTGTCTCCAATGACAACATTAGCGGTCTTGCCGCCTTTCCCAGGATGACGCTTGTCATAGCAATTAGGGCAACTAGGAGCCCAATGATCAGGATCCCCACACACATGACAAGAACCTTTCTTCTTGCCATTCTTCTTCTTGAAGTTTGTGTGTTGCACAGCCTTGTTCTTCACATCAAACTTTTCTTTTCCATCAAACTAGCCCTTGTTCTTGAACTTGTTGGGCTGGAAGTTCTGCTTATGTACCACATTGGCACTAGATCCTCCCTCAATACCTCGAGCACGTGTGTCCTTTGCTTTCGCCTTTTCTTCCACATCAAGAGTGCCAATGAGATCCGGGACAGAAAACTCCTGCCTCTTATGCTTCAGCAAGGTAGCAAAGTTCCTCCATGAAGGAGGAAGCTTAGTGATGATACCTCCGGCAACAAACTTGTCCGGTAGCATACAACTGAAGTGCTCAAGTTCTCTAGCAAATGACTGTATCTCATGAGCTTGCTCAACCACGGAGCGCTCTTCAGTCATCCTGTAATCATAGAATTGCTCCATGATGTATAGCTCAGTGCCAGCATCCGAGACCCCAAACTTGGCCTCGAGTGCATCCCACATATCTTTTCCATTATCAATTGATGCATAAGCATCAACTATGTTCTCACCAAGAACACTCAAGAGAGCAGCCTTAAACAGAGTATCCATTTTCTGAAAAGCTTGTGCCTGTTGAGCATCAATCTCTTCTTCAGGTTTGCCAAGAGTGGCGTCATAGCAACTCATGGTTTGAAACCACAAGACTGCTCTCACGCGCCACCAGTTATAGTGGATACCCTCAAACATAGGAGGTCTCATGGAAGCAGCAAAACCATTTGGGGTAAATTGCCTACAATAAGGTTTTTGGATTGTTGGAAATATGAGCAATTTACCAAGTGATTTTATTAACAGAAATACTAGATAAAGCATGAGTAATATAATAGAGATAAGACAAGTCATGCGTTCTGACAGAGAGAAGGTAAATAGCTTCTGCATATATGAACCGTAGCCTAGCATATCTATAGCAGACAGTAGAACTAGTTGCATATATGAAGTAGAACCTATCATGTGTAGGACAAGGACTAGAACAAGGAACTGCGGCATAACCTTTAACAGGAAAGACAAGAACACGTACGGGACAGCAGCAACAGAAGCGCTGGACTTGGGGTCGGTGTCCTCGCCTGCCATGTCGTCGAGGAGGTCGTGGACGTCGGGGAAGAAGTCGTCGTCGGCGACCGGATCGTCCGTGATGAAGCAGCCAGTAGTCGCACTGAGCGCTCCCCAAAAACCTTATCACCCTTCTCCCGTACAGGACTCAAAAGGTGCGGTTTCGGAGGCCTATTGTCCCGACCTGCGGTGCACGCCGCAAGACGGGATGGGGAAGAACGTAGCAGCAGCGCAGTGCTCAGGAACATGTGGCGAGAGGAGGAAGAGATTCTGGTGCGTCTCTCTGAGAGGAGCGACCTCCCTTTTATAGGCGCAAGAGAAGGAGGCGAGAGGCTGCGCTGGGAGCTGAAGGGAACGCGGGAGATGAAACGAACAGTCAGCACCTGAGTGACCTTTCGTATACCCGTAGTGTGTGGCAAAAATTTAGATATCGGCTCGACTCATTCCAGCAACCCGCGGCGTGGCGCGTCGTGACGAGGCATGGCGTGGCGTGGCGAGGCAGGCGGCGGAGGAGGAGCGCGCGTGGATATCCCTCTTGTTCTCATGCTCGTACAAGTGGGGAAAGAACCTCCCTTATAAGAAGGTCCAACTCCCACTAAACTAGCAATGTGGGACTAAACTTTAGTAGTATCCCTGGCCTTGCATAAATGGGCTAAGTGGGACTTTAGGATTTATTAGGAATATCTGAAATAGTTATTGGGCTGCCCAAAATAGACTAATTTCCAGCAATCCCCCACCAGATCCCAGAGGCACACATAAATTTGCCTTTGGTTCCAAAACACTATTTTATATACCGGTACTGCAGTGGAGACTGTTAAGTTGAACTTCCACCTAGAACTCTATGCTACACTAGTAAGCAACTTGAATAGTGGAGTGGGCCTTGAACTGCAAGTTTTCTGCGAATCTAGCTTCACATAAAGCCTTGACCGATACGTGGCTACCGTGGGTCTTCCCCGCGGGTGGAGCTTATGCGTCATACTCCGTGACCTTTCATGAGTTTACTAGAGAGAACCCTACTCTCATAGATTGCGACGTTTGACAATCAGACTCATATAGGTGTGTTCTTCAAAAGATATTCTGCAGGATAACATCTCTGCTTAAATAAGCCACTTAAAACACATTAAGATTTACATCAACCTGCCATGTAGATTAGGAGAGTATTGCATCTTCATGGAGTGGTATTGTGAATAGTAAGGATACTCTCCTCTTAGTTGACCAACAACTTGTCTTCCACATCTAATTCACGGGATCTCCGATCACAAAGAATAGGTTACCAGTGTGAACAACTCATATTGTGGGTCTCATACCCATCTCCCTCGATGCATTATCTATCACATTACGTGATAGACCCTTGGTAAAAGGTTCTGCCAGATTTTTAGATGTTTGGATATAATCCAACGCAATAACTCCGGAGTTTTTCATTTTCCTGACAGACTTTAACCTTCTCTGAACGTGTCTTGATGACTTCATGTTATTCTTTGAACTGCTCACTTTCGTGATCACAGTTTGATTGTCGCAGTTCATAAGGACACCCGGTACAGGTTTCTCAACAACCAGCAAGTCATTCAAGAGCCAGCGAAGCCAATCTGCTTCAACCGTAGCTGTATCTAGTGCTGTGAGTTCTGCTTCCATTGTTGACCTCGTTAAGATGGTCTGCTTGCAAGACTTCCAAGAAACAGCGCCACCTCCATGAGTGAATACATAACCGCTCGTGGCCTTTATCTCATCAGCATCTGAGATCCAGTTTGAGTCACTATACCCTTCATGCACCTTTGGATGCCCGGTGTAGTGAATTCCATAATTTGCAGTGCCTTTCAAATAACGCAAAACTCTTTATAGAGGTTTCCAATACACATCTCCTAGTTTTGAAACAAACCGACTCAGTTTGCTAACAGCAAAAGAGATGTCAGGTCTTGTAGCACTGGCTAAGTACATAAGCGAGCCAATAATCTGAGAATACTTCAATTGGTCTCTAGCAATTCTTCGATTCTTTCGAAGCAACACACTAGCATCATATGGTGTTGGAGAGGGCTTGCAGTCACTATAGCCAAAGCGACTCAAGATCTTTTCCACCTAGTGAGATTGAAGCAATGTAATCCCACCATCATCGTCTCTCAACAACTTGATGTTCAGAATGACATCCGCCACTCCTAAATCCTTCATCTCAAAACAACGAGATAGGAAATCCTTGACCTCCTTAATAACATTCAGATTGGTTCCGAAAATCAGTATGTCATCAACATACAAGCACAGGATAACTCCCTCGCCCCCACCATGGCGATAGTACACACATTTGTCAGCTTCGTTCACAACAAAGCCTGCAGCTGTTAAAGTTCTTTCAAACTTCTCATGCCACTCTTTGGGTGCTTGCTTAAGTCCGTACAAAGACTTTAGCAACTTGCACACTTTCCCTTCCTGACCATCTAGTACAAACCCATCTGGTTGTTCCATATAAATTCCCTCGTCCAACTCTCCATTTAGGAAAGCAGTCTTAACATCCATTTGATGAACGACAAGACCATGCGAGGCAGCTAGTGAAAGTAGAACTCGAATAGTGGTCAGTCGAGCCACAGGTGAGTAAGTATCAAAGAAGTCTTCACCTTCCTTTTGGGTATAACCCTTAGCCACGAGCCGAGCCTTGTACTTCTCAATAGTACCATCAGGTCTAAGCTTTTTCTTGAATACCCATTTGCATCCTATAGGTTTGCACCCATAAGGACGATCAGTTATCTCCCAGGTTTCATTCGCCAAGATGGAATCCATCTCACTACGAACCGCTTCCTTCCAGTAGTCAGCATCTTCAGATGCATAGGCCTTTGAAATGGAACTGGGAGTGTCATCTATGAGATACACAAGAAAATCATCACCAAAGGACTTTGCAATCCTTTGTCTCTTGCTCCTAGTAGGAACTTCATTGTTCTCCTCCACAGGACTTTCAAAGTGTTCTATCGAAATGGTAGGTTTGGTAATTGTAACTGGTTCCTGATTCGATGAACTAGGCATCTCCTGATTAGATGAGGTAGCCATATCCTTCATGGGAAAGATATCTTCAAAGAAAGTCGCATCATTCGACTCCATGATCGTACCGACATGCATGTCAGGAACCTCAGATTTTACAACCAAGAATCTATAGCCAATGCTATGAAAAGCATATCCCAGGAAAACACAATCCACAGTCTTTGGTCCAAGCTTCCGCTTCTTTGAAATTGGAGCATTGACTTTCGCCAAACAACCCCATGTTCGCAGATAAGAGAGTTTTAACCTTTTCTTCTCCCATTCCTCGAATGGAGTTATCTCTTTGTTCTTTGTGGGGACTCGGTTCAGGACATGAGATGCTGTCAATATCGCCTCCCCCCACCATGCCTAGGAGAGACCCGATGTATCTAACATGGCGTTAACCAAATCAGTTACACAGAAGAGATCCGCTAACAAGATTTTTATTGACGGTGGGGACATAATGCACGTTCTTCAGCCGCACGATCTTCCTTGAAGTAAACTTCAGATCGACCGTGCCAACACCACGAACAGAAGCACTTGAACCGTTGCCCATCAGCATGGTTGAAGTCCCTACGGTCTGATAAGACGAAAACATGGAAATATCACCGCATACATGCATATTAGCACCCGTGTCAATCAACCAATGAGGAGAATGACATACTGAAAGAATAGTGGGAAATATACCATACCCAACATCCTTCATGTCAGTGTCTCCAGTGACAACATTAGCGGTCTTGCCGCCTTTCCCAGGATGACGCTTGTCATAGCGATTAAGGCAACTAGGAGCCCAATGATCAGGATCCCCACACACATGACAAGAACCTTTCTTCTTGCCATTCTTCTTCTTGAAGTTTGTGTGTTGCACAGCCTTGTTCTTCCCATCAAACTTTGCTTTTCCATCAAACTTTCCCTTGTTCTTGAACTTGTTGGACTAGAAGTTCTGCTTCTGTACCACATTGGCACTAGATCCTCCCTCAATACCTCGAGAACGTGTGTCCTTTGCTCTCGCCTTTTCTTCCACATCAAGAGTGCCGATGAGATCCGGGACGGAAAACTCCTGCCTCTTATGCTTCAGCAAGGTAGCAAAGTTCCTCCATGAAGGAGGAGGCTTAGTGATGATTCCTCTGGCAACAAACTTGTCCGGTAGCATACAGCTGAAGTGCTCAAGTTCTCTAGCAAATGACTGTATCTCATGAGCTCGCTCAACCACGGAGCGCTCTTCAGTCATCCTGTAATCATAGAATTGCTCCATGATGTACAGCTCAGTGCCAGCATCCGAGACCCCAAACTTTGCCTCTAGTGCATCCCACATATCTTTTCCATTATCAATTGACGCATAAGCATCAACTATGTTCTCACCAAGAACACTCAAGAGAGCAGCCTTAAACAGAGTATCCATTTTCTGAAAAGCTTGTGCCTGTTGAGCATCAAGCTCTTCTTCAGGTTTGCCGAGAGTGGCGTCATAGCAACTCATGGTTTGAAACCACAAGACTGCTCTCACGCGCCACCTCTTATAGTGGATACCCTCAAACATAGGAGGTTTCATGGAAGCAGCAAAACCACTTGGGGTAAATTGCCTACAATAAGGTTTTTGGATTGTTGGAAATATGAGCAATTTACTAAGTAATTTTATTAACAAAAATACTAGATAAAGCATGAGTAATATAATAGAGATAAAACAAGTCATGTTTTCTGATAGAGAGAAGGCAAATAGCTTCTGCATATATGAACCGTAGCCTAGCATATCTATAGCAGACAGTAGAACTAGTTGCATATATGAAGTAGAACCTATCATGTGTAGGACAAGGACTAGAACAAGGAACTGCGGCATAACCTTTAACAGGAAAGACAAGAACACGTACGGGACAGCAGCAACAGAAGCGCTGGACTTGGGGTCGGTGTCCTCGCCTGCCATGTCGTCGAGGAGGTCGTGGCCGTCGGGGAAGAAGTCATCGTCGGGGAACTAGTCGTCGGCGACCGGATCGTCCGTGATGAAGCAGCCAGTAGTCGTGCTGAGCGCTCCCCAAAAACCTTATCACCCTTCTCCCGTACAGGACTCAAAAGGTGCGGTTTCGGAGGCCTACTGTCCTGACCTGCGGTGCACGCCGCAAGACGGGATGGGGAAGAACGTAGCAGCAGCGCAGTGCTCAGGAACTTGTGGCGAGAGGAGGAAGAGATTCTGGTGCGTCTCTCTGAGAGGAGCGACCTCCCTTTTATAGGCGCAAGAGAAGGAGGCGAGAGGCTGCGCCGGGAGCTGAAGGGAACGCGGGAGATGAAACGAACAATCAGCACCCGAGTGACCTTTCGTATACCCGTAGTGCGTGGCAAAAATTTAGATATCGGCTCGGCTCATTCCCGCAACCCTCGGCGCGGCGCGGCGTGATGAGGCGTGGCATGGCGTGGCGAGGCGGGCAGCGGAGGAGGAGCGCGCGTGGATATCCCTCTTGTTCTCATGCTCGTACAAGTGGGGAAAGAACCTCCCTTATAAGGAGGTCCAACTCCCACTAAACTAGCAATGTGGGACTAAACTTTAGAAGTATCCCTTGCCTTGCATAAATGGGCTAAGTGGGCATCTAGGATTTATTAGGAATTTCTGAAATAGTTATTGGGCTGCCCAAAATAGACTAAATTCCAGCAATCCCCCACCAGATCCCAGAGGCACACAGAAATTTGCCTTTGGTTCCAAAACACTGTTTTATATACCGGTACTGCAGTGGAGACTGTTAAGTTGAACTTCCACCTAGAACTCTATGCTACACTAGTAAGCAACTTGAACAATGGACTGGACCTTGAACTGCAAGTTTTCTGCGAATCTAGCTTCACATAAAGCCTTGACCGATACGTGGCTACCGTGGGTCTTCCCCGCGGGTGGAGCTTATGCGTCATACTCCGTGACCTTTCATGGGTTTACTAGAGAGAACCCTACTCTCATAGAATGCGACGTTTGACAATCAGACTCATATAGGTGCGTTCTTCAAAAGATATTCTGCAGGATAACATCTCTGCTTAAATAAGCCACTTAAAACACATTAAGATATACATCAACCTGACATGCAGATTAGGAGAGTATTGCATCTTCATGGAGTGGTATTGTGAATAGTAAGGATACTATCCTCTCAGTTGACCAACAGCTTGTCTTCCACATCTAATTCACGGGATCTCCGATCACAAAGAATAGGTTACCACTGTGAACAACTCATATTGTGGGTCTCATACCCATCTCCCTCGATGCATTATCTATCACATTACGTGATAGACCCTTAATAAAAGGATCTGCAAGATTTTTAGATGTTTGGATATTATCCAACACAATAACTTCGGAGTTTTCCATTTTCCTGACATACTTTAACCTTCTCTGAACGTGTCTTGACGACTTCATGTTATTCTTTGAACTGCTCACTTTCGTGATCACAGTTTGATTGTCGTAGTTCATAAGGACACCCGGTACAGGTTTCTCATCAACCGGCAAGTCATTCAAGAGCCGGCGAAGCCAATCTGCTTCAACCGTAGCTGTATCTAGTGCTGTGAGTTCTGCTTCCATTGTTGACCTCGTTAAGATGGTCTGCTTGCAAGAATTCCAAGAAATAGCGCCACCTCCATGAGTGAATACATAACCGGTCGTGGCCTTTATCTCATCAGCATCTGAGATCCAAGTTTGAGTCACTATACCCTTCAAGCACCTTTGGAGGCCCGGTGTAGTGAATTCCATAATTTGCAGTGCCTTTCAAATAACACAAAACTCTTTCTAGAGATTTCCAATGCACATCTCCTGGTTTTGAAACAAACCGACTCAGTTTGCTAATAGAAAAAGAGATGTCAGGTCTTGTAGCACTGGCTAAGTACATAAGCGAGCCAATAATCTGAGAATACTTCAACTGGTCTCTAGCAATTCTTCGATTCTTTCGAAGCAACACACTAGCATCATATGGTGTTGGAGATGGCTTGCAGTCACTATAGCCAAAGCGACTCAAGATCTTTTCCACATAGTGAGATTGAAGCAATGTAATCCCACCATCATCGTCTCTCAACAACTTGATGTTCAGAATGACATCAGCCACTCCTAAATCCTTCATCTCAAAACAACGAGATAGGAAATCCTTGACCTCCTTAATAACATTCAGATTGGTTCCGAAAATCAGTATGTCATCAACATACAAGCACAGGATAACTCCCTCGCCCCCACCATGGCGATAGTACACACATTTGTCAGCTTCGTTCACAACAAAGCCTGCAGCTGTTAAAGTTCTTTGAAACTTCTCATGCCACTGTTTGGGTGCTTGCTTAAGTCCGTACAAAGACTTCAGCAACTTGCACACTTTCCCTTCCTGACCATCTAGTCCAAACCCATCTGGTTGTTCCATATAAATTTCCTCGTCCAACTCTCCATTTAGGAAAGCAGTCTTAACATCCATTTGATGAACGAGAAGACCATGCGAGGCAGCTAGTGAAAGTAGAACTCGAATAGTGGTCAGTCGAGCCACAGGTGAGTAAGTATCAAAGAAGTCTTCACCTTCCTTTTGGGTATAACCCTTAGCCACGAGCCGAGCCTTGTACTTCTCAATAGTACAATCAGGCCTAAGCTTTTTCTTGAATACCCATTTGCATCCTATAGGTTTGCACCCATAAGGACGATCAGTTATCTCCCAGGTTTCATTCGCCAAGATGGAATCCATCTCGCGACGAACCGCTTCCTTCCAGTAGTCAGCATCTTCAGATGCATAGGCCTCTGAAATAGAACTGGGAGTGTCATCTATGAGATACACAAGAAAATCATCACCAAAGGACTTTGCAATCCTTTGTCTCTTGCTCCTAGTAGGAACTTCATTGTTCTCCTCCACTTGACTTTCAAAGTGTTCTATCGAAATGGCAGGTTTGGTAATTATAACTGGTTCCTGATTCGATGAACTAGGCATCTCCTGATTAGATGAGGTAGCCATATCCTTCATGGGAAAGATATCTTCAAAGAAAGTCGCATCATTCGACTCCATGATCATACCGACATGCATGTCAGGTACCTCAGATTTTACAACCAAGAATCTATAGCCAATTCTATGAAAAGCATATCCCAGGAAAACACAATCCACAGTCTTTGGTCCAAGCTTCCGCTTCTTTGAAATTGGAGCATTGACTTTCGCCAAACAACCCCATGTTCGCAGATAAGAGAGTTTTAACCTTTTCTTCTCCCATTCCTCGAATGGAGTTATCTCTTTGTTCTTTGTGGGGACTCGGTTCAGGACATGACACGCTGTTAATATCGCCTCCCCCCACCATGCCTTGGAGAGACCCGATGTATCTAACATGGCGTTAACCAAATCAGTTAACCAAATCAGTTACACAGAAGAGATCCGTGAACAAGATTTTTATTGACGGAGGGGACATAATGCACGTTCTTCAGCCGCACGATCTTCCCCGAAGTAAACTTTAGATCGACCGTGCCAACACCACGAACAGAAGCACTTGAACCGTTGCCCATCAGCACGGTTGAAGTCCCTGCGGTCTGATAAGACGAAAACATGGAAATATCACCGCATACATGCACATTAGCACCCGTGTCAATCAACAAGTCAGGAGAATGACATACTGAAAGAATAGTGGGAAATATACCATACCCAACATCCTTCATGTCAGTGTCTCCAATGACAACATTAGCGGTCTTGCCGCCTTTCCCAGGATGACGCTTGTCATAGCGATTAGGGCAACTAGGAGCCCAATGATTAGGATCCCCACACACATGACAAGAACCTTTCTTCTTGCCATTCTTCTTCTTGATGTTTGTGTGTTGCACAGCCTTGTTCTTCCCATCAAACTTTGCTTTTCCATCAAACTTGCCCTTGTTCTTGAACTTGTTGGGCTGGAAATTCTGCTTCTGTACACATTGGCACTAGATCCTCCCTCAATACCTCGAGCACGTGTGTCCTTTGCTCTCGCCTTTTCTTCCACATCAAGAGTGCCAATGAGATCTGGGATGGAAAACTCCTGCCTCTTATGCTTCAGCAAGGTAGCAAAGTTCCTCCATGAACGAGCAAGCTTAGTGATGATACCTCCGGCAACAAACTTGTCCGGTAGCATACAACTGAAGTGCTCAAGTTCTCTAGCAAATGACTGTATCTCATGAGCTTGCTCAACCACGGAGCGCTCTTCAGTCATCCTGTAATCATAGAATTGCTCCATGATGTACAGCTCAGTGCCAGCATCCGAGACCCCAAACTTGGCCTCGAGTGCATCCCACATATCTTTTCCATTATCAATTGACGCATAAGCATCAACTATGTTCTCACCAAGAACACTCAAGAGAGCAGCCTTAAACAGAGTATCCATTTTCTGAAAAGCTTGTGCCTGTTGAGCATCAAGCTCTTCTTCAGGTTTGCCGAGAGTGGTGTCATAGCAACTCATGGTTTGAAACCACAAGACTGCTCTCACACGCCACCTCTTATAGTGGATACCCTCAAACATAGGAGGTCTCATGGAAGCAACAAAACCACTTGGGGTAAATTGCCTACAATAAGGTTTTTGGATTGTTGGAAATATGAGCAATTTACCAAGTGATTTTATTAACAGAAATACTAGATAAAGCATGAGTAATATAATAGAGATAAAACTAGTCATGCATTCTGACAGAGAGAAGGTAAATAGCTTCTGCATATATGAACCGTAGCCTAGCATATCTATAGCAGACAGTAGAACTAGTTGCATATATGAAGTAGAACCTATCACGTGTAGGACAAGGACTAGAACAAGGAACTGCGGCATAACCTTTAACAGGAAAGACAAGAACATGTACGGGATAGCAGCAGCAGAAGCGCTGGACTTGGGGTCGGTGTCCTCGCCTGCCATGTCGTCGAGGAGGTCATGGACGTCGGGGAAGAAGTCGTCGTCGGGGAAGTAGTCGTCGGCGACCGGATCGTCCGTGATGAAGCAGCCAGTAGTCACGCTGAGCGCTCCCCAAAAACCTTATCACCCTTCTCCCGTACAGGACTCAAAAGGTGCGGTTTCGGAGGCCTACTTGTTGGGGAACGTAGTAATTTCAAAAAAAATCCTACGCACACGCAAGATCATGGTAATGCATAGCAACGAGAGGGGAGAGTGTGATATACGTACCCTTGTAGATCGACAACGGAAGCGTTTGGTTGATGTAGGCGTACGTCTCCACGGCCCGACCGATCAAGCACCGAAACTACGGCACCTCCGAGTTCTAGCACACGTTCAGCTCGATGACGATCCCCGGACTCCGATCCAGCAAAGTGTCGGGGAAGAGTTCCGTCAGCACGATGGCGTGGTGACGATCTTGATGTACTACCGTCGCAGGGCTTCGCCTAAGCACCGCTACAATATGACCGAGGTGGAATATGGTGGAGGGGGGCACCGCACACGGCTAAGGAACGATCACGAATATCAACTTGTGTGTCTAGGGGTGCCCCCTGCCCCCGTATATAAAGGAGCAAGGCGAGGAGGCCGGCCGGCCCCTATAGGCACGCCAGGAGGAGTCCTCCTCCTAGTAGGAGTAGGACTCCTACTAGGAGGGGGGAAGAAGTGGGGAGGGAGAGGGAAAGGGGGGGCGCCGCCCCCCTCTCCTAGTCCAATTCGGACCAGGGGGAGGAGGCGCGCAGCCCACCTCTGGCTGCCCCTCTCTCTCTCCACTAAGGCCCATATGGCCCATTACTTCTCCCGGGGGGGTTCCGGTAACCCTCCGGCTCTCCGGTTTTCTCCGAAATCACCCTGAACACTTCCGGTGTCCGAATATAGCCGTCCAATATATCAATCTTTATGTCTCGACCATTTCGAGACTCCTCGTCATGTCCGTGATCACATCCGGGACTCTGAACTAACTTCGATAAATCAAAACTCATAATATAACTGTCATCGAAACCTTAAGCGTGCGGACCCTACGGGTTCGAGAATGATGTAGACATGACCGAGACACGTCTCCAGTCAATAACCAATAGCGGAACCTGGATGCTCATATTGGCTCCTACATATTCTACGAATATCTTTATCGGTCAGACCGCATAACAACATATGTTGTTCCGTTTGTCATCGGTATGTTACTTGCCTGAAATTCGATCGTCGGTATCTCAATACCTAGTTCAATCTCGTTACTGGCAAGTCTCTTTACTCGTTTCGTAATACATCATCTCACAACTAACTCATTAGTTGCAATGCTTGCAAGGCTTATGTGATGTGCATTATCGAGAGGGCCCAGAGATACCTCTCCGACAATCGGAGTGACAAATCCTAATCTCGAAATACGCCAACCCAACATGTACCTTTGGAGACACCTGTAGAGCACCTTTATAATCACCCATTTACATTGTGACGTTTGGTAGCACACAAAGTGTTCCTCCGGCAAACGGGAGTTGCATAATCTCATAGTCGTAGGAACATGTATAAGTCATGAAGAAAGCAATAGCAACATACTAAATGATCGGGTGCTAAGCTAATGGAATGGGTCATGTCAATCAGATCATTCACCTAATGATGTGATCTCGTTAATCAAATAACAACTCCTTGTTTATGGTTAGGAAACATAACCATCTTTGATTAATGAGCTAGTCAAGTAGAGGCATACTAGTGACACTCTGTTTGTCTATGTATTCACACATGTATTATGTTTCTGGTTAATACAATTCTAGCATGAATAAGAAACATTTATCATAATATGAGGAAATAAATAATAACTTTATTATTGCCTCTAGGGCATATTTCCTTCAGTCTCCCACTTGCACTAGAGTCAATAATCTAGATTACACAGTAATGATTCTAACACCCATGGAGCCTTGGTGCTGATCATGTTTTGCTCGTGGAAGAGGCTTAGTCAATGGGTCTGCAACAATCAGATCCGTATGTATCTTGCAAATCTCTATGTCTCCCACCTGGACTAGATCCCGGATGGAATTGAAGCGTCTCTTGATGTGCTTGGTTCTCTTGTGAAATCTGGATTCCTTTGCCAAGGCAATTGCACCAGTATTGTCACAAAAGATTTTCATTGGACCCGATGCACTAGGTATGACACCTAGATTGGATATGAACTCCTTCATCCAGACTCCTTCATTTGCTGCTTCCGAAGCAGCTATGTACTCCGCTTCACATGTAGATCCCGCTACAACGCTTTGTTTAGAACTGCACCAACTGACAGCTCCACCGTTTAATGTAAACACGTATCCGGTTTGCGATTTAGAATCGTCCGGATCTGTGTCAAAGCTTGCATCAACGTAACCTTTTACGATGAGCTCTTTGTCACCTCCATATATGAGAAACATATCCTTAGTCCTTTTCAGGTATTTCAGGATGTTCTTGACCGCTTTCCAGTGATCCACTCCTGGATTACTTTGGTACCTCCCTGCTAGACTTATAGCAAGGCACACATCAGGTCTGGTACACAGCATTGCATACATGATAGAGCCTATGGCTGAAGCATAGGGAACATCTTTCATATTCTCTCTATCTTCTGCAGTGGTCGGGCATTGAGTCTTACTCAACTTCACACCTTGTAACACAGGCAAGAACCCTTTCTTTGCTTGATCCATTTTGGACTTCTTCAAAACTTTGTTAAGGTATGTGCTTTGTGAAATTCCAATTAAGCGTCTTGATCTATCTCTATAGATCTTAATGCCTAATATGTAAGAAGCTTCACCGAGGTCTTTCATTGAAAAACTCTTATTCAAGTATCCCTTTATGCTATCCAGAAATTCTATATTATTTCCAATTAGTAATATGTCATCTACATATAATATCAGAAATGCTACAGAGCTCCCACTCACTTTCTTGTAAATACAGGCTTCTCCAAAAGTCTGTATAAAACCAAATGCTTTGATCACACTATCAAAGCGTTTACTCCAACTCCGAGAGGCTTGCACCAGTCCATAAATGGATCGCTGGAGCTTGCACACTTTGTTAGCTCCCTTTGGATCGACAAAACCTTCGGGTTGCATCATATACAACTCTTCTTCCAGAAATCCATTCAGGAATGCAGTTTTTACATCCATCTGCCAAATTTCATAATCATAAAATGCGGCAATTGCTAACATGATTCGGACAGACTTAAGCATCGCTACGGGTGAGAAGGTCTCATCGTAGTCAATCCCTTGAACTTGCCGAAAACCTTTTGCGACAAGTCGAGCTTTGTAGACAGTAATATTACCATCAGCGTCAGTCTTCTTCTTGAAGATCCATTTATTCTAATTGCTTGCCGATCATCGGACAAGTCAACCAAAGTCCATACTTTGTTCTCATACATGGATCCCATCTCAGATTTCATGGCTTCAAGCCATTTTGCGGAATCTGGGCTCACCATCGCTTCTTCATAGTTCGTAGGTTCATCATGATCTAGTAGCATGACTTCCAGAACAGGATTACCGTACCACTCTGGCGCGGATCTCACTCTGGTTGATCTACGAGGTTCAGTAGTATCTTGTTCTGAAGTTTCATGATCATCATCATTAGCTTCCTCACTAACTGGTTTAGGTGTCACAGAAACAGTTTTCTGTGAAGCACTACTTTCCAATAAGGGAGCAGGTATAGTTACCTCGTCAAGTTCTACTTTCCTCCCACTCACTTCTCTCGAGAGAAACTCCTTCTCTAGAAAGTTTCCGAACTTAGCAACAAAAGTTTTGCCTTCGGATCTGTGATAGAAGGTGTATCCAATAGTTTCCTTTGGATATCCTATGAAGACACATTTCTCCGATTTGGGTTCAAGCTTATCAGGTTGAAGCTTTTTCACATAAGCATCGTAGCCCCAAACTTTCAGGAACGACAACTTTGGTTTCTTGCCAAACCACAGTTCATAAGGCGTCGTCTCAACGGATTTTGATGGTGCCCTATTTAACGTGAATGCGGCCGTCTCTAGAGCGTGTCCCCAAAACGATAGTGGTAAATCAGTAAGAGACATCATAGATCGCACCATATCTAGTAAAGTACGATTACGACGTTCGGACACACCATTACGCTGTGGTGTTCCAGGTGGCGTGAGTTGCGAAACTATTCCACAATTTTTCAAATGTACACCAAACTCGTAACTCAAATATTCTCCTCCACGATCAGATCGTAGAAACTTTATTTTCTTGTTACGATGATTTTCAACTTCACTCTGAAATTCTTTGAACTTTTCAAACGTTTCAGACTTATGTTTCATTAAGTAGATATAGCCATATCTGCTTAAGTCATCTGTGAAGGTGAGAAAATAACGATATCCGCCACGAGCCTCAATATTCATCGGACCATATACATCTGTATGTATGATTTCCAATAAATCCGTTGCTCTCTCCATAGTACCGGAGAACGGTGTTTTAGTCATCTTGCCCATGAGGCACAGTTCGCAAGTACCAAGTGATTCATAATCAAGTGGTTCCAAAAGTCCATCAGTATGGAGTTTCTTCATGCGCTTTACACCGATATGACCTAAACGGCAGTGCCACAAATAAGTTGCACTATCATTATCAACTCTGCATCTTTTGGCTTCAACACTATGAATATGTGTGTCACTACTATCGAGATTCAATAAAAATAGACCACTCTTTAAGGGTGCATGACCATAAAAGATATTACTCATATAAATAGAACAACCATTATTCTCAGATTTAAATGAATAACCGTCTCACATCAAACAAGATCCAGATATAATGTTCATGCTTAACGCTGGCACCAAATAACAATTATTTAGGTCTAATATTAATCCCGAAGGTAGATGTAGAGGTAGCGTGCCGACTGCGATCACATCGACTTTGGAACCGTTTCCCACGCGCATCGTCACCTCGTCCTTAGCCAATCTTCGCTTAATCCGTAGTCCCTGTTTCGAGTTGCAAATACTAGCAACAGAACCAGTATCAAATACCTAGGTGCTACTGCGAGCATTAGTAAGGTACACATCAATAACATGTATATCACATATACCTTTGTTCACCTTGCGATCCTTCTTATCCGCCAAATACTTGGGGCAGTTCCGCTTCCAGTGACCAGTCTGCTTGCAGTAGAAGCACTCAGTTTCAGGCTTAGGTCCAGGTTTGGGTTTCTTCTCTTGAGTAGCAACTTGCTTGCCGTTCTTTTTGAAGTTCCCTTTCTTCTTCCCTTTGCCCTTTTTCTTGAAACTAGTGGTCTTGTTGACCATCAACACTTGATGCTCCTTCTTGATTTCTACCTCCGCAGCTTTCAGCATCGCGAAGAGCTCGGGAATAGTCTTGTTCATCCCTTGCATATTATAGTTCATCACGAAGCTCTTGTAGCTTGGTGGCAGTGATTGGAGAATTCTGTCAATGACGCAATCATCTGGAAGATTAACTCCCAATTGAATCAAGTGATTATTATACCCAGACATTTTGAGTATATGCTCACTGACAGAACTGTTCTCCTCCATCTTGCAGCTATAGAACTTATTGGAGACTTCATATCTCTCAATCCGGGCATTTGCTTAAAATATTAACTTCAACTCCTGGAACATCTCATATGCTCCATGACGTTCAAAACGTCGTTGAAGTCCCGATTCTAAGCCGTAAAGCATGGCACACTGAACTATCGAGTAGTCATCAGCTTTGCTCTGCCAGACGTTCATAACATCTGGTGTTGCTCCAGCAGCAGGCCTGGCACCCAGCGGTGCTTCGAGGACGTAATTCTTCTGTGCAGCAATGAGGATAATCCTCAAGTTACGGACCCAGTCCGTGTAATTGCTACCATCATCTTTCAACTTTGCTTTCTCAAGGAACGCATTAAAATTCAATGGAACAACAGCACGAGCCATCTATCTACAATCAAGCATAAACAAGCAAGCTACTATCAGGTACTAAGTTTCATGATAAATTTAGGTTCAATTAATTTCATTAAAGAACTCCCACTTAGATAGACATCCCTCTAATCCTCTAAGTGATTACGTGATCCAAATCAACTAAACCATGTCCGGTCATCACGTGAGATGGAGTAGTTTCATTGGTGAACATCACTATGTTGATCATATCTACTATATGATTCACGCTCGACCTTTCGGTCTCCGTGTTCCGAGGCCATATCTGTATATGCTTGGCTCGTCAAGTATAACCTGAGTATTCCGCGTGTGCAACTGTTTTGCACCCGTTGTATTTGAACGTAGAGCCTATCACACCAGATCATCACGTGGTGTCTCAGCACGAAGAACTTTCCGGTGCATACTCAGGGAGAACACTTCTTGATAATTAGTGAGAGATCATCTTATAATGCTACCGTCAATCAAAGCAAGATAAGATGCATAAAAGATAAACATCACATGCAATCAATATAAGTGATATGATATGGCCATCATCATCTTGTGCTTGTGATCTCCATCTTCGAAGCACCGCCGTGATCACCATCGTCACCGGCGCAACACCTTGATCTCCATCGTAGCATCGTTGTCGTCTCGCCAATCTTATGCTTCCACGACTATCGCTACCGCTTAGTGATAAAGTAAAGCATTACAGCGCGATTGCATTGCATACAATAAAGCGACAACCATATGGCTCCTGCCAGTTGCTGATAACTCGGTTACAAAACATGATCATCTCATACAATAAAATTTAGCATCATGTCTTGACCATATCACATCACAACATGCCCTGCAAAAACAAGTTAGACGTCCTTTACTTTGTTGTTGCAAGTTTTACGTGGCTGCTAAGGGCTTAAGCAAGAACCAATCTTACCTACGCATCAAAACCACAACGATAGTTTGTCAAGTTGGTGCTGTTTTAACCTTCGCAAGGACCGGGCGTAGCCACACTCGGTTCAACTAAAGTTGGAGAAACTGTCACCCGCTAGCCACCTATGTGCAAAGCACGTCGGGAGAACCGGTCTCGCGTAAGCGTACGCGTAATGTCGGTCCGGGCCGCTTCGTCCAACAATACCGCCGAACCAAAATATGACATGCTGGTAAGCAGTATGACTTATATCGCCCACAACTCACTTGTGTTCTACTCGTGCATATAACATCAAAATATAAAACCTAGGCTCTCATACCACTGTTGGGGAACGTAGTAATTTCAAAAAAAATTCCTACGCACACGCAAGATCATGGTAATGCATAGCAACGAGAGGGGAGAGTGTGATCTACGTACCCTTGTAGATCGACAACGGAAGCGTTTGGTTGATGTAGTCGTACGACTCCACGGCCCGACCGATCAAGCACCGAAACTACGGCACCTCCGAGTTCTAGCACACGTTCAGCTCGATGACGATCCCCGGACTCCGATCCAGCAAAGTGTCGGGGAAGAGTTCCGTCAGCACGACGGCATGGTGATGATCTTGATGTACTACCATCGCAGGGCTTCGCCTAAGCACCGCTACAATATGACCGAGGTGGAATATGGTGGAGGGGGGCACCGCACACGGCTAAGGAACGATCACGAAGATCAACTTGTATGTCTAGGGGTGCCCCCCTGCCCCCGTATATAAAGGAGCAAGGGGAGGAGGCTGGCCAGCCCCTATAGGCGCGCCAGGAGGAGTCCTCCTCCTAGTAGGAGTAGGACTCCTACTAGGAGGGGGAAAGAAGTGGGGAGGGAGAGGGAAAGGGGGGGTGCTGCCCCCATCTCCTAGTCCAATTCGGACCAGGGGGGAGGAGGCGCGCAGCCCACCTCTGGCTGCCCCTCTCTCTCTCCACTAAGGCCCATATGGCCCATTACTTCTCCCGGGGGGGGGGGGTTCCGGTAACCCTCCGGCTCTCCGGTTTCTCCAAAATCACCCGGAACACTTCCGGTGTCCGAATATAGCCGTCCAATATATCAATCTTTATGTCTCGACCATTTCGAGACTCCTCGTCATGTCCGTGATCACATCCGGGACTCCGAACTAACTTCGGTACATCAAAACTCATAAACTCATAATATAACTGTCATCGAAACCTTAAGCGTGCGGACCCTACGGGTTCGAGAACGATGTAGACATGACCGAGACACGTCTCCGGTCAATAACCAATAGCGGAACCTGGATGCTCATATTGGCTCCTACAGATTCTACGAAGATCTTTATCGGTCAGACCGCATAACAACATACGTTGTTCCCTTTGTCATCGGTATGTTACTTGCCTGAGATTCGATCGTCGGTATCTCAATACCTAGTTCAATCTCGTTACCGGCAAGTCTCTTTACTCGTTTCGTAATACATCATCTCGCAACTAACTCATTAGTTGCAATGCTTGCAAGGCTTATGTGATCTGCATTACCGAGAGGGCCCAGAGATACCTCTCCGACAATCGGAGTGACAAATCCTAATCTCGAAATACGCCAACCCAACATGTACCTTTGGAGACACCTGTAGAGCACCTTTATTATCACCCATTTACGTTGTGACATTTGGTAGCACACAAAGTGTTCCTCCGGCAAACGGGAGTTGCATAATCTCATAGTCATAGGAACATGTGTGTCATGAAGAAAGCAATAGCAACATACTAAACGATCAGGTGCTAAGCTAATGGAATGGGTCATGTCAATCAGATCATTCACCTAATGATGTGATCTCATTAATCAAATAACAACTCCTTGTTTATGGTTAGGAAACATAACCATCTTTGATTAACGAGCTAGTCAAGTAGAGGCATACTAGTGACACTCTGTTTGTCTATGTATTCACACATGTATTATGTTTCCGGTTAATACAATTCTAGCATGAATAATAAACATTTATCATGATATAAGGAAATAAATAATAACTTTATTATTGCCTCTAGGGCATATTTCCTTCACTACTGTCCTGACCTGCGGTGCACGCCGCAAGACGGGATGGGGAAGAACGTAGCAGCAGTGCAGTGCTCAGGAACTTGTGGCGAGAGGAGGAAGAGATTCTGGTGTGTCTCTCTGAGAGGAGCGACTTCCCTTTTATAGGCGCAAGAGAAGGAGGTGAGAGGCTGCGCCGGGAGCTGAAGGGAACGCGGGAGATGAAACGAACAGTCAGCACCCAAAATAGACTAAATTCCAGCAATCCCCCACCAGATCCCAGAGGCACACAGAAATTTGCCTTTGGTTCCAAAACACTGTTTTATATACCGGTACTGCAGTGAAGACTGTTAAGTTGAACTTCCACCTAGAACTCTATGCTACAGTAGTAAGCAAGTTGAACAGTGGACTGGGCCTTGAACTGCAAGTTTTCTGTGAATCTAGCTTCACATAAAGCCTTGACCGATATGTGGCTACCGTGGGTCTTCCCCGCGGGTGGAGCTTATGCGTCATACTTCGTGACCTTTCATGAGTTTACTAGAGAGAACCCTACTCTCATAGATTGCGATGTTTGACAGTCAGACTCATATAGGTGTGTTCTTCAAACGATATTCTGCAGGATAACATCTCTGCTTAAATAAGCCACTTAAAACACATTAAGATATACATCAACCTACCATGCAGATTAGGAGAGTATTGCATCTTCATGGAGTGGTATTGTGAATAGTAAGGATAGTCTCCTCTCAGTTGACCAACAACTTGTCTTCCACATCTAATTCACGGGATCTCCGATCACAAAGAATAGGTTACCACTGTGAACAACTCATATTGTGGGTCTCATACCCATCTCCCTCGATGCATTATCTATCACATTACGTGATAGACCCTTGGTAAAAGGATTTGCCAGATTTTTAGACGTTTGGATATAATCCAACGCAATAACTCCGGAGTTTTTCATTTTCCTGACAGACTTTAACCTTCTCTGAACGTGTCTTGATGACTTCATGTTATTCTTTGAACTGCTCACTTTCATGATCACAGTTTGATTGTCGCAGTTCATAAGGACACCCGGTACAGGTTTCTCAACAACCGGCAAGTCATTCAAGAGCCAGCAAAGCCAATCTGCTTCAACCGTAGCTGTATCTAGTGCTGTGAGTTCTGCTTCCATTGTTGACCTCGTTAAGATGGTCTGCTTGCAAGACTTCCAAGAAACAGCGCCACCTCCATGAGTGAATACATAACCGCTCGTGGCCTTTATCTCATCAGCATCTGAGATCCAGTTTGAGTCACTATACCCTTCATGCACCTTTGGATGCCCAGTGTAGTGAATTCCATAATTTGTAGTGCCTTTCAAATAACGCAAAACTCTTTCTAGAGCTTTCCAATGCACATCTCCTGGTTTTGAAACAAACCGACTCAGTTTGCTAACAGCAAAAGAGATGTCAGGTCTTGTAGCACTGGCTAAGTACATAAGCGAGCCAATAATCTGAGAATACTTCAATTGGTCTCTAGCAATTCTTTGATTCTTTCGAAGCAACACACTAGCATCATATGGTGTTGGAGAGGGCTTGCAGTCACTATACCCAAAGCGACTCAAGATCTTTTCCACATAGTGAGATTGAAGCAATGTAATCCCACCATCATCGTCTCTCAACAACTTGATGTTCAGAATGACATCAGCCACTCCTAAATCCTTCATCTCAAAACAACGAGATAGGAAATCCTTGACCTCCTTAATAACATTCAGATTGGTTCCGAAAATCAGTATGTCATCAACATATAAGCACAGGATAACTCCCTCGCCCCCACCATGGCGATAGTACACACATTTGTCAGCTTCGTTCACAAGAAAGCTTACAGCTGTTAAAGTTCTTTCAAACTTCTCATGCCACTGTTTGGGTGCTCGCTTAAGTCCGTACAAAGACTTCAGCAACTTGCACACTTTCCCTTCCTAACCATCTAGTACAAACCCATCTGGTTGTTCCATATAAATTTCCTCGTCCAACTATCCATTTAGGAAAGCAGTCTTAACATCCATTTGATGAACGAGAAGACCATGCGAGGCAGCTAGCGAAAGTAGAACTCGAATAGTGGTCACTCGAGCCACATGTGAGTAAGTATCAAAGAATTCTTCACCTTCCTTTTGGGTATAACACCTTAGCCACGACCCGAGCCTTGTACTTCTCAATAGTATCATCAGGCCTAAGCTTTTTCTTGAATACCCATTTGCATCCTTTAGGTTTGCACCCATAAGGACGATCAGTTATCTCCCAGGTTTCGTTCGCTAAGATGGAATCCATCTCACTACGAACCGCTTCCTTCCAGTAGTCAGCATCTTCAGATGCATAGGCCTCTGAAATAGAACTGGGAGTGTCATCTATGAGATACACAAGAAAATCATCACAAAAGGACATTGCAATCCTTTGTCTCTTGCTCCTAGTAGAACTTCATTGTTCTCCTCCACATGACTTTCAAAGTGTTCTATCGAAATGGCAGGTTTGGTAATTGTAACTGGTTCCTAATTCGATGAACTAGGCATCTCCTGATTAGATGAGGTAGCCATATCCTTCATGGGAAAGATATCTTCAAAGAAAGTCGCATCATTTGACTCCATGATCGTACTGACATGCATGTCAGGTACCTCAGATTTTACAACCAAGAATCTATAGCCAATGCTATGAAAAGCATATCCCAAGAAAACACAATCCACAGTCTTTGGTCCAAACTTCCGCTTCTTTGAAATTGGAGCATTGACTTTCGCCAAACAACCCCATGTTCGCAGATAAGAGAGTTTTAACCTTTTCTTCTCCCATTCCTCAAATGGAGTTATCTCTTTGTTCTTTGTGGGGACTCAGTTCAGGACATGACATGCTGTCAATATCGCCTCCCCCCACCATGCCTTGGAGAGACCCGATGTATCTAACATGGCGTTAACCAAATCGGTTAACCAAATCAGTTACACAAAAGAGATCCGCTAACAAGATTTTTATTGACGGAGGGGACATAATGCACGTTCTTCAGCCGGACGATCTTCCCTGAAGTAAACTTTAGATCGACCGTGCCAACACCACGAACAGAAGCACTTGAACCGTTGCCCATCAGCACGGTTGAAGTCCCTGCGGTCTGATAAGACGAAAACATGGAAATATCACCGCATACATGCACATTAGCACCCGTGTCAATCAACCAGTCAGGAGAATGACATACTGAAAGAATAGTGGGAAATATACCATACCCAACATCCTTCATGTCAGTGTCTCCAATGACAACATTAGCGGTCTTGCCGCCTTTCCCAGGATGGCGCTTGCCATAGCGATTAGGGTAACTAGGAGCCCAATGATCGAGATCCCCACACACATGACAAGAACCTTTCTTCTTGAAGGAAATATGCCCTAGAGGCAATAATAAAGTTATTATTTATTTCCTTATAATCATGATAAATCTTTATTATTCATGCTAGAATTGTATTAACAGGAAACATAATACATGTGTGAATACATAGACAAACAAAGTGTCACTAGTATGCCTCTACTTGACTAGCTCGTTAATCAAAGATGGTTATGTTTCCTGACCATGAACAATGAGTTGTTATTTGATTAACGAGGTCACATAATTAGTTGAATGATCTGATTGACATGACCCATTCCATTAGCTTAGCACCCGATCGTTTGGTATGTTGCTATTGCTTTCTTCATGACTTATACATGTTCCTATGACTATGAGATTATGCAACTCCCGTTTACCGGAGGAACACTTTGGGTGCTACCAAACGTCACAACGTAACTGGGTGATTATAAAGGAGCATTACAGGTGTCTCCAAAGGTAGATGTTGGGTTGGCGTATTTCGAGATTAGGATTTGTCACTCCGATTGTCGGAGAGGTATCTCTGGGCCCTCTCGGTAATACACATCACATAAGCCTTGCAAGCATTACAACTAATATGTTAGTTGTGAGATGATGTATTACAGAACGAGTAAAGAGACTTGCCGGTAACGAGATTGAACTAGGTATTGGATACCGACGATCGAATCTCGGGCAAGTAACATACCGATGACAAAGGGAACAACGTATGTTGTTATGCGGTCTGACCGATAAAGATCTTCGTAGAATATGTAGGAGCCAATATGGGCATCCAGGTCCCGCTATTGGTTATTGACCGGAGACGTGTCTCGGTCATGTCTACATTGTTCTTGAACCCGTAGGGTCCGCACGCTTAAGGTTACGATGACAGTTACATTATGAGTTTATGCATTTTGATGTACCGAAGGTTTTTCGGAGTCCCGGATGTGATCACGGACATGACGAGGAGTCTCAAAATGGTCGAGACGTAAAGATTGATATATTGGAAGCCTATGTTTGGACATCGGAAGTGTTCCGGGTGAAATCAGGATTTTACCGGGTTACCGGGAGGTTACCGGAACCCCCCGGGAGCCATATGGGCCTTCATGGGCCTTAGTGGAAAGGAGAAAGGGGCAGCCCAAGGTGGCTGCGCCACTTCCCCCTCCCCTAGTTCTATTAGGACTAGGAGAAGGTGGCCGGCCCCCTCTCTCTCTTTCCCCCCTTTGGGGAATCCTAGTTGGAATAGGATTGGGGGGGGGGGAGTCCTACTCCCGGAAGGAGTAGGACTCCTCCTGCGCCTCTCTCCCTGGCCGGCGCCCCCCTCCCCCCTTGGCTCCTTTATATACTGAGGTAGAGGCACCCTAGAACACACAAGTTGATCCACGTGATCTATTCCTTAGCCGTGTGCGGTGCCCCCTGCCACCATATTCCTCGATGCTACAGTAGCGGAGTTTAGGCGAAGCCCTGCTGCTGTAGTACATCAAGATCGTCACCATGCCGTCGTGCTGACAGAACTCTTCCCCGACACTTTGCTGGATCGGAGTCCGGGGATCGTCATTGAGCTGAACGTGTGCTCGAACTCGGAGGTGCCGTAGTTTCGGTGCTTGATCGGTTGGATCGTGAAGACGTACGACTACTTCCTCTACGTCGTGTCAGTGCTTCCGCAGTCGGTCTGCGTTGGGTACGTAGACAACACTCTCCCCCTCATTGCTATGCATCTCATGATCTTGCGTGTGCGTAGGAAATTTTTTGAAATTACTACGAAACCCAACACTTCTTGCCATTCTTCTTTCTTGAAGTTTGTGTGTTGCACAGCCTTGTTCTTCCCATCAAACTTTGCTTTTCCATCAAACTTGCCCTTGTTCTTGAACTTGTTGGGCTAGAAGTTCTGCTTCTGTACCACATTGGCACTAGATCCTCCCTCAATACCTCTTGCACGTGTGTCCTTTGCTCTCGCCTTTTCTTCCACATCAAGAGTGCCAATGAGATCTGGGACGGAAAACTCCTGCCTCTTATGCTTCAGCAAGGCAACAAACTTGTCCGGTAGCATACAGCTGAAGTGCTCAAATTCTCTAGCAAATGACTGTATCTCATGAGCTTGCTCAACCACGGAGCGCTCTTCAGTCATCCTGTAATTATAGAATTGCTCCATGATGTACAGCTCAGTGCCAGCATCCGAGACCCAAACTTGGACTCGAGTGCATCCCACATATCTTTTCCATTATCAATTAACGCATAAGCATCAACTATGTTCTCACAAAGAACACTCAAGAGAGCAGCCTTAAACAGAGTATCCATTTTCTAAAAAGCTTGTGCCTGTTGAGCATCAAGATCTTCTTCAGGTTTGCCGAGAGTGGCGTCATAGCAACTCATGGTTTGAAACCACAAGACTGCTCTCACGCGCCACCTCTTATAGTGGATACCCTCAAACATAGGAGATCTCATGGAAGCAGCAAAACCACTTGGGGTAAATTGCCTACAATAAGGTTTTTGGATTGTTGGAAATATGAGCAATTTACCAAGTGATTTTATTAACATAAATACTAGATAAAGCATGAGTAATATAATAGAGATAAAACAAGTCATGCGTTCTGACAGAGAGAAGGTAAATAGCTTCTGCATATATGAACCGTTGCCTAGCATATCTATATAATACAGTAGAACTAGTTGTATATATGAAGTAGAACCTATCATGTGTAGGACAAGGACTAGAATAAGGAACTGCGGCATAACCTTTAACAGGAAAGACAAGAACACATACGGACAGCAGCAGCAGAAGCGCTGGACTTGGGGTCAGTGTCCTCGCCTGCCATGTCGTCGAGGAGGTCGTGGACGTCGGGGAAGAAGTCGTCATCGGGGAAGTAGTCGTCGGCGACCGGATCGTCCATGATGAAGCAGCCAGTAGTCGCGCTGAGCGCTCCCCAAAAACCTTATCACCCTTCTCACGTACAGGACTCAAAAGGTGTGGTTTCGGAGGCCTACTGTCCCGACCTGCGGTGCACGCTGCAAGACGGGATGGGGAAGAACGTAGCAGCAGCGCGTTGCTCAGGAACTTGTGGCGAGAGGAGGAAGAGATTCTGGTGCGCCTCTCTGAGAGGAGCCACCTCCCTTTTATAGGCGCAAGAGAAGGAGGCGAGAGGCTGCGCCGGGAGCTGAAGGGAACGCGGGAGATGAAACGAACAGTCAGCACCCGAGTGACCTTTCGTATACCCGTAGTGCGTGGCAAAAATTTAGATATCGGCTCGGCTCATTCCCGCAACCCGCGGCATGGCGCGTCATGACGAGGCGTGGCGTGGCGTGGCGAGGCGGGCGGCGGAGGAGGAGGGCGCGTGGATATCCCTCTTGTTCTCATGCTCGCACAAGTGGGGAAAGAACCTCCCTTATAAGGAGGTCCAACTCCCACTAAACTAGCAATGTGGGACTAAACTTTAGTAGTATCCCTTGCCTTGCATAAATGGGCTAAGTGGGCCTCTAGGATTTATTAGGAATTTCTAAAATAGTTATTGGGCTGCCCAAAATAGACTAAATTCCAGCAATCCCCCACCAGATCCCAGAGGCACACAGAAATTTGCCTTTGGTTCCAAAACACTATTTTATATACCGGTACTGCAGTGGAGACTGTTAAGTTGAACTTCCACCTAGAACTCTATGCTACACTAGTAAGCAACTTGAATAGTGGACTGGGCCTTGAACTGCAAGTTTTCTGCGAATCTAGCTTCACATAAAGCCTTGACCGATACGTGGCTACCGTGGGTCTTCCCCGCGGGTGGAGCTTATGCGTCATACTCCGTGACCTTTCATGAGTTTACTAGAGAGAACCCTACTCTCATAGATTGCGACGTTTGACAATCAGACTCATATAGGTGTGTTCTTCAAAAGATATTCTGCAGGATAACATCTCTGCTTAAATAAGCCACTTAAAACACATTAAGATATACATCAACCTGCCATGTAGATTAGGAGAGTATTGCATCTTCATGGAGTGGTATTGTGAATAGTAAGGATACTCTCCTCTCAGTTGACCAACAGCTTGTCTTCCACATCTAATTCACGGGATCTCCGATCACAAAGAATAGGTTACCACTGTGAACAACTCATATTGTTGGTCTCAAACCCATCTCCCTCGATGCATTATCTATCACATTACGTGATAGACCCTTGGTAAAAGGATCTGTCAGATTTTTAGACGTTTGGATATAATCCAACGCAATAACTCCGGAGTTTTTCATTTTCCTGACAGACTTTAACCTTCTCTGAACGTGTCTTGATGACTTCATGTTATTCTTTGAACTGCTCACTTTCGTGATCACAGTTTGATTGTCGCAGTTCATAAGGACATCCGGTACAGGTTTCTCAACAACCGGCAAGTCATTCAAGAGCCGGCGTAGCCAATTTGCTTCAACCGTAGCTGTATCTAGTGCTGTGAGTTCTGCTTCCATTGTTTTCCTCGTTAAGATGGTCTGCTTGCAAGACTTCCAAGAAACAGCGCCACCTCCATGAGTGAATATATAACCGCTCGTGGCCTTTATCTCATCAGCATCTGAGATCCAGTTTGAGTCACTATACCCTTCAAGCACCTTTGGATGCCCGGTGTAGTGAATTCCATAATTTGCAGTGCCTTTAAAATAACGCAAAACTCTTTCTAGAGCTTTCCAATGCACATCTCCTGGTTTTGAAACAAACCGACTCGGTTTGCTAACAGCAAAAGAGATGTCAGGTCTTGTAGCACTGGCTAAGTACATAAGCGAGCCAATAATCTGAGAATACTTCAATTGGTCTCTAGCAATTCTTCGATTCTTTCGAAGCAACACACTAGCATCATATGGTTTTGGAGAGGGCTTGCAGTCACGATAGCCAAAGCGACTCAAGATCTTTTCCACATAGTGAGATTGAAGCAATGTAATCCCACCATCATCGTCTCTCAACAACTTGATGTTCATAATGACATCAGCCACTCCTAAATCCTTCATCTCAAAACAACGAGATAGGAAATCCTTGACCTTCTTAATAACATTCAGATTGGTTCCGAAAATCAGTACGTCATCAACATATAAGCATAGGATAACTCCCTCGCCCCCACCATGGCGATAGTACACACATTTGTCAGCTTCATTCACAACAAAGCCTGCAGCTGTTAAAGGTTTTTCAAACTTCTCATGCCACTGTTTGGGTGCTTGCTTAAGTTCGTACAAAGACTTCAGCAACTTGCACACTTTCCCTTCCTAACCATCTAGTACAAACCCATCTGATTGTTCCATATAAATTTCCTCGTCCAACTCTCCATTTAGGAAAGCAATCTTAACATCCATTTGATGAACGAGAAGACCATGCGAGGCAGCTAGTGAAAGTAGAACTCGAATAGTGGTCAGTCCAGCAACAGGTGAGTAAGTATCTAAGAAGTCTTCACCTTCCTTTTGGGTATAACCCTTAGCCACGACCCGAGCCTTGTACTTCTCAATAGTACCATCAGGCCTAAGCTTTTTCTTGAATACCCATTTGCATCCTATAGGTTTGCACCCATAAGGACGATCAGTTATCTCCCAGGTTTCATTCGCCAAGATGGAATCCATCTCGCTACGAACCGCTTCCTTCCAGTAGTCAGCATCTTCAGATGCATAGGCCTCTGAAATAGAACTGGGAGTGTCATCTATGAGATACACGAGAAAATCATCACCAAAGGACTTTGCAATCCTTTGTCTATTGCTACTTGTAGGAACTTCATTGTTCTCCTCCACAGGACTTTCAAAGTGTTCTATCGAAATGGCGGGTTTGGTAATTGTAACTGGTTCCTGATTCGATGAACTAGGCATCTCCTGATTAGATGAGGTAGCCATATCCTTCATGGGAAAGATATCTTCAAAGAAAGTCGCATCATTCGACTCCATGATCGTACCGACATGCATGTCAGGTACCTCAGATTTTACAACCAAGAATCTATAGCCAATGCTATGAAAAGCATATCCCAGGAAAACACAATCCACAGTCTTTGGTCCAAGCTTCTGTTTCTTTGAAATTGGAGCATTGACTTTCGCCAAACAACCCCATGTTCTCAAATAAGAGAGTTATAACGTTTTCTTCTCCCATTCCTCGAATGGAGTTATCTCTTTGTTCTTTGTGGGGACTCGGTTCAGGACATGAAATGCTGTCAATATCGCCTCCCCCCACCATGCCTTGGAGAGACCCAATGTATCTAACATGGCGTTAACCAAATCAGTTACACAGAAGAGATCCGCTAACAAGATTTTTATTGACGGAGTGGACATAATGCACGTTCTTCAGCCGCACGATCTTCCCCGAAGTAAACTTCAGATCGACCGTGCCAACACCACGAACAGAAGCACTTGAACCGTTGCCCATCAGCACGGTTGAAGTCCCTGCGGTCTGATAAGACGAAAACATGGAAATATCACCGCATACATGCACATTAGCACCCGTGTCAATCAACCAGTCAGGAGAATGACATACTGAAAGAATAGTGGGAAATATACCATACCCAACATCCTTCATGTTAGTGTCTCCAATGACAACATTAGCGGTCTTGCCGCCTTTCCCAGGTTGACGCTTGTCATAGCGATTAGGGCAACTAGGAGCCCAATGATCAGGATCCCCACACACATGACAAGAACCTTTCTTCTTGCCATTCTTCTTCTTGAAGTTTGGGTGTTGCACAGCCTTGTTCTTCCCATCAAACTTTGCTTTTCCATCAAACTTGCCCTTGTTCTTGAACTTGTTGGGCTAGATGTTCTGCTTCTATACCACATTGGCACTAGATCCTCCCTCAATACCTCGAGCACGTGTGTCCTTTGCTCTCGCCTTTTCTTCCACATCAAGAGTGCCAATGAGATCCGGGAGGGAAAACTCCTGCCTCTTATGGTTCAGCAAGGTAGCAAAGTTCCTCCATGAAGGAGGAAGCTTAGTGATGATACCTTCGGCAACAAACTTGTCCGGTAGCATACAACTGAAGTGCTCAAGTTCTCTAGCAAAAGACTGTATCTCATGAGCTTGCTCAACCACGGAGCGCTCTTCAGTCATCCTGTAATCATAGAATTGCTCCATGATGTACAGCTCAGTGCCAGCATCCGAGACCCCAAACTTGGCCTCGAGTGCATCCCACATATCTTTTCCATTATCAATTGACGCATAAGCATCAACTATGTTCTCACCAAGAACACTCAAGAGAGCAGCCTTAAACAGAGTATCCATTTTCTGAAAAGCTTGTGCCTGTTGAGCATCAAGATCTTCTTCAGGTTTGCCGAGAGTGGCGTCATAGAAACTCATGGTTTGAAACCACAAGACTGCTCTGACGCGCCACCTCTTATAGTGGATACCCTCAAACATAGGAGGTCTCATGGAAGCAGCAAAACCACTTGGGGTAAATTGCCTACAATAAGGTTTTTGGATTGTTGGAAATATGAGCAATTTACCAAGTGATTTTATTAACAGAAATACTAGATAAAGCATGAGTAATATAATAGAAATAAAACAAGTCATGCGTTCTGACAGAGAGAAGGTAAATAGCTTCTGCATATATGAACCGTAGCCTAGCATATCTATAGCAGACAGTAGAACTAGTTGCATATATGAAGTAGAACCTATCATGTGTAGGACAAGGACTAGAACAAGGAACTGCGGCATAACCTTTAACAGGAAAGACAAGAACACGTACGGGACAGCAGCAGCAGAAGCGCTGGACTTGGGGTCGGTGTCCTCGCCTGCCATGTCGTCGAGGAGGTCGTGGACGTCGGGGAAGAAGTCGTCATCGGGGAAGTAGTCGTCGGCGACCGGATCGTCCATGATGAAGCAGCCAGTAGTCGCGCTGAGCGCTCCCCAAAAACCTTATCACCCTTCTCCCGTACAGGACTCAAAAGGTGCGGTTTCGGAGGCCTACTGTCCCGACCTGCGGTGCACGCCGCAAGACGGGATGGGGAAGAACGTAGCAGCAACGCAGTGCTCAGGAACTTGTGGCGAGAGGAGCGACCTCCCTTTGATAGGCGCAAGAGAAGGAGGCAAGAGGCTGCGCCGGGAGCTGAAGGGAACGCGGGAGATGAAATGAACAGTCAGCACCCGAGTGACCTTTCGTATACCCGTAGTGCGTGGCAAAAATTTAGATATCGGCTCGGCTCATTCCCGCAACCCGCGGCGCGGCGCGGCGTGACGAGGCGTGGCGAGGCAGGCGGCGGAGGAGGAGCGCGCGTGGATATCCCTCTTGTTCTCATGCTCGTACAAGTGGGGAAATAACCTCCCTTATAAGGAGGTCCAACTCCCACTAAACTAGCAATGTGGGACTAAACTTTAGTAGTATCCCTTGCCTTGCATAAATGGGCTAAGTGGGCCTCTAGGATTTATTAGGAATTTCTGAAATAGTTGGGCTGCCCAAAATAGACTAAATTCCAGCAATCCCCCACCAGATCCTAGAGGCACACAGAAATTTGCCTTTGGTTCCAAAACACTGTTTTATATACCGGTACTGCAGTGGAGACTGTTAAGTTGAACTTCCACCTAGAACTCTATGCTACATTAGTAAGCAACTTGAACAGTGGACTAGGCCTTGAACTGCAAGTTTTCTGCGAATCTAGCTTCACATAAAGCCTTGACCGATACGTGGCTACCGTGGGTCTTCCCCGCGGGTGGAGCTTATGCGTCATACTCCATGACCTTTCATGAGTTTACTAGAGAGAACCCTACTCTCATAGATTGCGATGTTTGACAATCAGACTCATATAGGTGTGTTGTTCAAAAGATATTCTGCAGGATAACATCTCTGCTTAAATAAGCCACTTAAAACACATTAAGATATACATCAACCTGCCATGTAGATTAGGAGAGTATTGCATCTTCATGGAGTGGTATTGTGAATAGTAAGGATACTCTCCTCTCAGTTGACCAACAGCTTGTCTTCCACATCTAATTCACGGGATCTCCGATCACAAAGAATAGGTTACCACTATGAACAACTCATATTGTGGGTCTCATACCCATATCCCTCGATGCATTATCTATCACATTACGTGATAGACCCTTGGTAAAAGGATATGCCAGATTTTTAGACGTTTGGATATAATCCAACGCAATAACTCCGGAGTTTTTCATTTTCCTGACAGACTTTAACCTTCTCTGAACGTGTCTTGATGACTTCATGTTATTCTTTGAACTGCTCACTTTCGTGATCACAGTTTGATTGTCGCAGTTCATAAGGACACGCAGTACAGGTTTCTCAACAACCGGCAAGTCATTCAAGAGCCGGCGAAGCCAATCTGCTTCAACCGTAGCTGTATCTAGTGCTATGAGTTCTGCTTCCATTGTTGACCTCGTTAAGATGGTCTGCTTGCAAGACTTCCAAGAAACGGCGCCACCTCCATGAGTGAATACATAACCGCTCGAGGCCTTTATCTCATCAGCATCTAAGATCCAGTTTGAGTTACTATACCCTTCAAGCACCCTTGGATGCCCGGTGTAGTGAATTCCATAATTTGCAGTGCCTTTCAAATAACGCAAAACTCTTTCTAGAGCTTTCCAATGCACATCTCCTGGTTTTGAAACAAACCGACTCAGTTTGCTAACAGCAAAAGAGATGTCAGGTCTTGTAGCACTGGCTAAGTACATAAGCGAGCCAATAATCTGAGAATACTTCAATTGGTCTCTAGCAATTCTTCGATTCTTTCGAAGCAACACACTAGCATCATATGGTGTTGGAGAGGGCTTGCAGTAACTATAGCCAAAGCGACTCAAGATCTTTTCCACATAGTGAGATTGAAGCAATGTAATCCCACCATCATCGTCTCTCAACAACTTGATGTTGAGAATGACATCAGCCACTCCTAAATCCTTCATCTCAAAACAACGAGATAGGAAATCCTTGACCTCCTTTTAATAACATTCAGATTGGTTCCGAAAATCAGTATGTCATCAACATACAAGCACAGGATAACTCCCTCGCCCCCACCATGGTGATAGTACACACATTTGTTAGCTTCGTTCACAACAAAGCCTGCAGCTGTTAAAGTTCTTTCAAACTTCTCATGCCACTGTTTGGGTGCTTGCTTAAGTCCGTACAAAGACTTCAGCAACTTGCACACTTTCCCTTCCTGACCATCTAGTACAAACCCATCTGGTTGTTCCATATAAATTTCCTCATCCAACTCTCCATTTAGGAAAGTAGTCTTAACATCCATTTGATGAATGAGAAGACCATGCGAGGCAGCTAGTGAAAGTAGAACTCGAATAGTGGTCAGTCGAGCCACAGGTGAGTAAGTATCAAAGATGTCTTCACCTTCCTTTTGGGTATAACCCTTAGCCACGAGCCGAGCCTTGTACTTCTCAATAGTACCATCAGGCCTAAGCTTTTCTTGAATACCCATTTGCATCCTATAGGTTTGCACCCATAAGGACGATCAGTTATCTCCCAGGTTTCATTCGCCAAGATGGAATCCATCTCGCTACGAACCGCTTCCTTCCAGTAGTCAGCATCTTCAGATGCATAGGCCTCTGAAATAGAACTGGGAGTGTCATCTATGAGATACACAAGAAAATCATCACCAAAGGACTTTGCAATCCTTTGTCTATTGCTACTTGTAGGAACTTCATTGTTCTCCTCCACAGGACTTTCAAAGTGTTCTATCGAAATGGCGGGTTTGGTAATTGTAACTGGTTCCTGATTCGATGAACTAGGCATCTCCTGATTAGATGAGGTAGCCATATCCTTCATGGGAAAGATATCTTCAAAGAAAGTCGCATCATTCGACTCCATGATCGTACCGACATGCATGTCAGGTACCTCAGATTTTACAACCAAGAATCTATAGCCAATGCTATGAAAAGCATATCCCAGGAAAACACAATCCACAGTCTTTGGTCCAAGCTTCTGTTTCTTTGAAATTGGAGCATTGACTTTCGCCAAACAACCCCATGTTCTCAGATAAGAGAGTTATAAAGTTTTCTTCTCCCATTCCTCGAATGGAGTTATCTCTTTGTTCTTTGTGGGGACTCGGTTCAGGACATGAAAGCACTTGAACAGAAGCACTTGAACCGTTGCCCATCAGCACGGTTGAAGTCCCTGCGGTCTGATAAGACGAAAACATGGAAATATCACCGCATACATGCACATTAGCACCCGTGTCAATCAACCAGTCAGGAGAATGACATACTGAAAGAATAGTGGGAAATATACCATACCCAACATCCTTAATGTTAGTGTCTCCAATGACAACATTAGCGGTATTGCCGCCTTTCTCCGGATGACGCTTGTCATAGCGATTAGGGTAACTAGGAGCCCAATGATCAGGATCCCCACACACATGACAAGAACCTTTCTTCTTGCCATTCTTCTTCTTGAAGTTTGTGTGTTGCACAGCCTTGTTCTTCCCATCAAACTTTGCTTTTCCATCAAACTTGCCCTTGTTCTTGAACTTGTTGGGCTGGAAGTTCTGCTTCTGTACCACATTGGCACTAGATCCTCCCTCAATACCTCGAGCACGTGTGTCCTTTGCTCTCGCCTTTTCTTCCACATCAAGAGTGCCAATGAGATCCGGGACGGAAAACTCCGGCCTCTTATGCTTCAGCAAGGTAGCGAAGTTTCTCCATGAAGGAGGAAGCTTAGTGATGATACCTCCGGCAACAAACTTGTCCGATAGCATACAACTGAAGTGCTCAAGTTCTCTAGCAAAAGACTGTATCTCATGAGCTTGCTCAACCACGGAGCGCTCTTCAGTCATCCTGTAATCATAGAATTGCTCCATGATGTACAGCTCAGTGCCAGCATCCGAGACCCCAAACTTGGCCTCGAGTGCATCCCACATATCTTTTCCATTATCAATTGACGCATAAGCATCAACTATGTTCTCACCAAGAACACTCAAGAGAGCAGCCTTAAACAGAGTATCCATTTTCTGAAAAGCTTGTGCCTGTTGAGCATCAAGCTCTTCTTCAGGTTTGCCGAGAGTGGCGTCATAGCAACTCATGGTTTGAAACCACAAGACTGCTCTCACGCGCCACCTCTTACAGTGGATACCCTCAAACATAGGAGGTCTCATGGAAGCAGCAAAACCACTTGGGGTAAATTGCCTACAATAAGGTTTTTGGATTGTTGGAAATATGAGCAATTTACCAAGTGATTTTATTCACAGAAATACTAGATAAAGCATGAGTAATATAATAGAGATAAAACAAGTCATGCGTTCTGACAGGGAGAAGGTAAATAGCTTCTGCATATATGAATCGTAGCCTAGCATATCTATAGCAGACAGTAGAACGAGTTGCATATATGAAGTAGAACCTATCATGTGTAGGACAAGGACTAGAACAAGGAACTGCGGCATAACCGTTAACAGGAAAGACAAGAACACGTACGGGACAGCAGCAGCAGATGCGCTGGACTTGGGGTCGGTGTCCTCGCCTGCCATGTCGTCGAGGAGGTCGTGGACGTCGGGGAAGAAGTCGTCGTCGGGAAAGTAGTCGTCGGCGACCGGATCGTCTGTGATGAAGCAGCCAGTAGTCGCGCTGAGCGCTCCCCAAAAACCTTATCACCCTTCTCCCGTACAGGACTCAAAAGGTGCGGTTTCGGAGGCCTACTGTCCCGACCTGCAGTGCACGCCGCAAGACGGGATGGGGAAGAACGTAGCAGCAGTGCAGTGCTCAGGAACTTGTGGCGAGAGGAGGAAGAGATTCTGGTGCGTCTCTCTGAGAGGAGCGACCTCCCTTTTATAGGCGCAAGAGAAGGAGGCGAGAGGCTGCGCCGGGAGCTGAAACAAACAGTCAGCACCCGAGTGACCTTTCGTATACCCGTAGTGCGTGGCAATGGCAAAAATTTAGATATCGGCTCGTTCCCGCAACCCACGGCGCGGCGCGGCGCGGCGCGTCGGGGCGAGGCGTGGCGTGGCGAGGCGGGCGGCGGAGGAGGAGCGCGCGTGGATATCCCTCTTGTTCTCATGCTCGTACAAGTGGGGAAAGAACCTCCCTTATAAGGAGGTCCAACTCCCACTAAACTAGCAATGTGGGACTAAACTTTAGTAGTATCCCTTGCCTTGCATAAATGGACTAAGTGGGCCTCTAGGATTTATTAGGAATTTCTGTGGGCTGAACAAAATAGACTAAATTCCAGCAGTATTTTGTGCTAGGGCGTGTCTAGGTTTCAATCGACCGAGATTTAACCAGATCCAGGTTAAGTGATATAACATACTCCCTTCATTCCACAGTGTAGTGCTTCCTCTATCCCCGTGCTTCAACTTTGACCGTAAATTTAACTACCAAAATCGATTGTGGCGGGAGCAAAAATTATATCAGCGAATTCGTATTCGAAAGAAGTTTTCAATATATAATTTTTTCTCCCGCCGCAGTTGGTCTCGTTGGTTAAATTTATGGTCAAAGTTGGACCTCGGAAAGCGCGGACGCACTATATTTTGGAATGGGGGGAGTATAAGAAAGAAAAAAGTTGCACGAATCTCAACGTAAGATCCTACAAATATAGCATCGACTAAGACTTGATTATGTCTCGGTCGATTGAAACATAGCAATCCCGTTTGTGCTAAACTTTAATCATAGATTTAACTAAAATATAATTCATTTTGGTGACAAGCATTTTATTTTTTTAGTTCGTATTTTTGGTGACATGCATTATTATTTTTAGTTAAATTTATGATCAAAGTTTAGCACAAAATACTAAGGGGACCAATAAATCAGGACGAAGGTAGTACTAAGGATTATATGACATGGAACCAGACAAAAATGGTATCTTCAGTGTGAAATCTGCCTATCATCTCATGATGACTTTGAATAGGGCAAGGACCTGATAGCCGGAGTCCTCGAGCTCGGTTAACAAGAACAAGTGATATATGGCCGTGTGGGAAACAAGTGCATCTGCAAAGGTCAAGATACACATGTGGCGAATGATACAAAACGACCTGGCGGTCAGGTCTGAGCTCTTTCAACGTCGGATCAAACCTGTTATTTTTTATGCTGTGTGCGGCCGAGAGGAGACGATGGTGCATCGCTTCTGGGCCTGCCAACATTCAGTTCAGCTCGGAGGATGTTGCGTTCAGAGTTGGGAGTTTTGGTGGTGACCCCGCCAAGTCAGATGGACTTCCAGAGCGCCCTAACCTCCTGGTTGCTGGACTAGTTCGCCATTGCTGACAATGAGGTGACCATGGTCCAGGCGGCCTATGGGATGTGGTTGGCAGGAAACGGTGAAAGAGGATCGCCCGCCACATGAAATATTGACTACGGTAAGGTTCACATGGCCTAGTGGAAGCTGGCGCATGAGGCGAGGGCGTCGCAACCGGATCCTATGATCGACCAGAAGTGGGAGCCCCCGAATGACGAATGGGTCAATATTGTTGGTATTGATCTAGAGGCCCAATGGACCAAAACGAAAATAAAAAGACCAGAAATAAAGTTACGTTAAATAGAGAAACAGGGAGGCCACGAACCAACGTTCGTACCCCTCGATCTCAACTTACGCGCCCTGATCGGGGGCACCCTAACCAACTATGGTTTTGGTCCCCTGTCGCCAGCGCACATAAAAAGATGGGGGAGCAGCCGACACCTACGCTAGACGAGTTCTTGTACAGTTTACTCTTACTCCCCACATCCCTAAACCCTAACCGATCTGGGGGAGCGCGGCACGACGGGAAGATCATCTCCAAGCGCTGCCCCTGTCCCAGGGCAGTGTTGGTGGCGCTCGGAGGGACGCCGCTACTTGCAGCGAGCATCTTCACTGAGCCTGCATCAAGCCTGCATCAAGCAGGCACGGGACTTCACATCGCCTACACCAATGGCTTCTTCCATTGGTGGTAAGAACTCAACCCCTCTCTGTTCATATGCAATTAGGTGATCTGAATTCTAGGCATAAGATCCAATCTATCCTACTGGATTAAGTCTAACAAATATCAACTCTGACTGTGCGGTCTCGAGACACCGAGAGAAAAGTGGATGAGGGGTAGTGTTGCGGGATCACAATGGCACGTTTATGGCCGGAGCATGCAATCATTTTCCTCACATCGTTGATCCGGAAGCAGTGGAGGTTCTGGCATGCCGGAGGGCTGTTGAAATGGCCGTCGAGTTTCAAGTCCAGAGAGCTCATGTGGAGCTGGACAACAAGGCGATGGTGCAAATGATCAACCAACCAATCCGGAACCTATCCGCTCTGGGGCCTTGGGTGCAAGATATCAAGGAGATGCTCAACTCGATGATGGAGTTCAAGGTTTCTTGGGTTCGTCGTTCTGGAACGTTGCCGCACATAAGGTAGCTAAAGTAGCGAAAATGCTACATCTACGCACACCTACGTTCTCCTTTACGTAAACTTCTTAATTATTAATCTCTCCTTCCTGATTTCAACTGGGTGAGCCCTCTGCCTCTAATTTTGCCCAACAAAGATATGCCACCTGGCCTATTACGTTAGTTACGAAGATTGATTACGTAGATGTAGCATTAATCCTAAAGTATGGGTAGGAGAAGAACAATGTGAGACTTGGTTGGCTTCGCCACCAGACTCTATTTTAGATGCAATTTCTAATGCCATTCCAAACTTTGTTTAAATAAAGCGGCAAGAAGTTCCCCTTAAAAAAATAAAGCCGCTCCTGTTCTCATCAGGTTCTACGTACGTACACTAGTGAACTACTTGTTCCTGACAGGAAGGGAACATAAGAAGAACATTTCGTCCAGCCCTTTGTGTCGTCCAATCTAATTTGTCTAAGGACTATGATCAAATCTCCGAGCGCTTTAGTCTCCGAATAGACCATCTTTGATTGCTATTTTGTGACTTTGATAATACATATAATTGATCATGTGTGGATTAACCTTGATCACTTCCAATCGGAGCTAGGTGCGTGGAGGAATTCATCTCTGCCCTAGATCATAGGCAAAGATCGGCACCAGCTGGTTCCCTACGTACACCTTAATATACCACTATGCCGGTCGTTCTTTCCTTGCTTCTGCCAATATGCAAGTGGAACCTAACTAACGGCACATATGGATAAGCACGTTTTACTCTTACTTAGTCAACTGTACATTGTTGGGCTTCATCAGCTGATCTTTTTGTGTATGCACTCTCTGCAGATTTTTTTTTTCGCCCAATGCTGGTGGAGATGAGGAGGAGCTTGGCTGAGACCAAGGTTGTCAGAATCATGATTTTGTTTTTGTTTCTGTGATTATACATTTTTATCCATATTTTGCTGCAGTTATTATTCTATGATTGTGATAGATCTAGGATCTAAGATTCTGTTAGTTAGGATCCTACAATTTGCAATCCTACTAGAGGGGTTTCGATCCAATTCAGGTTACAATTCTAACAACCTTGGCCGAGACTAAGGGTTTATGGTTGAGGCAGCAGAAATAACTATCTACATCGGGCTTTGAGGATGCCCGCCCAGTAGGGGCCGGGGTGTTGCACTAACAGACATAGATTAACAAAGAGGAGCCCCCAACCGGTGAAGCAAAGGACATAGATCCATTATGAAGTATGTTTATGTTGTATTTTTTATATTCAGAATGTAGCTTTTTCTATAAATTTGGTCAATTTTTCAAAGAAACTAACTTAGGACCATGTTTATAGGCCATATATGTTGGAACTATGATATCATTTTTTTGGTATTACTTAGCCAATCAGTGATTATTTTGTCATTGCACTCTTTTTTGCTCTGACAGTCATTAAGAAAAGCCATTGCTTTCTAGACTTGGAGGGATGATGCTCTGGTAAGGACAGGTTTTTTCTTCTTATTGGGTCATTATCCTCTTCTAACCTTTTCTTTTGCAAAAAGGCTCAATGTCACATAGTTAGTATCACTAGTACTTACAAACACACCTATAGAAAAAGATAAAATTACATTCAAATTTATGGGATGGGGGAGTCTTCTTCCTCTTGCATCCACAGGCGGCGCGCCATGAGTATAGCTCGATGGCACCCAGGCCTACACCTCGACAGAGCAAACTTTTCAAACCCAGAAGTTTGTAGAAGCAACAACTAGGAAGTCGTCTATGCGACCAAGAGACGTCGACGACCGCGATCTGCAAAGCAAATCGCCACGCTAGAGAGGAAAACCCCGATAACGTCATGTAAAATCTGAAGAACACGAATGTCGGCCATATTCAGGCAGATCCACCAGATAATTGAACCAACTAGATCCTAGAAGACCTGCCAGAGACACGGCTCCACATGCCCTCCGCCGGAGATAAACACACCAACAGAACGGGGAAAGAGCAGGATGAACATCGGGGACAACACCACTGCTTCGCCGCCCCAAACCGAACTCGAACTCCCTAAGAAACCTTAAAAATCACCGATGACGTTACATGATAGTTCTGGGTCTGATGTCGGCCTCACCACCGTCCAGGACCGTACACCGACTCACTCTTTTCCGGTGGCCTAGTCAGACCGTGTTGCTGTTGAAGATCACCACGCTAGATAACATATACCGCCATCGAGCATATCACATGCTGATAGCTGCAGCCCGACCACGAATCAGTGTTGCCGGCGCGCCACAACCCACCAGCTCCTCCATACATCCTCTCTCTCGTTGTCGGCGCCACGCGGGCTTTGACTGACGGCAGCGAAAGGGATCGGATCACAGGTGGTGGCTAGGGTTAGAGCATCTATAGCCGGGAGCAGCAAACCCCCCTCATACGCCCGGGCGGACGGCTCAGTCACTGACCGATCAAAAACCGACCCAGTCGGGTGCCTCAAACCGGCCTCAACGCCCGGACTGACTGGCTCCCATCATATCCAGCCCAAATATGCGGTGGATATGGGGAGGTCCAGGTGCATCCGTCCTATGAAACCCGGCCCACGCTTGCACAACCGACCCCACATATATTCGTCCCTATCCGCTACCCGGAAAAAAACCTGTTTCCTCTGCAAACTAAAACAGCAACATACTTGTGCAGTAGCCTACAGGTGCCTGCAAAGACTGTCGGTATGTCTAGCCACGTCCGTGCCCGGCATCATCACCGAATAACAGTTCGCGTAGATTTCGTGAGGTAAAGAGGCAAGACGCGGCGCGTCGATCGTTGTGGAAGCCGTGTTGGTTGTCCCACTTTTACCGATCGTGCCGCTTTCATCAGGTAGGTATATGTATATCAGCCGAGCCGAGCCATCGACCGAACGTCGACAGGGCGGGTGGGTGCTGCCAAGACGGGGATCCAAACTGCTGTCCCGAGTGCATGCATGCATCATGTCTGGCCGTCTGGGGGATTGTATATCTATCGATACGTCGATGCATACGATGTCGTGTCGTGTCCGAGCTAGTCTTCCAATCATATGATCGACATGCGCGGCAGGGACATACCAGGAGCAGCGCGGAGCGAGATATTTCTCTCATACTCCCTCCGTTCGAAATTACATGTCTCGAATATGGATGTATCTAGAACTAAAATATGTCTAGATACATCTATTTCTGCGACAAGTAATTCCGAACGGAGGAAGTAACTCAGTAGGCGTCTCAGAGAGCGCGTCCACATGTCACGGGCATGGCCGTGGACGCAGCTCCCATGCGTGTCTCCTGTCGCCTCTCATCTAATCGCACGGTTCGTATGGTCGAGCACGAGCAGGCGCCTACGTCCACACGGGAACGCTGGCTCTCACGTCCTCTCTGGAAATTAGCTAAACCTAACGTGTATGGCGGGAATCCACCCCTCAGCGCTGGTGACGTGGCGACGCTCCAGAACCTCACGATGTCAGTTTGTTTCTGCCGCAGTCATGTCGCGTCACATCGGATTGGCAATGTCAGATAGATGCAGAACCTGAACAGAGAAAAAAAACGTGACCCTTCATGTCAACAGCAAACGATCGAGGGAGCGCCTGGTGCTCGTTGCACGAGCAGTATCCCGGTCGCTATCGGTGCTCGATCCGCCGAACCGTAGTTTTTTGTTTTCGCTCACGGGTGACACCAGCAGTATCCCGATTCTTTATTTTCTCCCCCAGGCTCTTTGGAAGCGGCCATGCATCGTCTGACTCGTCGCGCGTAACCATATTTTGTTCGGTTGATCATCTTGGGAAGCTTCTGCATTTTTCAACGGAAATTGTATCCGTGATATTACTATGTATGCGATTTTGAAGTGTCGCTGTCTCTAAGGCAAGCGGCTGAGCTCCTCGTTTTGACTGGAGTAGTTGTTGATCGAGCAAAGCATGCATGACTCGATGGAGTGGAGACCGATCTATGATTGAATACTTTGGTCTGAAGGAAGAATATATTGGTCTTGAATTCGGCATTTTTTGTTTAGTCCACAAAATGTGGAGTGTGCCATGATTATGCTCGATCGATCTCCGCCGTGTACGTGTGCCTGTACATATCATCATCATCTAAAGAAGCGACTCGCGATTGCGACCTAGCGCTGCCACCGGATCCCTCCTTCGCCGCCACCTCCCCTCAATGCCTCTTTCTCCTCCGCCACACCTTCCTCCCCTCGTCGTCGCCTGAGGCTCCCTCCGGCAAAGTACGGATGGCTCGAAGGAAGGCGGCGGCGGGGCCCTTCTCTAGCTGCTCGACGCTGGTACGGCGGTTGCCATCCGTGGATAAGGGGCGGTGGTTCCTTTGGTGAGCCTTCCCCGTCCGGTGGTGCAGCGGGGCGGATGGGCTGCCGGGGATCGGTCCGGGTGGCCGGCGATTCATCGGTGAGTTGGTGCCGCGTTTTGCTGCCCAGCGGCCAACGGCGCCAAGCTACTCCTTCCTCCAACCCATGTTGCGTGCACTCCGTCTTACCGGACATGGTCATGCTGCTAGCATGTTACCGGGTTGGGACGGAGCGGGAGATGGGGATCCTGTTTGGGTTAATTCCCAGGTCGGCTCCTCCTGGCCGCGACGGCGACGATACCTGAGGGTGCCATTTTTCTTCTTGGAGACGTTGTCCGGGTCCGCCCTACCTTTTCTGTCCCCACGGTCTATTGGGTGAAAACCTAGGGCGGCGATGATGCTTTTGGCGCCGTGTCCTTCTTGAAGGCATCGTCGTGAGAGCTATGTGGCGGTGGAAACTGCTTGGATATGCGTCGGCAGTTGCAGATGGCGTGCCCCTCTTCCTCCAGGAGGTAGTTGTTCCGGGGGAACCCTAGATATGTGTCTCCGGATGGATGATGATGGAGACTTTGGTGTCGTTCTCCCTCTTGGGGGTATCGTCTTGGAGCACTGTTCATTGGAGAGGCCAACAGGTGGAGCGGTGTTTCATCGACCGCATTAATGACCGTGAGTCTCGGCGGCGTGGAGCGGTAGAGTCTTAGAGTTGGACGCGATTTGATCGACGCACGCAGGCTAGTGGCGCTGTCTGATGTCGTGGTCACGTCGACGGCAGATGGGACTGGAAAGATCCGTGCAGTTATCTCTTGTCTACCTAATATTAAAGGAGGGATTGTTTCACCACTTTTTTTGTCCAATCAACCGTTTCGTACGTCCTTTTCTATTCTGTTTCGTAAAAAAAAGAAAAAAAAAGGTGTGCCAAGGTGGGCTCGAACCGTGGTGGCCAACAACGGACGTACCAACTCTTCTATGCGATGGCATAAAAAATTAAAACTTCGCTTTGCTACTATTGAAACCACGATCCACATAAAAAAATTCTTTTTTTACGAGGGAAGATAATTTCTTTGATCAAGCCCATTAATAAGAGCAGCTAAAAATGCTTTCGTTGAGGTTCAAACTCACAACTTACACAGTAGGTAGCAAACAGCACAACCAACTCACCTAGCTTCTCCTTTTGTCAGGAAAGATGATCCGCTATCGAATAAAATAGTACCACCTCGCTCTTTTGGTTAAAATCTCACCGGTTTATATACAGGTGTAATTTATCGTAGAATCAAGAAGAAATAACGAACCCAGGTTGAGGTGTTGGCCCAACTAAAAAAAAAACTTATCCTAAGGAAACGAAGAAATTAAAGCATCAGAAATAAATTGGTGTGTGGCTACATGTGACAAATACAAGAAAGGTTGTGGCTAATAAGCCAAGAAAGCCTAGAAAGGCAGCGGAAATTCTCGGCAGCGCCGGGCGAGGTGATGCTTTTTTTATATAAACTGGAGAAGATGATTTTTGATACAAACTTCGCCAAGAAACGAACTGGATGTGAATTCACCTCGGTGTTGAGCTGAGCCATCCAGGAGTGTGTGTACTTCCATAGATGGCGCTTCCGTGTGTTCCGTTGGAGTTCCTCATCCGGTACATGGGCAACCCTGCTTCCGTGTGATCAAAGGAAGCCATGCCGGCAGCTACGCGTTGGTCCTGGTCGTTAAGAGGCGTGGGACGGTGCAACTCCAACCTCGGCCTTTTCCTCGACTAGGTTTTGATGAGTTTCATCCGGAAGCCAAGGTGCTTACGGACTCCAAGTATATTCACCAAAGCTTTCTCTACAATTTAAGGTAATCTATGTGTCTTACGGGGATGCATGCATACATTGAACATACATTTTTTTATTACGGCAAAGCTAAAATCCTGCCGACCGATGGTTTGCAACAGGCGCGTACGACCTGATGGCCCTTCGATCCCCCACGTAAGACGCAGGCAGCCGCTCGATAATTTCTTTCACTGTCACGCACGAGAAAAAGAAAGCTCTCTGTGAGCGATCGGAACGCCCGCCGCCGCCCATCCCGCGAGCGCCGCCGCCGGCTGCCACCTCCCTCCGACCCGTACAACCCCCAATCGAGTCCCTCAATCTTTCATCTCCATCCACGCGAGATTCTGCTCCTTCCGCGCCATGGCTGCCATGGCCGAGCTCAGCCAGCTCCGGCTGTGAGAGGAAGAGAAACGGGAGAGGGAGAAGTCCAGGCGCCCACCACCGCCGGCTGCATCGACCTCAGGCTGGATCCGCTGCCCACCATCGCCGCATGTGCCTCGACCTCGGGCTGCATCCGCCGCCCATCATTACCGCCGGTGCCTGCCGCTCGGGCGGAAGAGGGAGCCGTCGTGTCGCTGCTCGCCTCGCGCGTCTGAGGGAGCGGTTGCAGCAACGGCAGTTTTGGCCTCTGAAGAAATTGCAGCAGCTTGCGTGTGATGGAGTGACTGCACTTTTGGCCTCTGAATAAATTGCAGATTTGACCTCTGAAGCAACTGCACTTTGCTTCCAATTAGAATACCAAATGAGCAGCGGCAGTAACAGCTAGAACATGCGTACAAATGCATCATTTCAATCCAGAAAATTCTGTTTTCTAGTGTTCTTTTATCTGAAGAAAGTGTATGAGGCCAAGGTCTACTATTAGTTTTCAGAAAATTCAGACTTTCATTGTTCCATTCTCTCTTTGTGAAATGCAGCTTGGGTAAATTAAGAGGTAAATTTAGTTTCAACAGATAAATCCGAGGGACAATAGATGTAGTTTGTGTCAAGTAGATGTCCTATTATATTTACGAAAATGCTAAAATCCGAACCCAGATAACTTCTATGTAAATAGTATGATAATTTAGACATCACGGAGCTGATAATTTGCATACAAACACCTAGGGGTAATTTTAACCCGGGGAATAAGTTGTTGAAAAACATCCCTGATAACTTATTTGTAAATCGCATGGTAATGTACACATCGAAAACCTCATAATTTAGGTACAAACAGCACAAAAACTTTAACACATGCAAAAAAGTTGTTAAAAACATACCACCGATAACTTTTCGTGTAAATAACACGATAATATAGGCTCCTGTACATAATAACTTAGGTTCAAACATCACGATAACTCTGCCTCATAAAAAAAAGTTGTTGAAAATATAGTATCGATAACTTCTTTGTAAATAGCATGATAATTTAGGCACCACAGAGCTGATAAGTTGCATATAAACATCGAGGGGTAATTTTAACCCGGGGAATAAGTTGTTAAAAACACCCCTGGTAACTTATTTTTGTAAATCGCATGGTAATATATACATCACATACCTGATAATTTAGGTACAAATACCACGATAACTTTGACACGTGAATTTTTGTTGTTGTTGAAAATATACTCTCTTTGTAAATAACATGGTAATATACACTCCCGGACTTGATAACTTATGTACAAACACCACGATAACTTTGCCCCGTGAAAAAAGTTGTTAAAAATATACTTCGGTAACATCTGTGTAAATAATAACATGGTAATATATGCCCCCAGACCTGATAACTTAGATACAAACACTACTAACTTTGACTCGGGGAAAAAGATGTTAAAAACATACCACTGGTAACTTTTTGTGTAATAAGCATGATAATATAGGCTCCTGGACCTAATAAGTTAGGTACAAACACCACGATAACTTTGACCCGTAAAAAAAAGTTGTTGAAAATATACCACTAATTTCTTTCTCATGTAAATAACATGATAATATACACTCTCAGACCTGATAACTTAGATACAAACACCACGATAACTTTGACTCACGTAACAAAGTTGTTTGCAAACATACTCCGGTAACATCAGTATAAATAACATGGTAATATAGGCTCTCGGACCTGATTATTTAGGTACAAACACCTCGATAACTTTGACCCGTGAACAAAAGTTGATGAAAACAAAGTTTGGTTGGATCTGTGTAAATAACACGGTAATATACGCATAGCAGAGCTGATAACTTATTTAGCCCAGGCATGATAATTTTTGACCCAAAAAAAAGTATCCGAACCATGCCAAAAAAACATGGTCTCGCCGTGGCGGATTTTTTTGTAAAAACAGATTTAGGATCTAACAAGCGGTCTGAGCTATAAAACATTTTAAAATTTCAAAATAAAAACAATCTATGATGACATTAGCTTTTCCGCACTTTTTATGCCCGGAATCAGGGGAGAAAGCTGGAAGAAGTCATTTTTATGGCCAGAATTTTGCCTATGTAAACATTGTGGTAATTTATGTACCATATATGTGATAACTTGCATACCCAGGCGTGGTAACATTTTGCCTCAGAAAAAAAAGTTGTCGAAACATATCAACATGGGATCTAGTTTCGAAGGTCTCGTCGCGCCGAATTTTTTATGTGAAAACAATTTTTCGATCGGACGGACGGTTTGAACTACAAAACATTTTGGAAATTCAAAATATGAGAGAATCTAGAGTGATGTCATCAATTTTGTCTTACATGCATGCATATAATTAGGCATTGTATTAAGAGTCATGACATGTGCATGAAGAGAGAGAAAAATTAGTAATCACATGTGAAGAAAAGTGGCTGCATGCACTCGCGACCGCATGCATGCACGCACTAGTTAAGTCGTCCTGATTTGTTGTTTAAAATCCGAACGACTGCGCGTTAGTACAGTCCATTAATGAAACCCACAATATGAAACATTGCTATATGTACTCCTTCAACTTATCAAAAAGTATATATCCAGCACAGCTGGTACGCCTAGATTAAGCAAATGCGAAAAATAAATCTCAGTTGCACAGCTCTTACTACAACATGCTGCGACACATCATTTATTATGCTTCTTCAAAAGAAAACAGATGTTGCTTTGACCCAATTTCTATCTGTAGGTATATGGTAGAGTAGGAGGAATAAATAATCTATATCTCTATCTCTTCTCTACCTGCATCAAACTCTAATACTACGCACTAGCTCCAGGAGATTGAGAGCATCAACATAGTTACATGGAGGACTCAGGAGATGACCGAAGGGGGAGAGAGATTTATTACCCCACTAATTATTGCAATGCACGTCCCTATTTACTAGATATTTATGCACTGGTGCAATGTAAGGCATGTTTGCTATAAAAGTAAAGAGTACGACATGTTCAGTTAGATTTTGATTTTTGCATAGAGAAAAGAGACACCACCCGGTGCGAATAGTATACATGTATTATACCATGGGTCGGAACTAAGCGGTCTCTTGTGAAAATATGAGCTGGACTGAGAGGTCTTGGGCCATTATAGGTGTGATTGTTTTTTTCCCGTTGCAACGCACGGACATGTTTGCTAGTTCCTCCTGAAGACGGGATGGCGGAAGATGGCATCGGCAGATCCTAGAGCGTGCGTAGGCGGTGCATGTTATGGGACGCCTAAACCGGATGGTCTTCAGGCCACTAGATTAGATTGTGTCTGTTCTGCGGACAGGGCACATCTGTATGCTTGTAGGTGTAGCGACTTTGTTCGCCTAGAAGGAGGCTTCGATTGATCCTTGTATTGATTAATAAAGATGGCGTGTGCATCATGTTGATACAGAGGTCGGGGGTAATCCTTTTTTTCGAAAAAAAATCTAAAGCAAATCGCTCATATTCGAACTTGGACGTCGATCAAAAAGCTTTTGTATGTAATATGTATACATGTGTGCAGTGTGCATTTTCTCTGGTAGCCAGGAAGTATCAAGCTAGAATGCAAGCCAGAGCTTTTGTACTCAGGACGTATGTCTATCAGACAAACCTGCAGTGGACACAAATCTTCCAGTGACTAGCTCACATTCTCCACGGGAGAAGTCCTCTTCCATTATCTAAACAAAGTTCTCCACGGGTGAGCATGCAGTAGCAGTATCAACCTCTCATATTTCTGCACGTGTGTTGAGGGCGAGGATAGCGAAAGCAACAGACGGCGAAGGCGACGGGCCTGGCCATGGCCTCGTCTCGTCGATCGGGTAGAAAACTGAAGCCGGTGCGCAAAGAAACAAAGAAAAAACCTCTGAAGAACAAGTGCACCAGTCCGTATATTATTACACCGCGAAAGGATTTCGGCCAAGAACAGCTGCTCGCTCGTTGGGTAGATCAAGATCTTCATGTGAAGATTAATTGAGCTTTAACCTCGTATATAATACTCCATCAAACACTTGTGTGTAGTTTTCGGAATAGATTCAAAACAAAATATACTACTACATCACATGCATATTGGCATATATATAGCTAGCTAGCTTTGCCGAGGAAGACGTATGTCCGAAGCATCACCTCGTCTCAAGAAGCAGACATCAACTCGGGGGGACGGCACCGAGGCGCGGTGGTGCCCGGACGCTGACGCTACCGTCGCCGGCGCTGTCGGCCGCGACGAGGACGATGAGGTGGCCCGGTGCTTCTCGCACGCGGTGCGCCTAAGCATCCGGCACATGCCCTCGGCCACGCGCTCCGCGGGGCCGCCGCGCCTGAACATGCGGCAGAAGGCCATGTGCGCCCGCACGGCCTCCTCCACGCCCATGGCCGCGGTGCGCTTGCTGCGGCCGGCCTCGTACTTGACGGCCTCGGAGCACAGCCCGCACAGCCACCTGCCCCCGAAGCAGGCCCTCACGCCGCCAATGTACTCGCCGGTGCACTCCTCCTCCAGGCCGCAGCACTCGCAGCTCACCACCACCGCCGGATCTACAGCCTCCATGCCTAACTTAGAAAGTTGGATTATTACCTAGAAAACCACGGCGGACTCTTCTTCTTGGACTGGTTAATCAAGAAGAAGAAGAAGAATAAGAAGATGATGAAGAAGGTTCTCTTGTGCTTTTGGTGCTGTGCTTTGTGTGGTGTGTGCAGCGGTAGGTACGTTTAGATATCGATTAGGAGGCCCAGGGCACCTCTGCTCTCCCGCGCTGTCATGGCGACTGCGACCCGAGCGAAGAACAGTTTGTTTTGTCACATGGACTCATGTACCACCGCTCATCGGCCGGCCGGGTGACACGTCCACCAGGTGCATGCCGTGTTGCCTGATATTTTTGCCCGTTTACATTATGCAAGCTGCTACTACCTCAGTCCCGATTTATTGGTCTCCTCAGTATTTTGTGCTAGGGTGTGTCTAGGTCTCAGTCGACTGACATTTAACCAGGTCTAAGTTAAGTGATATAACATGTAAGAAAGAAAAAAGAAAAATTTGCACGGATCTCAACGTAAGATCCTACAAATATAGCATCGTCTAAGACTTGGTTATGTCTCAGTCGATTGAGACATAGCAATCCTGGTTGTGCTAAACTTTAACCACATATTTAACTAAAAATAATAATGTTCCTTTTGGTGACATGCATTATTAATTTTAGTTAAATCTATGATCAAAGTTTAGCACAAAATACTAAGGGGACCAATAAATCAAGACGAAGGTAGCACTAAGGATTATATGACATGGAGCTAGATAAAAATGGTAACTTCAGTGTGAAATCTGCTTATCATCTCATGATGGCTTTGAATAGGGCAAGGACCTGATAGCCAGCCGGAGTCCTCGTCGGTTAACAAGAACAAGGGATATATGGCCCCGTGGGAAAGAAGTGCACCTGCAAAGGCCAAGATACACATGTGGCGAATGATACAAAACGACTTGGTGGTCAGGTCTGAGCTCTTTCAACGTCGGATCATACCTGGTATTTTTTATGTTGTGTGCGGCCGAGAGGAGACGATGATGCATCGTTTCTGGGCCTGCCAACATTCAGTTCAGCTCGGGGGATGTTGTGTTCGGAGTTGGGAGTTTCAGTGGTGACCCTGCCAAGTCAGATGGACTTCCAGAATGCCCTAGCCTCCTGGTTGCCGGACTGGTTCGCCATTGCTGTTGATGAGGAGAAGGAGACCATGGTCCTCGCGGCCTACGGGTTGTGGTTGGCAAGAAACGATGAAAGAGACAGGAAGAGGATCTCCCGTCACATGAGATACTACGGTAAGGTTCACATGGCCGACTGGAAGCTGGCAGATGAGGCGAGGGCGTTGCAACCGGAGCCTATGACGACTAGAGGTGGGAGCCCCCGAATGACGAATGGGTCAATATCAACTTTGACTGTGCGGTCTCGAGACACGGAGAGAAAGGTGGATGAGGGGTACTGTTGCGAGATCACAAGGGCGCGTTTATGGCCGGAGCATGCCATCATTTTCCTCACATTGCTGATCCGGAAGCAGTGCAGGTTCTGGCTGTTGGGGAACGTAGTCATTTCAAAAAAATTTCTACGCACACGCAAGATCATGGTGATGCATAGCAACGAGAGGGGACAGTGTTGTCTACGTATCCTCGTAGACCGAAGCGGAAGCGTTGACGCAACGTAGAGGAAGTAGTCGTACGTCTCCCCGGTCCAACCGATCCAAGCACCGTTACTCCGGCACCTCCGAGTTCTTGGCACACGTTCAGCTCGATGACGCTCCCCGGGCTCCGATCCAGCAAAGCTTCGGGGAGGAGTTATGTCAGCACGACGGCGCGGTGACGATCTTGATGTTCAACCGTCGCAGGGCTTCGCCTAAGCACCGCTACAATATGACCGAGGTGGAATATGATGGAGGGGGGCACCGCACACGGCTAAGGAACGATTACGAAGATCAACTTGTGTGTTCTAGGGTGCCCCCTGCCCCCGTATATAAAGGAGCCAAGGGGAGGGGGCGGCCGGCCAAGGAGGGCGCGCCAAGGGGGAGTCCTACTCCCACCGGGAGTAGGACTCCCTTCTTTCCTAGTTGGAAAAGGAGAAGTGGGAAAGAGGAGGAAGAGGGAAAGGAAAGGGGGGGGGGGGGCGCCCCCCTCTCCTTGTCCTATTTGGACTAGGGAGGGGAGGGGCGCGCGGCCACCTCTTGCCTCCTTTCCTCTTCTCCCTTAGGGCCCATGTAGGCCCAATAACCCCCCCCCGGGGGGGGGGGGGGTTCTGGTAACCCCCGATACTCCGGTAAAATCCCAATTTCACCCGGAACGATTCCGATATCCAAATATAGGCTTCCAATATATCGATCTTTATGTCTCGACCATTTCGAGACTCCTCCTCATGTCCATGATCACATCCGGGACTCCGAACAACCTTCGGTACATCAAAATACATAAACTCATAACGAAATTGTCATCATAACGTTAAGCGTGCGGACCCTATGGTTCGAGAACAATGTAGACATGACCGAGACACGTCTCCGGTCAATAACCAATAGCGGAACCTGGATGCTCATATTGGTTCCTACATATTCTATGAAGTTGTTTATCGGTCAGACCGCATAACAACATACGTTGTTCCCTTTGTCATCGGTATGTTACTTGCCCGAGATTCGATGGTCGGCATCTCAATACCTAGTTCAATCTCGTTACCGGCAAGTCTCTTTACTCGTTCTGTAATACATCATCTCAAAACTAACTCATTAGTTGCAATGCTTGCAAGGCTTATGTGATGTGCATTACCGAGAGGGCCCAGAGATACCTCTCCGACAATCGGAGTGACAAATCCTAATCTCGAAATACGCCAACCCAACATGTACCTTTGGAGACACTTGTAGAGCTCCTTTATAATCACCCAGTTACGTTGTGACGTTTGGTAGCACACAAAGTGTTCCTCCGGTAAATGGGAGTTGCATAATCTCATAGTCATAGGAACATGTATAAGTCATGAAGAAAGCAATAGCAACATACTAAACGATCGAGTGCTAAGCTAATGGAATGGGTCATGTCAATCACATCATTCTCCTAATGATGTGATCCCGTTAATCAAATGACAACTCTTTGTCTATGGTTAGGAAACATAACCATCTTTGATTAACGAGCTAGTCAAGTAGAGGCATACTAGTGACACTCTGTTTGTCTATGTATTCACACATGTATTATGTTTTCGGTTAATACAATTCTAGCATGAATAATAAACATTTATCATGAAATAAGGATATAAATAATAAATTTATTATTGCCTCTAGGGCATATTTCCTTCAGTCTCCCACTTGCACTAGAGTCAATAATCTAGTTCACATTGCCATGTGATTTAACACCAATAGTTCACATCATTATATGACCAACACTCAAAGGGTTTACTAGAGTCAATAATCTAGTTCACATCGCTATGTGATTAACACCCAAAGAGTACTAAGGTGTGATCATGTTTTGCCTGTGAGAGAAGTTTAGTCAACGGGTCTGCCATATTCAGATCCGTATGTATTTTGCAAATTTCTATGTCAACAATGCTCTGCACGGAGCTACTTTAGCTAATTGCTCCCACTTTCAATATGCATCCAGATTGAGACTAAGAGTCATCCGGATCAGTGCCAAAACTTGTATCGACGTAACCCTTTTACGACGAACCTTTTGTCACCTCCATAATCAAGAAACATATACTTATTCCACTAAGGATAATTTTGACCGCTGTCCAGTGATCTACTCCTAGATCACTATTGTACTCCCTTGCTTAACACAGTGTAGGGTATACAATAGATCTGGAACACAGCATGGCATAATTTATAGAACCTATGGCTGAGACATAGGGAATGACATTCATTCTCTTTCTATCTTCTGCCGTGGTCAGGCTTTGAGTCTTACTCAATTTCACACCTTGTAACACAGCGAAGAACTCTTTTCTTTGACTGTTCCATTTTGAACTACTTCAAAATATTGTCAAGGTATGTACTCATTGAAAAAACTTATCAAGCGTCTTGATCTATCTCTATAGATCTTGATACTTAATATGTAAGCAGCTTCGCCGAGGTCTTTCTTTGAAAGACTTCTTTCAAACACTCCTTTATGCTTTGCAGAATAATTCTACATTATTTCCGATCAATAATATGTCATTCACATATACTTGTTAGAAATGCTGTAGTGCTCCCACTCACTTTCTTGTAAATACAGGCTTCACCACAAGTCTGTATAAATCTATATACTTTGATCATCTCATCAAAGCGCATATTCCAACTCCGAGATGCTTGCACCAGTCCACAGATGGATCGCTGGAGATTGCATATTTTGTTAACATTTTTAGGATTGACAAAACCTTCTGGTTGCATCATATACAACTCTTCTTTAAGAAATCCATTAAGAAACGCAGCTTTGTTTATCCATTTGCCAGATTTCATAAAATGCGGCAATTGCTAACATGATTCATACAGACTTAAGCATAGATACGAGTGAGAAACTCTCATCGTAGTCAACATCTTGAACTTGTCGAAAACCTTTTTGCAACAATTCTAGCATTGTAGATAGTAACACTACTACCAGCGTCCGTCTTTCTCTTGAAGATCCATTTATTTTCAATTGCTTGCCGATCATCGGGCAAGTCAACCAAAGTCCATACTTTGTTTTCATACATGGATCCCATCTCAGATTTCATGGCTTCAAGCCATTTTGCGGAATCTGGGCTCACCATCGCTTCTTCATAGTTCGTAGGTTCATTATGATCTAGTAGCATGATTTCCAGAACAGGATTACCGTACCACTCTGGTGCGGATCTTACTCTGGTTGATCTACGGGGTTCAGTAATAACTTGATCTGAAGTTTCATGATCATCATCATTAACTTCCTCACTAATTGGTGTAGGTGTCACAGAAACCATTTTCTGTGATGAACTACTTTCCAATAAGGGAGCAGGTACAGTTACCTCATCAAGTTCTACTTTCCTCCCACTCACTTTTTTCGAGAGAAACTCCTTCTCTAGAAAGGATCCATTCTTAGCAACGAATTTCTTGCCTTCGGATCTGTGATAGAAGGTGTACCCAACGGTCTTCTTTGGGTATCCTATGAAGACACATTTCTCCGATCTGGGTTTGAGCTTATCAGGATGAAACTTTTTCTTATAAGCATTGCAACCCCAAACTTTAAGAAATGACAACTTTGGTTTCTTGCTAAACCACAGTTCATACAGTGTCGTCTCAAAGGATTTAGATGGTGCCCCTTTTTTTCGTGAATGCAGCTGTCTCTAATGCATGATCCCAAAACGATATTAGTAAATCGGTAAGAAATATCATAGATTGTACTATATCCAATAAAGTACGGTTATGACGTTCAGGCACACCATTATGTTGCGGTGTTCCAGGTGGCATGAGTTTGTGAAACTATTCCACATTGTTTTAATTGAAGACCAAACTCGTAACTCAAATATTCGTCTCTGCGATCAGATCGTAGAAACTTTATTTTCTTGTCATGATGATTTTCCACTTCACTCTGAAATACTTTGAACTTTTCAGACTTATGTTTCATCAAGTAGATATACTCATATCTGCTTAAATCATCTGTGAAGGTCAGAAAATAATGATACCTGTCGCGAGCCTCAATATTCATCGGACCACATACGTCAGTATGTATGATTTCCAACAAATCTGTTGCTCGCTCCATTGTTCCGAAAAACGGAGTCTTAGTCATCTTGCCCATGAGGCATGGTTCGCAAGCATCAACTGATTCATAATCAAGTGATTCCAAAAGCCCATCAGTATGGAGTTTCTTCATGCGCTTTACACCGATATGACCTAAACGGCAGTGCCACAAATAAGTTGCACTATCATTATTAACTTTGCATTTTTTGGCTTCAATATTATGAATATGTGTAACACTACGATCGAGATCCGACGAACTATTTTCATTGGGTGTATGACCATCGAAGGTTTTATTCATGTAAACAAAACAACAATTATTCTCTGACTTTAATGAATAACCGTATTGCAATAAACATGATCAAATCATATTCGTGCTCAACGCAAACACCAAATAACACTTATTTAGTTTCAACACTAATCCCGAAAGTATAGGGAGTGTGCGATGATGATCATATCAATCTTGGAACTACTTCCAACACACATCGTCACTTCACCCTTAACTAGTCTCTGTTCATTCTGCAACTCCCGTTTCGAGTTACTACCTTAGCAACTGAACTAGTATCAAATACTGAGGGGTTGCTATAAACACTAGTAAAGTACACATCAATAACATGTATATCAAATATACCTATGTTCACTTTGCCATCCTTCTTATCTGCCAAATACTTGGGGTAGTTCCGCTTCCAGTGACCAGTTCCTTTGCAGTAGAAGCACTTAGTCTCAGGCTCAGGACCAGACTTGGGCTTCTTCACTTGAGCAGCAACTTGCTTGCCATTCTTCTTGAAGTTCCCCTTCTTCCCTTTTCCCTTTTTCTTGAAACTAGTGGTTTCGTCAACCATCAACACTTGATGTTTTTCTTGATTTCTACCTTCGTCGATTTCAGCATCACGAAAAGCTTGGGAATCGTTTCTGTTATCCCTTGCATATTATAGTTCATCACGAAGTTCTACTAACTTGGTGATGGTGACTAGAGAATTCTATCAATCACTATCTTATCTAGAAGATTAACTCCCACTTGATTCAAGCGATTGTAGTACCCAGACAATCTGAGCACATGCTCACTAGTTGAGCGATTCTCCTCCATCTTTTAGCTATAGAACTTGTTGGAGACTTCATATCTCTCAACTCGGGTATTTGCTTGAAATATTAACTTCAACTCCTGGAACATCTCATATGGTCCATGACGTTCAAAACGTCTTTGAAGTCCCGATTCTAAGCCATTAAGTATGGTGCACTAAACTATCAAGTAGTCATCATATTGAGCTAGCCAAACGTTCATAACGTCTGCATCTGCTCCTGCAATAGGTCTGTCACCTAGCGGTGAATCAAGGACATAATTCTTCTGTGCAACAATAAGGATAAACCTCAGATCATGGATCCAATCCGCATCGTTGCTACTAACATCTTTCAACACAATTTTCTCTAGGAACATATCAAAATAAACACAGGGAAGCAACAACGCGAGCTAATGATCTACAACGTAATTTGCAAAATACTACCAGGACTAAGTTTATGATAAATTTAAGTTCAATTGATCATATTACTTAAGAACTCCCACTTAGATAGACATCCCTCTAATCCTCTAAGTGATCATGTGATCCAAAACAACTAAACCATAACCGATCATCACGTGAAATGGAGTAGTTTTCAATGGTGAACATCGTTATGTTGATCATATCTACTATATGATTCACGCTCGACCTTTCGGTCTCAGTGTTCCGAGGCCATATCTGCATATGCTAGGCTCGTCAAGTTTAACCTGAGTATTCTGCGTGTGCAAAACTGGCTTGCACCCATTGTAGATGGACGTAGAGCTTATCACACCCGATCATCATGTGGTGTCTGGGCACGACGAACTTTGACAACGGTGCATACTCAGGGAGAACACTTTTTATCTTGAAATTTAGTGAGAGATCATCTTATAATGCTACCGTCAATCAAAGCAAGATAAGATGCATAAAAGATAAACATCACATGCAATCAATATAAGTGATATGCTATGGCCATCATCATCTTGTGCTTGTGATCTCCATCTCCGAAGCACCGTCATGATCACCATCGTCACCGGCGCGACACCTTGATCTCCATCGTAGCATCGTTGTCGTCTCGCCAATCTTATGCTTCTACGACTATCACTACTGCTTAGTGATAAAGTAAAGCATTACAGGGCGATTGCATTGCATACAATAAAGCGACAACCATACGGCTCCTGCCAGTTGCCGATAACTTGGTTACAAAACATGATCATCTCATACAATAAAATTTAGCATCATGCCTTGACCATATCACATCACAACATGCCCTGCAAAAACAAGTTAGACGTCCTCTACTTTGTTTGTTGCAAGTTTTACGTGGCTGCTACGGGCTTAAGCAAGAACCAATCTTACCTATGCATCAAAACCACAATGATAGTTTGTCAAGTTGGTGCTGTTTTAACCTTCGCAAGGACCGGGCGTAGCCACACTCGGTTCAACTAAAGTTGGAGAAACTGACACCCGCCAGCCACCTGTGTGCAAAGCACGGCGGTAGAACTAGTCTCGCGTAAATGTACGTGTAATGTCGGTCCGGGCCGCTTCATCCAACAATACCACCGAACTAAAGTATGACATGCTGGTAAGCAGTATGACTTATATCGCCCACAACTCACTTGTGTTCTACTCGTGCATATAACATCAACGCATAAAACCTGGCTCGGATGCCACTGTTGGGGAACGTAGTAATTTCAAAAAAATTCCTACACACACGCAAGATCATGGTGATGCATAGCAACGAGAGGGGAGAGTGTTTTCTATGTACCCTCGTAGACCGAAGCGGATGTGTTGACGCAACGTAGAGGAAGTAGTCGTACGTCTTCCCGGTCCAACCGATCCAAGCACCGTTACTCCGGCACCTCCGAGTTCTTGGCACACGTTCAGCTCGATGACGCTCCCCGGGCTCCGATCCAGCAAAGCTTCAGGGAGGAGTTCTGTCAGCACGACGGCGTGGTGACGATCTTGATGTTCAACCGTCGCAGGGCTTCGCCTAAGCACCGCTACAATATGACCGAGGTGGAATATGGTGGAGGGGGGCACCGCACACGGCTAAGGAACGATCACGAAGATCAACTTGTGCGTTCTAGGGTGCCCCCTGCCCCCGTATATAAAGGAGCCAAGGGGAGGCGGCGGCCGGCCAAGGAGGGCACGCCAAGGGCGAGTCCTACTCCCACCGGGAGTAGGAATCCCTTCTTTCCTAGTTGGAGAAGGAGAAGTGGGAAAGAGGAGGAAGAGGGAAAGGAAAGGGGGGCCGCCGCCCCCCTCTCGTTGTCCTATTCGGACTAGGGAGGGGAGGGGCGCGCGGCCACCTCTTGCCTCCTTACCTCTTCTCCCTTAGGGCCCATGTAGGCCCAATAACCCCCGGGGGGGTTCCGGTAACCCCCCGGTACTCCGGTAAAATCCCGATTTCACCCGGAACGATTCCGATATCCAAATATAGGCTTCCAATATATCAATCTTTATGTCTCGACCATTTCGAGACTCCTCCTCATGTCCATGATCACATCCGGGACTCCGAACAACCTTCAGTACATCAAAATACATAAACTCGTAATGAAATTGTCATCATAACGTTAAGCGTGCGGACCCTATGGTTCGAGAACAATGTAGACATGACCGAGACATGTCTCCGGTCAATAACCAATAGCGGAACCTGGATGCTCATATTGGTTCCTACATATTCTATGAAGATGTTTATCGGTCAGACCGCATAACAACATACGTTGTTCCCTTTGTCATCAGTATGTTACTTGCCCGAGATTCGATGGTCGGTATCTCAATACCTAGTTCAATCTCGTTACCGGCAAGTCTCTTTACTCGTTCTGTAATACATCATCTCAAAACTAACTCATTAGTTGCAATTCTTGCAAGGCTTATGTGATGTGCATTACGGAGAGGGCCCAGAGATACCTCTCCAACAATCGGAGTGACAAATCCTAATCTCGAAATACGCCAACCCAACATGTACCTTTGGAGACACCTGTAGAGCTCCTTTATAATCACCCAGTTACGTTGTGACGTTTGGTAGCACACAAAGTGTTCCTCCGGTAAACGGGAGTTGCATAATCTCATAGTCATAGGAACATGTATAAGTCATGAAGAAAGCAATAGCAACATACTAAACGATCGAGTGCTAAGCTAATGGAATGGGTCATGTCAATCACATCATTCTCCTAATGATGTGATCCCGTTAATCAAATGACAACTCTTTGTCTATGGTTAGGAAACATAACCATCTTTGATTAACGAGCTAGTCAAGTAGAGGCATACTAGTGACACTCTGTTTGTCTATGTATTCACACATGTATTATGTTTTCGGTTAATACAATTCTAGCATGAATAATAAACATTTATCATGAAATAAGGATATAAATAATAACTTTATTATTGCCTCTAGGGCATATTTCCTTCAGTCTCCCACTTGCACTAGAGTCAATAATCTAGTTCACATTGCCATGTGATTTAACACCAATAGTTCACATCATTATATGACCAACACTCAAAGGGTTTACTAGAGTCAATAGTCTAGTTCACATCGCTATGTGATTAACACCCAAAGAGTACTAAGGTGTGATCATGTTTTGCCTGTGAGAGAAGTTTAGTCAACGGGTCTGCCATATTCAGATCCGTATGTATTTTGCAAATTTCTATGTCAACAATGCTCTGCACGGAGCTACTCTAGCTAATTGCTCCCACTTTCAATATGCATCCAGATTGAGACTAAGAGTCATCCGGATCAGTGCCAAAACTTGTATCGACGTAACCCTTTTACGACGAACCTTTTGTCACCTCCATAATCGAGAAACATATACTTATTCCACTAAGGATAATTTTGACCGCTGTCCAGTGATCTACTCCTAGATCACTATTGTACTCCCTTGCTTAACACAGTGTAGGGTATACAATAGATCTGGTACACAGCAAGGCATACTTTATAGAACCTATGGTTGAGGCATAGGGATTGACTTTCATTCTCTTTCTATCTTCTGCCGTGGTCAGGCTTTGAGTCTTACTCAATTTCACACCTTGTAACACAGCCAAGAACTCTTTTCTTTGACTGTTCCATTTTGAACTACTTCAAAATATTGTCAAGGTATGTACTCATTGAAAAAACTTATCAAGCGTCTTGATCTATCTCTATAGATCTTGATGCTTAATATGTAAGCATCTTCGCCGAGGTCTTTCTTTGAAAAACTTCTTTCAAACACTCCTTTATGCTTTGCAGAATAATTCTACATTATTTCCGATCAATAATATGTCATTCACATATACTTGTCAGAAATGCTGTAGTGCTCCCACTCACTTTCTTGTAAATACAGGCTTCACCACAAGTCTGTATAAATCTATATACTTTGATCATCTCATCAAAGCCCATATTCCAACTCCGAGATGCTTGTACCAGTCCACAGATGGATCGCTGGAGATTGCATATTTTGTTAACATTTTTAGGATTGACAAAACCTTCTGGTTGCATCATATACAACTCTTCTTTAAGAAATCCATTAAGGAACGCAGCTTTGTTTATCCATTTGCCAGATTTCATAAAATGCGGCAATTGCTAACATGATTCGTACAGACTTAAGCATAGATACGAGTGAGAAACTCTCATCGTAGTCAACATCTTGAACTTGTTGAAAACCTTTTTGCGACAATTCTAGCTTTGTAGATAGTAACACTACTACCAGTGTCCGTCTTCCTCTTGAAGATCCATTTATTTTCAATTGCTTGCCGATCATCGGGCAAGTCAACCAAAGTCCATACTTTGTTTTCATACATGGATCCCATCTCAGATTTCATGGCTTCAAGCCATTTTGTGGAATCTGGGCTCACCATCGCTTCTTCATAGTTCGTAGGTTCATCATGATCTAGTAGCATGATTTCCAGAATAGGATTACCGTACCACTCTGGTGCGGATCTTACTCTGGTTGATCTACGAAAGAAAGGAATCTTCATATTTGGTAGCCAAGCTTGCCTTCCACGCCAAGGAGAGTCCCATCCGGACACGGGTGAAGTCTTCAGTCTTTCTATCTTCACAGCCCATTAGTCCGGTCCATGTCTAATAGGTCGGACGTCCGAGGACCCCTTAGTCCAGGACTCCCTCATTGGGTGCAATGTTGGTGTTTGTTTGTGCAGGTATTCGGTGGCTTGCACATTATCTTCTACTGGATTGATACCTTGGTTCTCAATATTGAGGAAAATACTTACGCTACTTTGCTGCATCACCCTTTCCTCTTTAAGGGAAAAACCAACGCAAACTCAAGAGGTAGCAGCGCTTTAGTCTCTGAATAAACCATCTTTGATTGCTATTTTGTGACTTCGATGATACATATAATTGATCATGTGTGGATTGACCTTGATCACTTCCTAGTCGGAGCTAGGTGCGCGGAGGAATTCATCTCCGCCCTAGATCACAGGCAAAGATTGGCACTACGTACACCTTAATATCTCACTACGCCGGCCGTTCTTTCCTTGCTTCTGCCAATGTGCAAGTGGAACCTAACTAACGGCACATATGGATAAGCACGTTTTACTCTTACTTAGTCAGCTATACATTGTTGGGATTCATCAGCCAATCTTTTTGTGTATGCATTCTCCGCAGATTTTTTTCCCGCCCAATGGTGGTGGAGATGAGGAGAAGTTTGGCCGAGACCAAGGTTGTCAGAATCATGATTTTTTTTCTGATTATACATTTTTATCCATATTTTGTAGGAGTTATTATTCTATGATTTAGATAGATCTAGGATCCAAGATATGTTAGTTAGGATCCAGTAATTTGCAATCCTACTATAGGGGTTTCTATACATATCAGGTTACAATTCTGACAACCTTGGCCGAGACTAAGGGCTTATGGATGAGGCAGCACAAATAACTATCTACATCGGGCTTTGAGGATGCCTACCAAGTAGGGGCCGGGGTGTTGCACTAACTGACATGGATTAACAAAGAGGAGGCCCCCGCCGGTGAAGCAAAGGACATAGATCCATTATGAAGTATGTTTATGTTGTTTTTTTATATTCAGAATGTAGTTTTTTCTATAAATTTGGTCAATTTTTAAAATAAACTAACTTAGGACCAAGTTCATATGCCATATATGTTGGAACTATGATATCACTTTTTGTGGTAATACTTAGCCAGTCAGTAATTATTTTGTCAGTGCACTCTTTTTTGATTTGACAGTCATTAAGAAAAGCCCTTGCTTTCTAGACTTGGAGGGATGCTGCTCCGGTAAGGAGAGATTTTTTCTTCTTATTGGGTCATTATCCTCTTCTAACATTTTCTTTTGCAAAAGGGTTCAATGTCACATATTTAGTATCACCATTACTTACAAAAATACCTATAGAAAAAGATAAAATTACATTCAAAATTATGGGATGGGGGAGTCTTCTTCCTCTTGCATCCACAGGCAGCGTGCCGTGAGTATAGCTTGATGCCGCCCAGGCCTACACCTCGACAGAGCAAACTTTTCAAACACAGAAGTTTGTAGAAGCAACAACTAGGAAGTCGTCTATGCAACCAAGAGACGTCGACGACTGGGATCTGCAAAGCAAATCGCCACGCTATAGAGGAAAACCCTGATAACATCATGTAAAATCTGAAGAAGACGAATGCCGGCCATATTCAGACGGATCCACCAGATAACTGAACCGAGTAGATCCTAGAAGACCTGCCAGAGACACGGCTCGACATGCCCTCCACCGGTCATAAACACACCAAAAGAACGGGGAAAGAGCAGGATGAACATCGGGGACAACACCACCCCCTCGCCGCCCCAAACCAAACTCGAACTCCCTAAGAAGCCTTAAAAATCACCGACGACATTGCATGATAGTTCTGAATCTGATGTCGGCTTCGCTACCGTCCAGGACCGTACACTGACTCACTGTTTTTCGGTGGCCCAGTCAGACCATGTTGTTGTTGAAGATCACTGTAACATCCCAAATTTTCAATTTGGAATGTTATACATAGGTCATTCATGCATATCATATTTTATTGCATTTTCGTTCTGCAATCCTCGAAATCCTAAGCAACTCAAGGACCTTCGGAGAGAGTTGGGGATTTCCCGGTTTTCATATTTGATTTTTTTATCAAATAATGAAACGAGGATTTTTGATTTTAATTATTTTTCTCTCCAAAAAATATTTCATATTAAAAAAATATGAGAGGAGATAATATGACTTCTCCAAAATAATTGAAATATTGGAGGAAAATATTAAAATCATTCATTTGATTTTACTTGGATTTTATTTGCATTAGAAAAATTGCACATTTTCAAAAATTGCATTTTAGGGCCAAGAAAATGTTCATCTCGTCCTAAATATTTCATTTAGGCGGTGAAAATTTGTTTTCGTATTTTTAGTTTTTTATTTTATTTTCTAGGATTTTATTTCTGTCGGGGAGTTTAAAAAAAAGTTCCAGCCGACTGGGCTGAAACCCAGCCCGGCCGCCTGCCCAACCGCCCGCGCCGCCGCCGCCGAGCCGGACTTGGAGTCCGAGCCGGACTCTACCGCCACCGCCTTGGCCCGTCACCCAAGCCGCCCCGCCCCGCCCCCTTTATATACGCGCTGCCCGAGCCGCCACCACCACAACCACCCGCCGCCACCGCAGCCGCCCCGAGCCGCGCCGCCTCCCGCCGCCCGCGCCTCGCCGCCGCTGCCGAGCCCCACCGCCCCGCGAGCCACCGCCCGACCCCGCCTCGCCGGAGCCACCTCATCGAGGTACCGCGCCGATCCGCCGCCGCCGGTTTTTTTTTAAAAACCGTTCGGTTTTTTAGAAATCCTGGTTCGTTTTTTTAGATCGGTTCGCCGTTTTTTGGGGTTCTTCTAATTTGCGGACGTTCGTCCGTACGTTCGTTTAAACGAACGGTTTTCGCCCGTTAGTTACAGCTAACGAACGCTCGTTTGTTAGTCTGTTCGTCAGTTTTATTTTATCGGATTTATCTGTGATTATTTTCGATCACGATTTCTGATCCGATCTTAGTTTCTGTTTATCTTTTCCCTCATTAGTCGGAATCAGGCGATTCAAGCGCCTAGATCTTCGTCTCGAGACCCTCTTTCCGTTTAATCAACTTAAACAAGATTTTGGTACTGTAAAATTTGACCTTAGTTCAGATTAGTAAACGGATCTTGTTTCTTTCGCCGTTTGAGTTTCGTTGCTCCGTTTGATTTGATTCTTTTTGCAAACCGGAGTTCTTAAGTTGAACTTTCTGGTCAACCTCTCTTATTTGACTTTTGCGTGTGCATCTTTGCTTGTTGCTTATGTATGCTATTGTTTGTTTGTGATAGAATTCCCGGAGTGCGAAGCGTGTTACTACGAGTCGCTAGGATTCGTGGATCGTCAGCAAGGCAAGTAACACATTGATCATACTCTTTTCATACTCAGTTTTTATGCATTAGTTCCAATCCTCAAACATTGCATGATTAGGATGTCATTAACTTGTGGGTTGGGAAGTAGTTATTGAGGTAGAACCTATTGCCCTATTACTATCAAAACCCTTGGGAGTTACTTCTACGCGTTGCTTATATTGCTATGCTATGCTCGTAGACGTGGTTTGGGTTTGAGTGAAATCCATGACAGATGTGAGATTGTTAACTAATGGTTTAACTTAAGGTGGCAACTTAAACAAACATCTGGGTGGATTGAGGCACCTGGGGAACCGAGTGTTATCTGTTTTTTTTGGAAATCCCGGGGTACACGTGTGATCTTCCTAAGGACCGCCACCAGGCTCAAAGGGAACTGACATGATTCATGCTAGAACTTCCGTGTGCAGCCACAAGCTATTATGGTCTCTAGCATAGTTGAGTAAGTTACATGAAGCTCTTGAAGAGGTGGATCAGCAGGTAGTGGGTTTTGTAGGTTTGGTATGGTCTACCCGGAGTAGAGAGTTAATGTTTCTGAAAGACTGTGTCTCGGTCATCCGTTTTCTCAAACACCATGTAGTGCGAGAAATCCAACGGAGGCGATCGAGATTTGTGGGGAAAAGTGCGCAAACCTCTGCAGAGTGTACAATCTAATCATGTTTAGCCGTGTCCCTGGTTATGGACAATTTTGAGTATCTAGTACTTGGGTTATCACATGTATCTCATCACTTTTAATTAATATTGTTGGTTTGTTAACTATTTTAATTGGGACTGAGTTGGGGGTACCTTCTCAATGTTTCAACCACCATGATAGTTAAATTAAAAATCTATTCCTTTGTTGTAGGGAAAAATTGGCTTTTCGCAAAAACTATAACCATAGAGCTTTCCACCAGCCAAATATGCATGTAGTGATAGCATTATTCTGTTCATGCTCTACTGTGTTATATTGCCAGCATATTCCATGTGCTGACCCGTTTTCGGGCTGCAACGTATTATGTTGCAGACTTTTTAGACGAGGAATAAGGTTCGTTAGGTCGTTGCCGTGCAGCTCAGCTATGCCGTTGGAGTTGATGAACTCACTTTGTCTTCCAAGCCTTCCGATGTTATTGCATTAGATGGCCTTAAGCCATATTATTGTAATAACTTCTCTCTTGAGACATTCGATGTAATAAGTGTGTGATTGCCACTCTATTATAAATCCTTCGAGTACTGTGTGTGTCAGCATTACCGATCCAGGGATGACACTGAAGCACAGAGACTTGACCGTTTGAGGTCGGGTTGCTACAAGATGGTATCAGAGCACACGCTGAGTGTAGGACACGACCACTAAGATAAACCATAGGTCACACTTCTCTACTCATTTCTGACTCCTCTCCATTTTCTACTCTTTTGGATGACGAAGATGAAGAACAAGTTTGCACAACCAGATGAAGACACACCTTTTGGACGCCACTTGAAGGAAGTCACTAAGTACTTGAACATTGGAATACCAAGCTTCACCGGGACGTACAACGCCACCTTACCAGAAGAGGAGCGCTGGATGATTCAATTACAAGTTCCAGGAAGGACGTTCTCGCCAACTTCTAAACCCATAGAATTTTCTTTCGAAGCATCCACCTGGAGTCTAGGCAAGAGCATGGAAGCCCACATTACCATGGGACGCATTGGAGAAGTCTACAATAGAGAACTCAAGGACACTATCTATCAGATATGTGGGCGCCGAGACGAGCAATGGGAAGCAATCGGCACCAAGAAGCATAGATCCATTGCAGCTTTCATCCAGGAATTAAACCAGCACATTCGACGTCAAGAAAACCAGATGTGCGCGGACATGATGGACTTGAAGAAGGCGAAGACTAGGATCATCGAGCTGGAGGAAGAACTCAAGTTTACAGGCGATGGATATGAGGAGGAAATCAAGACACTACTGGAGAAGAATGACGACCTAGTTAAGAAGATTGGAGTATTCATGGGAGGACCAACACCGGGAGTAGAAGACGACGGTTCCACTTGCGCGGACAACTACATCATCATTGATGACACCGATTCCGATCCTAGTGATGATGACTTTGAAGACGAAGCTGGAGCAGACATCATGGAGTCTTCCACCAATCAAAATTTCTAGATGACCACCATATATTATTAGTATTCCCCCATGTATTAAGTAGTAGTTGAGCACTTTTGCGATAGTTCTAGACCGCTTGTATGCCCTTGCTTGATTGATTGAGTGACATGATTGTGTTTGTCTCATGTGCATATGGGTAGTGCATTCTCATTAGACCTGAGGGAGTCCGGGATTAGGGGGTGTTCGGGTAGCCGGACTATACCTTCAGCCGAACTCATGGAATATGAAGATACAAGATTGAAGACTTCGTCCCGTGTCCGGATGGGACTTTCCTTGGCGTGGAAGGCAAACTTGGCGATGCGGATATTCAAGATCTCCTACCATTGTAACCGACTCTATGTAACCCTAACCCTATCCGGTGTCTATATAAACCGGAGGGTTGTAGTCCGTAGGCAATCAACTCCAGATAAAACAATCATACCATAGGCTAGCTTCTAGGGTTTAGCCTCCTTGATCTCGTGGTAGATCAACTCTTGTACTACCCATATCATCAATATTAATCAAGCAGGAAGTAGGGTTTTACCTCCATCAAGAGGGCCCGAACCTGGGTAAAACATCATGTTCCCTGCCTCCTGTTACCATCCGGCCTAGACGCACAGTTCGGGACCCCCTACCCGAGATCCGCCGGTTTTGACACCGACATTGGTGCTTTCATTGAGAGTTCCTCTGTGTCATCGCCTTTAGGCCCGATGGCTCCTTTGATCATCAACAATGATGCGGTCCAGGGTGAGACTTTTCTCCCCGGACAGATCTTCGTCTTCGACGGCTTCGCTCTGCGGGCCAATTCGCTCGGCCACCTGGATCAGATCGAAAGCTACGCCCCTGGCCATCAAGTCAGGTTTGGAAGCTTAAACTACACGCCTGACATCCGCGGAGACTTGATCTTCGACGGGCTCAAGCCACGGCCAAGCGCACCGCACTATCTTGAGGGGCATAATCTAGCTCTGCCCCCGGACAGTGTTCTGGAGGCCACACACGCATCGGTTCCGACCCCTAACTCGGAGCCTATTGCGCCAATCGAGGATGAGCGGTTGGACGTCACCTCGGGGGCTGCGATCCCAAAAGCGATCGATTCGAACGCTAGCCCCGCACTCTGCACGACCCGTGACTCCGAGGATCCGGACTCCTCCCCGGACTCCGAACCCCCCGCGCCCCTGCCAATCGAATCTGATTGGGCGCCGATAATGGAGTTCACCGCCGCAGACATATTTCAGCATTCGCCTTTTGGCGACATCCTGAATTCTCTTAAGTCTCTCTCTTTATCAGGAGAGCCCTGGCCGGACTACGGTCAGCGAGGGTGGGATACGGACGATGAGGAAATTCAAAGCCCACCCACCACCCACTTTGTAGCCACTGTCGACGATCTAACCGACATGCTTGACTTCAGCTCCGAAGACATCGACGGCATGGACGACGATGTAGGAGACGAACAGGAACCAGCACCTGTAGGGCGCTGGAAGGCCACCTCGTCATATGACATATATATGGTGGATACTCCAAAAGATGGAGATGGCGATGGAACAGTGGGGGATGACGCCCCCAAGAAACAGCCAAAGCGCCGGCGTCAGCGGCGCCGCTCTAAATCCCGCCAAAGCAAAAACGGTGATTCCGGCATGGGAGATAATACTACCCCGGATAGCGCCGAAGAACACCCACCTCAGCAAGATTCGGCACAGGAAGATGGAGAAGCCAGCCCTCATGAGAGAGCGGCAGACCGAGAGGTCGAGGATGATAACTATACGCCTCCCTCCGAAGACGAGGCAAGCCTCGATGACGACGAATTCGTCATACCATCAGACCCCACCGAACAAGAGCGTTTTAAACGCAGGCTTTTAGCCACGGCAAGCAGCCTCAAGAAAAAGCAGCAACAGCTTAGAGCTGCCCAAGATTTGCTAGCTGACAGATGGACTGAAGTCCTTGCGGCCGAAGAGTATGAACTCGAACGCCCCTCCAAGAGTTACCCGAAGCGCAGGCCGCTACCCCGATCAGAGGAGGAAGCACCTACATCACCAGCGCATGACATGGCAGACCGGCCACCTCGCGGCCGCGACAGAGAGGCCTCTCGGCCCTCCACCCAAGCCATGCCCCGACGCCGCTCAACTAAGGCACGGGAAAATGCGCCCGACCTGCGAGACATACTGGAGGATAAGGCAAGACAAACAAGATCGATCTACGGATCGCGCAGGCGCCCTACGGCATGTGACAATGATCTTCACTCCGGATACAACAAATCCGGCCGGGCCGAACACAACAGACATAGCTCTTCCGAGCTGCGTCGTGATATAGCCCAGTACAGAGGCGCCGCACACCCGCTATGCTTCACGAATGAAGTAATGGATCATAAAATCCCAGAGGGTTTCAAACCCGTAAACATCGAATCATACGATGGCACAACAGATCCGGCGGTATGGATCGAGGATTATCTCCTTCACATCCACATGGCACGCGGCGATGATCTACACGCCATCAAATACCTCCCGCTCAAACTTAAAGGACCGGCCCGGCATTGGCTTAACAGCTTGCCAGCAGACTCAATCGGTTCTTGGGAGGACCTGGAAGCCGCATTCCTCGACAACTTCCAGGGCACTTACGTGCGACCACCGGATGCCGACGACTTAAGCCACATAATTCAGCAGCCAGAGGAATCGGCCAGACAATTCTGGACACGGTTCCTAACAAAGAAAAACCAGATAGTCGACTGTCCGGACGCAGAGGCCCTAGCAGCCTTCAAGCATAACATCCGCGACGAGTGGCTTGCCCGGCACCTGGGACAGGAAAAGCCGAAATCCATGGCAGCCCTCACGACACTCATGACCCGCTTTTGCGCGGGAGAAGACAGCTGGCTAGCTCGCAGTAACAACTTATCAAAGAACCCTGGTAATTCGGATACCAAGGACAAAAGTGGCAGGACACGTCGGAATAAGCAAAAACGCCGCGTTAGCAGCGACAGCAATGAAGACACGGCAGTCAATGCCGGATTCAAAGGCTATAAATCCGGTCAGCGGAAAAAGCCATTCAAAAAGAATACTCAGGGCCCGTCCAGTTTGGACCGAATACTCGATCGCTTGTGCCAGATACATGGCACCCCCGAAAGGCCAGCCAATCACACTAACAGGGATTGTTGGGTGTTCAAGCAGGCAGGCAAGTTAAGGGCCGAAAACAGAGACAAGGGGCTGCACAGCGACGACGAGGAGCCCAAGCCGCCGAACAACAATGGACAGAAGGGCTTTCCCCCACAAGTGCGGACGGTGAACATGATATACGCAACCCACATTCCCAAGCGGGAGCGGAAGCGTGCGCTACGGGACGTATACGCGATGGAGCCAGTCGCCCCAAAGTTCAACCCATGGTCCTCCTGCCCGATCACTTTTGATCGAAGGGACCATCCCACTAGCATCCGTCATGGCGGCTTCGCCGCATTGGTTCTCGACCCAATCATCGACGGATTTCATCTCACAAGAGTCCTCATGGACGGCGGCAGTAGCCTGAACCTGCTTTATCAGGATACAGTGCGGAAAATGGGCATAGATCCCTCAAGGATTAAGCCCACAAGAACGACCTTTAAAGGCGTTATACCAGGTGTAGAAGCCAACTGTACAGGCTCAGTAACACTTGACGTGGTCTTCGGATCCCCGGACAATTTCCGAAGCGAAGAGTTAATCTTCGATATAGTCCCGTTTCGCAGTGGCTATCACGCCCTGCTCGGACGAACCGCATTCGCAAAGTTCAATGCGGTGCCGCACTACGCATATCTCAAGCTCAAGATGCCAGGCCCTCGAGGAGTAATTACGGTCAACGGAAACACCGAACGCTCCCTCCGTACAGAGGAGCATACGGCGGCTCTCGCATGGGAGGTACAAAGTAGCCTTCTCAGGCAATTCTCCAGTCCGGCCATTAAAAAGCCAGACACTGCCAAGCGCGCCCGGAGTAACCCACAGCAGGACCGCCTGGCACACTCTGAGCAAGCATAGCAATGCGGCCCCAACCCCAGCTTTCGCGACATAGCGAAACCAGTACCTCGCGTACATAACTACGCCCTTGAAATACCATGGGCACAGGGGAAGGGGCACAATAACGGCATGCCCAAAATACGGCTTAAAACGTACTAGGGGCTGCCGGATTCTTTTTTTTAATTTTTTCTTACTTTCAGGACTCCATACTTCGGACGACCTGTTCGGCAATTCGACTGCCGCACAAACGATGCAAGATCCAGGGAGGCAGACAAGCCATGCCGCATTATGGAACTCCCAGGTGGTCTCTGTTACGAGCGGTATACCTGTTTTAAATACAATTCCGCGGCCTGCCCCTGGTCAGGACATACTGAATAGTCCAATATCTTTTGCTTACCGCACTATTTGTATCGTTCGGCTTTGATAAATAGCCTCTCTATAAACAATGCATAGCTTCTTGTCTATTTTTTGCATTATCTTCTTTTCACATTTATGTTTATTAAATGACATGATTGCACCCGTACACCATGGTACGGCAAACACGCCAGGGGCTTCAGTACCCCTCATAATGGTGTGAGAAGTCCGTACACTTTCACAAGTGCGGCACCCCGAACTTATAGCACTATATGCATCGGCTCCGAATCATGATTTGGGTCAATAGTTGGGTTTGCCCGGCTCCTATGTTTTGGTGCCTTACGTTCCGCTCTATCGGCTAAGGTAGCACTAGGAGAACCACTGCGATTGTGCCCCGGTTCAGCTGGGTTAAGCACCTCAGTGGAGAAAGCTAAAACTGACTGTCATGATGTGGCGAGAGACCGGTCGCTGTTCGAGAGGTTTTTCGAGTCCCTAAAGGCTTATGCCGCTTCGAGCGAGGAGCTGGCTTTGTCCGGCCAAGGCGTGGATAGCGCCCCGAACTCGGTCTTCCGAACTAGGGGCTTCGCCGAAATTTAAAATTATAGAGTTCTATGGCTAAGTGAGAGTGTTCAAGCATTATAGTCCGATTGCCTGGTTCGTTGTGCTGAGCGCCTCCCTCGAAGGACCCAACTATGGGAAAAAGAGCGCTCAGGTTTATCCCGAACACCCCAGCACTAGTGGCATGGGGGCAGAAGCCGACGACTGGCCATCTCTCAATTTTTGATAAACGGCCGCACAGAAAGTAATATTTTAAATTCAATAAGCATTGCTTAGCGCATATGAACAAGTTTTCAGCGCACAGGATAAACACGAGCGAGTTCATTCAAAAATCACATCCTTGGTACATTCATCCGCCACAAGGCGGGCACCTGCAAGAACATCCTTGTAGTAGTTCTCGGGCTTGCGATGCTCCTTCCCCGGCGGCGGCCCGTCCTTCACAAGCTTCTCACCGTCCAGCTTACCCCAGTGCACCTTTGCACGGGCAAGGGCCCGACGGGCACCTTCGATGCAGACGGAGCGCTTGATGACCTCAAGCCTCGGACAGGCCTCCACCAGCCGCCGCACCAGCCCGAAATAGCTCCCAGGCAGGGCCTCTCCGGGCCACAGCCGAACTATGAAGCCCTTCATGGCCTGCTCGGCCGCCTTGTGGAGCTCGACCAGCTGTTTCAGCTGGTCGCTCAAGGGCACAGGGTGTCCGGCCTCAGAATACTGAGACCAGAACACCTTCTCCGTCGAGCTACCCTCTTCAGCTCGGTAGAATGCGGCGGCGTCGGATACGCTGCGGGGAAGATCTGCGAATGCCCCTGGAGAGCTCCGGATTCGGGTAAGTAACAGGTAGTTCACTTTTATATTTCTGCTTTGCATAAAGAATGCCTTACCCGCTGCTATCTTCCTCATCTCCTCCAACTCTTGGAGGGCCTTTTGGGCTTCGGCCTTGGCAGACTTGGCAGCCTCTAGGGCCGTTGCAAGCTCGGATGCTTGCGCCTTCGACTCCAGCTCCAAACTCTCATGTTTTTTCATGAGAGCCTGAAGCTCTTGCTGCACCTCGCCGACCTGAGCCCCAAGTCTGTCTCGCTCGGTGCGCTCCGCGGCCGTTTTCTTTTCGGCCTCAGACAGCGCCTGCTTAAGGGTCGCCACCTCAGTCGTGGCCCCTACAATAAGCAGTACAATCCTGTTACTCTTTTTGCAATCAAGCCTTTTTATAGGCACTTTTTCTGTAAGGTATTTCTTACCTTCTTCCTCCTCGAGCCACCGCTTGGCAAGGCCGAGCTCTTGCTCGGTCCGCTCGAGGTCCTGCTTCAGGACACCCACCTCCGCAGTCAGTGCGGCGGTGGATAGCAGCGAAGCCTGCATACGCATATTGACTCTTTTTTGTTAGACTCCTGCGATATTTAATAGATCCTCTATTCGGCTTTTCTTTCCGAACGCCAAACAGAGCATCAGGGGCTACTGTCTATGCGGTAATATTTTTACATATTTTTACTTACCTCGAAGCCTGTTAGAAGGCTAGCACAAGCTTCAGTCAGTCCGCTCTTGGCGGACTGAACCTTCTGGATCACCGTACTCATAATAGTATGGTGCCCCTCGTCGATGGAGGCGTCGTCAAGCACCTCCAGCAGATTGTCCGGCACCTCCGGTTGGATGGAGGCCGCCGGCTCAGAAGGCTTGCTCCTCTTGGAAGGAGTTCGCCTACCGCGGTCCGGAACTGGAATTCCGGCGCGGTGTCCGGCACAAAGCCGGACTGAGAGCCCTGGGGAGCCTTATCCCCTTCACTCCTGGAGTCCGGGAGGTTGCCTTGCGGCTCCTCCGGGACCACCTCCTCCTGCCCCGGAGCTTGTCGCGACGCCACTTCGGCGTCGTCTGCAGTGCGGGGGGAGACAGCGGGCGGAACTGAGTTCACGTCCGATGAGTCCAGGGAGCCGCCCGACGATTCGTCGAATTCGGCCCGGGGCGGACTGCATAATTACATTCGACATTAGGGAAAGCTGTGCAACAAAGGAACATCATGAGTTACTCTGATATCCGAACTTACGATTTCGCCGGACGCTTGGCCCTGTTTGGCCACTCCTCTTTGCCCTCTTCGGCGTTGGGGGCGTAGTCCGGCGGAGGGGTCTTCCTTTTCCTAGACCCCTCGGCCTCCCCCGTTGGGGTGGCCTTCCTCTTCTCTCCTCCCTCCGCTGGGGGGGGAGAGTTTTCTTCTTCCTCCTCGTTTTCGCGGGAGGAGGGCGTCTCAGACTCGTCAGATGACGAGTCCGACACCACCACGTTGCGGGCACTCTTTCGAGTCCCCGTGGTCTTCTTCTTCTTGGCCTTCTTCTCCGGCACCACATAAGGCGCCGGAACCAGCAGCTTCACTAGTAGAGCTGGGGCTGGGTCTTCGGGCAGCGGAGCCGGACAGTTAATCGGTCCGGATATCGCCCGCCAAGCCTGTCAAAGGTAAGGGAGTTTAGATCCCGCATAGAGTCAAACTATGAAAAAAGCTTAACATCCTGTAAAAGGTGTAGATGGCATACCTCGCTAGCGTGACGCTGCGAGCTGTATCCGCGGTCCTCGGAAGCGGATGCGAGAGCCACGGCGCCCTTGAATAGCATCTTCCAGGCATCTTCGTACGTCGTGTCGAAGAGCCTGCTGAGGGTTTGATGCTGCGCCGGGTCGAACTCCCACAGATTAAAATCCCGTTGTTGGCACGGGAGGATCCGGCGGACGAGCATAACCTGGATTACATTAACAAGCCGGACTGGCTTGTTCACCAGGGACTGGATGCATGTTTGCAATCCGGTCACCTCTTTTTCGTCACCCCACGACAGGCCCGTCTCTTTCCAGGACATAAGCCGCGTGGGGGGTCCGGATCGGAACTCGGGGGCTGCGGTCCATTTCGGATCGCGCGGCTCGGTGATATAAAACCACCCGGATTGCCATCCCTTTAGGGTCTCCACGAAAGAGCCCTCGAACCATAGGACGTTGGCCATCTTGCCCGCCATGGCGCCTCCGCACTCCGCCTGGCTGCCGCGCACCACCTTGGGCTTGACGTTGAAGGTCTTGAGCCAGAGGCCGAAATGGGGGCGGACGCGGAGAAAAGCCTCGCACACGACGATAAACGCCGAGATGTTGAGGATGAAGTTCGGAGCCAGATCGTGGAAATCCAGGCCGTAGTAGAACATGAGCCCCCGGACAAATGGGTGGAGTGGAAAACCCAGTCCGCGGAGGAAGTGGGGGAGAAATACTACCCTCTCATGGGGCCTTGGGGTGGGGAGAAGCTGCCCCTCTTCGGGAAGCCGGTGCGCGATGTCCTTGGACAGGTATCCGGCCTTCCTTAGCTTCTTGACTTTGCCCTCCATGACGGAGGAGACCATCCACTTGCCTCCCGCTCCGGACATTGCTGGAGAAGGTTGAGGTGGGAAGTGCAGGCTTGGGCGCTGGAGCTCGGGTGCGCAGGAGATGGATAGGCAAAGGAGGAAGAAGGCGTAGGTAAAAAGGTGGATCCTTGTCCCCTTATATGGGCGGATGCGGTTGTGCGTCCCCACCTGCCTAGTAAAACTCGCTTGCCTCCCAAGCGCCGTGATAAGTGGCGCGGTTGGGTTACCCACGTCCGTATTGATGAGAATCCCGTAAAAAGGGGGGTACACGATCTCTGCTTTGACAAGACGTGCCAAGGAAACCGCCTCGCAAAACACGCTGAGGTGGAAAAGTGAAAACGATTCGAGTGAAGGACTTGGCTGTAGTGTGATGACGCACTGCGGAATACGTCAGCAGATTTGATTTGTGTTAATATTATTCTCTCTATGGCAATATGTGGAAGCTTATTTTGCAGAGCCGGACACTACTCTTGGTGTTTACAATCTTCTATGAAGGACTTGGAGGAGGAACCCGCCTTGCAATGCCGAAGACAATTTGCGCGCCGGACTTGTCGTCATTGAAGCCTGGTTCAGGGGCTACTGAGGGAGTCCTGGATTAGGGGGTGTTCGGGTAGCCGGACTATACCTTCAGTCGGACTCCTGGACTATGAAGATACAAGATTGAAGACTTCGTCCCGTGTCCGGATGGGACTTTCCTTGGCGTGGAAGGCAAGCTTGGCGATGCGGATATTCAAGATCTCCTACCATTGTAACCGACTCTATGTAACCCTAACCCTATCCGGTGTCTATATAAACCGGAGGGTTGTAGTCCGTAGGCAATCAACTCCAGATACAACAATCATACCATAGGCTAGCTTCTAGGGTTTAGCCTCCTTGATCTCGTGGTAGATTAACTCTTGTACTACCCATATCATCAATATTAATCAAGCAGGACGTAGGGTTTTACCTCCATCAAGAGGGCCCGAACCTGGGTAAAACATCGTGTTCCCTGCCTCCTGTTACCATCCGGCCTAGACGCACAGTTCGGGACCCCCTACCCGAGATCCACCGGTTTTGACACCGACAAGACCCCTTTTCTATTCTGATCTCTTTCATTTAAACCCATCAGATGCCTCCGAGACGTGACACCGGTTTTGCTTTCCCACCGGAGCTCACTCAGTTGATCCAGCAGCAGAATGCCTTGATGCAATTGCTAGTTCAGAACCAGGGCAACAACAACAACAACAACAACCCGCCGCCAGTGGACAACCTAGCCCGTTTTCTAAGGCTACAGCCACCGGTGTTTTCCAGTAGCACCGAGCCTATAGTTGCTGATGATTGGCTACGCCGTATTGGAAGGGAGTTGACCACCGCAGGTTGCACAGATGTTGAGAAGGTGCGCTTTGCCGCACATCAATTGGATGGACCAGCAACTTCATGGTGGGAGAATTACACAGCCACTTTTCCCATAGCCAATGTCACTTGGGACCAGTTCCAGCAAGCTTTCCGCACAGCCCATGTCTCAACTGGAGCTATGCAGATGAAGAAGCGGGAGTTCCACAACTTACGCCAAGGGAACCGTACTATGGCTCAGTACGTGGATGAGTTTAGCAAGTTATCTCGCTATGCCCCTGATGATGTGGCCACAGATGCCGCGAAGTAGGAGAAGTTTATGGAAGGGTTGAATGATGAGATGAGCATGCAATTGATGGTAGCAACCTTCAACAATTACCAGGAGTTGGTAGATAAGGCTCTTATGATTGAAGGGAAGCAGCAGCAGATTGAGAGCCGTAAGAGGAAGTACGGACAAGGGAAGTATAACTCAGGAGCTCAGCAGAAGCCTCGCCTAACCCCGAACTCGAGAGGACTTGTTCATACCCATGGAAGTCACAACCACACTAGAGGAGGATCGCATAACCACAATGGTGCTAAGAATGGAAATGGGAACGGAGCTAACAACAATCAGAACCGCTCCAACCCAGCCACACCCGCCAAAAGAGACCTAAGTCAAGTTACTTGCTTTAAGTGCGGGAAGACAGGGCACTATGCCAACGATTGCCCTGAAGGAAGGAATGGAAATGGAAATGGGAGCGCTGGGAAGAAGCCTAATCCATTCAACAAAGGACAAGTGAACCACATTAACGTGGAGGAGGTTGAAGAGCAGCCGGACACGGTAATAGGTAAGTTTTTGGTTAAGTCATTTACCGCTCTTGTCTTTTTTGATACTGGTGCATCACATTCATACATATCAAGGGGATTCGTGGATACGTTTAAACTACCAACCCAAACCCTTAGGACCCCTCTCCTAGTGAGTTCACCCGGAGCAGAGTACATGGCCAGCCGATGGTGCGACCAGATACCCCTAACCATTGGCACACATGTTTTTCCGTCTGACCTAATTATCTTGGAGTCACAAGGATTGCATGTGATATTAGGTATGGACTGGATGTCAAAGTATGGAGGAAGTATTAACTGTACTAGTAAGTCGATTTATCTCACCACCCCGGAGGGAAAAAGGATTAAGTATGTATCTAGGCATGTGCCTAGGAGGAGCCAAGTAAATGCCCTTACGGGAGTTGTTTAGGAGGAAGTGCCTGTAGTGAAGGATTTCCCGGATGTTTTTCCAGAGTTACCAGGCATGCCACCAGATAGAGACATTGAGTTTTTGATAGAGCTATTGCCAGGTACAGGGCCAATATCCAAGAGACCCTATCGGATGCCCGCAAATGATCTGGAGGAAATTAAGAAACAGATCAAGTAGTTATTGTAGAAAGGTTACATTCGAAGAAGTTCGTCACCTTGGGGAGCCCCAGTACTTTTGGTTGAGAAGAAGGATAAATCCCTAAGGATGGTTGTTGATTATCGAGCTTTGAGTGAAGTGACGATTAAGAACAAGTATCCACTGCCAATGATCAATGATCTGTTCGATCAGCTGCAAGGAGCTAAAGTGTTTTTGAAGATTGATCTACGATCAGGATATCATCAGTTGAAAATTCGAGAGAAGGATATCCCAAAGACAGCATTCACCACGCGGTATGGATTATACGAGTATACGGTCATGTCGTTTGGACTGACTAACGCCCCTGCCTATTTCATGAGCATGATGAACAAGGTGTTCATGGAGTATTTGGACAAGTTTGTTGTGGTGTTTATTGATGATATTATGGTATACTCGAAGAATGAAGAGGAGCACAAGGAGCATTTGCGCTTAGTTCTCGAAAAACTCAGGGAACACCAGTTGTATGCTAAGTTCAGCAAATGCGAGTTTTGGTTGAAGGAAGTCGGATTCCTTGGACATGCTATATCAGGAGACGGTATATCAGTAGACCCCAGCAAGGTTCAGTCAGTAACTGAATGGTTGGCACCCGCTTCAGTTAGCGAGATTCACAGTTTCCTTGGACTCGCAGGATACTACCAGAGATTCATTGAGAATTTTTCCTAGATTGCGAAGCCAATGACTGAACTATTGAAGAAGGATACTAAGTTTAAATGGACAGAAGATTGCAAGGCAAGTTTTCAGGAGTTGAAGAAACGTTTGACTACAGCCCCAGTGCTAACACCGCCAGATATACATAAGGAGTTCCAAGTGTATTGCGACGCCTCTCGCTTAGGACTTGGATGTGTGCTTATGCAGGACGGAAGAGTTGTTTTGTATGCCTCACGACAACTAAAACATCATGAGTTGAACTATGCCACGCATGATTTTGAGCTAGCAGCCGTAGTGCATGCGTTGAAGACTTGGAGACATTACCTTATTGGAAACCGTTGTGATGTGTACATGGATCATAAGAGTTTGAAGTACATCTTCACACAGAAGGAGCTGAACCTTAGGCAGACGAGATGGTTGGAGCTTATAAAGGATTACGATATGAAGCTACACTATCATCCAGGAAAGGCAAATGTCGTAGTAGACGCTTTGAGCCGGAAGAGTTATGCCAATATCCTTGAAAGTAAGGGATTGCTAAAGAAGTTAGCAGAGGATATCATGGAACTTCGATTGGAGATTGTTCCAAGAGGTTTCGTTGCAACAATGGAGGTTCAGTCTACATTGTTGGGCAAGATTCGAGAAGCTCAGAAGGATGACAAAGAGATTGCCGAGATAAAGGAGAAGATGAGCAAAGGAAAGGCCAAAGGTTTTCGTGAGGATGAGCACGATACCTTATGGTTTGAGGACCGAGTGTATGTGCCCAATAACCCAGAGATCAGGAAGTTAATACTTCAGGAGGCTCATGACTCACCATACTCGATAAACCCCGGAAACACCAAGATGTATTTGGATTTGAAGGAACGTTTCTGGTGGACTTGTATGAAGAAGGATATTGCCGAGTATGTAGCCGTATGTGATGTATGTCAGAGAGTAAATGCAGAGCATCAGAAGCCAGCAGGACTGTTACAGCCTATGCCCATACCCAAATGGAAGTGGGATAAACTTGGCATGGACTTTATCACCGGATTGCCTAGAACCAAAGCAGGATATGATTCTATATGGGTAGTAGTTGATCGCTTGACTAAAGTGGCTCATTTTATCCTAGTGAAAACCACCTATACAAGTGCGAAGTTGGCCAAGATAAATATGTCCAGGATCGTATGTCTGCATGGAGTTCCGAGGACCATTGTATCAGATAGAGGAACACAGTTTACTTCAAAGTTTTGGCACCAATTACACAAGACTTTGGGAACAAGATTGGAGTTCAGTACAGCGTTTCACCCGCAGACATATGGACAGACAGAGAGAGTCAATCATATTTTGGAGGACATGTTGAGAGCCTGTGCGCTAGATTATGGATCTAGCTGGGATGACAATTTGCCTTACGCAGAGTTCTCATACAACAATAGCTACCAATCCAGTTTGAAGATGGCACCGTTTGAAGCCCTGTATGGACGCAGGTGCAGAACACCGTTGATGTGGGATGAGGTAGCAGACCGGCAGTTGTTTGGACCAGACATGATCAAGGAGTCTGAGGAGAAGGTTAAACTGATCCGTGATAGACTGAAGATTGCTTAGTCCAGGAAGAAGAGTTATGCAGACTCGAAAAGCAAGGAGGTAACCTATGAAATTGGAGATAGAGCATATTTGCGAGTATCCCCCTTGTGAGGAGTGAAACGTTTTGGAGTTAAGGGAAAGTTACGCCCGAGATTTGTAGGACCGTATCATGTTTTGGAACGGATGGGAGAAGTTGCCTACAAGTTGGAATTACCTGAGGGATTGTCAGGAGTTCATGATGTGTTCCACGTTTCACAGTTGAACAAGTGTTATGCTGAGATGTCCGATATACCGTTAAGAGATACAGTACCCTTGGGCGCGATTCAGTTGGATAGCGATTTGACTTATGAAGAGAAGCTAGTTAAGATTCTTGAGTTTGCCAGCCGAGTCACCTGCAGCAAGATTATTAAGTTTTGCAAAGTTCAGTGGAGCCACCATACGGAGGATGAAGCCACCTAGGAACGAGAGGATGATCTCCGCAAAGACCACCCACACCTATTTTCTAGCCAACCCAAATCTCAAGGGCGAGATTCATCTTAAGGGGGTAGGTTTGTAACATCCCAAATTTTCAATTTGGAATGTTATACATAAGTCATTCATGCATATCATATTTTATTGCATTTTCGTTCTGCAATCCTCGAAATCCTAAGCAACTAAAGGACCTTCGGAGAGAGTTGGGGATTTCCCAGTTTTCATATTTGATTTTTTTATCAAATAATGAAACGAGGATGTTGATTTTAATTATTTTTCTATCCGAAAAATATTTCATATTAAAAAAATATGAGAGGAGATAATATGACTTCTCCAAAATAATTGAAATATTGGAGGAAAAATATTAAAATCATTTATTTGATTTTATTTGATTTTACTTGGATTTTATTTGCATTAGAAAAATTGCACATTTTCAAAAATTGCATTTTAGGGCCAAGAAAATGTTCATCTCGTCCTAAATATTTCATTTAGGCGGTGAAAATTTGTTTTGGTATTTTTAGATTTTTATTTTATTTTCTAGGATTTTATTTCTGTCGGTGAAATAGTTTTTTTTAAGTTCCAGCCGACTGGGCTGAAACCCAGCCGGGCCGCTGGCCCAACCGCCCACGCCGCCGCCTTCCTCGTGCGCGCGCCGTCATCGCCGACTCGAACGAGGAGTCCGAGCCGGACTCCACCACCGCCGCCTTGGCCCCTCTCCCAAGCCGCCCCGCTCCCTTTATACACGCGTCGCCCGAGCGCCCACCACCACCGGCGCCGTAGCCGCCCCGAGCCGCGCCGCCTCCCGCCGCCGAGCCCCGCCGCCCCGCGAGCCTCCGCCCCGCCGTCCGAACCCGCCTCGCCGGAGCCACCTCGTCGAGGTACCGCGCCGATCCGCCGCCGCTGTTTTTTAGAAGCCCTAGTTCGTTTTTTTAGATCGGTTCACTGGTTTTTTCGGTTCTTCTAATTTGCAGACGTTCGTCCGTACGTTCGTTTAAACGAACGGTTTTCACACGTTAGTTACAGCTAATGAACGCTCGTTAGTTAGTTTGTTCGTCAGTTTTCTTTTAACGGATTTATCTGCGATTATTTTCGGTCGCGATTTCTGATCCGATCTTAGTTTCTGTTTATCTTTTCGCTTGTTAGTCGGAATCAGGCGATTCAAGCGCCTAGATCTTCGTCTCGAGACCCTCTTTCTGTTTAATCAATTTAAACAATATTTTGGTAATGTAAAATTTGACCTTAGTTCAGATTAGTAAACAAATCTTGTTTCTTTCGCCGTTTGAGTTTCGTTTCTCCGTTTGATTTGATTCTTTTTATAACCGGAGTTCTTAAGTTGAACTTTCTGGTCAACCTCTCTTATTTGAGTTTTTCTTATGCATCTTTGCTTGTTGCTTATGTATGCTATTGTTTTTTTGTTTGTGATAGAACTCCCGGAGTGCGAAGCGTGTTACTACGAGTCCCTAGGATTCGTGGATCGTGAGCAAGGCAAGTAACACATTGATCATACTCTTTTCATACCCAGTTTTTCTGCATTAGTTCCAATCCTCAAACATTGCATGCTTAGGATGTCATTAACTTGTCGGTTGGGAAGTAGTTGTTGAGGTATAACCTATTGCCCTGTTACTATCAAACCCTTGGGAGTTACTTCTACGCGTTACTTATATTGCTATGCTTTGCTGTGCTATGCTCGTAGACGTGGTTTGGGTTTGAGTGAAATCCATGACAGATGTGAGATTGTTAACTAATGGTTCAACTTAAGGTGGCAACTTAAACAAACATCTGGGTGGATTGAGGCACCTGGGGAACCCAGTGTTGTCTGTTTTTTTGGAAATCCCGGGGTACCCGTGTGATCTTCCTAAGGACCGCCACCCAGGCTCAAAGGGAACTGACATGATTCATGCTAGAACTTCCGGGTGCAGCCACAAGCTATTATGGGCTCTAGCATAGTTGAGTAAGTTACACGAAACTCTTGAAGAGGTGGATCAGCAGGTAGTGAGTTTTGTAGGTTTGGTATGGTCTACCCGGAGTAGAGAGTTAATGTTTCTGAAAGACTGTGTCTCGGTCATCCATTTTCTCAAACACCATGTAGTGCGAGAAATCCAACGGAGGCGATCAAGTCTTGTGGGGAAAAGTGCGCAAACCTCTGCAGAGTGTACAATCTAATCATGTTTAGCCGTGTCCCCGGTTATGGACAATCTTGAGTATCTAGTACTTGGGTTATCACATGTATCTCATCACTTTTAATTAATATTGTTGGTTGTTAACTATTTTAATTGGGATTGAGTTGGGGCTACCTTCTCAATGTTTCAATCACCATGATAGTTAAATTAAAAATCTATTCCTTTGTTGTAGGGAAAAATTGGCTTTTCGCAAAAACTATAACCATAGAGCTTTCCACCAGCCAAATATGCAGGTAGTGATAGCATTATTCTGTTCATGCTCTACTGTGTTATATTGCCAACATATTCCATGTGCTGACCCGTTTTCGGGCTGCAACGTATTATGTTGCAGACTTTTCAGACGAGGAGTATGGTTCGTTAGGTCATTGCCGTGCAGCTCAGCTATGTCGTTGGAGTTGATGGACTCACTTTGTCTTCCAAGCCTTCCGCTGTTATCACATTAAATGACCTTAAGCCATATTATTGTAATAAGTTCTCTCTTGAGACATTCGATATAATAAGTGTGTGACTGTCACTCTGTTATAAATCCTTCGAGTACTGTGTGTGTCAGCATTACCGATCCAAGGATGACAATGAAGCACAGAGACTTGACCGTTTGAGGTCGGGTCGCTACAATTACCAAGCTAGAAAACAAATACCGCCGTCGAGCATCACATGCTGATAGCTGCAGCCCGACCACAAATATGTCGCCGGCCCGCCACAACCCACCAGCTCCTCCATACATCCTCTCTCTCATTGCCGGCGCCACGCGGGCTTTAATTGACGGCAGCTAAAGGGATCGGATCACGGGTGCTGGCTACGGTTAGAGCATCTATAGCCGGGAGCCGCAAACCCCCTCATGCGCCCAGGCGGACGGCTCGGTCACTGACCGGTAAAAATACCAACCCAGACGACGGGTGCCTCAAACTGGCCTCAACGCCCGGGCTAACTGACTCTTCTCATATCTAGGTCAAATATGGGACGGATATAGGAAGGTCTGGGGCTCCAGGCGCATCCGTCATGTCAAACCTGGCCACGCTTACACATCCGACCCCACATATAATCGCCCCTATCCGCTATCCAGAAAAAACCCTTGTTTGCTCTGCAAACTAAAACAGCCACATACTTCTGCAATAGCCTGCAGGTGCCTGCACAGACTGTCGGTATGTCTAGCCACGTGCGTGCCCGGCATCTTCACCGAACAACAGTTCGCGTAGATGCCGTGAGGTAAAGAGGCAAGACGCGGCGCGTCGACCGTTGTGGAAGCCGTGTTGGCTGATCGTGCCTTTTTCATCAGGTAGGTATATGTATCAGCCGAGCCGAGCCATCGACCGAACGTCGACAGGGCGGGTGGGTGCTGCCAAGACAGGGATCCAAACTGCTGTCCCGAGTGCATGCATGCGTCATGTCTGGCCGTCTGGGCGATTGTATATACTACTATATCGATACGTCGACGCATACAATGTCGTGTCGTGTCCGAGCTAGTCTTTCAATCATGTGATCGACATGCGCGGGAGGGACATACCGGGAGCAGCGCGGAGCGAGATATTTCTCTCCTCACTCAGTAGGCGCCTCACAGAGCGCGTCCACATGTCACGGGCATGGCCGTGGACGCAGCTCCCATGCGTGTCTCCGGCGCGCCATTGGACGCCCACGGTCTCCTGTCGCCTCTCATCGAATCGCACGGTTCGTATGGTCGAGCACGAGCAGGCGTCTATGTCCACTCGGGAACGCTGGCTCTCACGTCCTCTCGTGGATATCTTCTTCATCCTATGTAGAAATTAGCTAAACCTAACGTGTATGGCTGGAATCCACCCCTCAGCGCCGGTGGCGACGTGGCGACGCTCCAGAATCTCACAATATTAGTTTGTTCCTGCCGCAGTCACGTCGCATCACATCGGATTGGCAAAGTCAGATAGATGCAGAAGCTGAACAGAGAAAAAAAACGTGACGCATCATGTCAACAGCAAACGATCGCGGGAGCGCCTGGTGTTCGTTCACGATCGCGGTCGCTGTCGGTGCTCGATCCGCCGAACCGTAGGTTTTTGTTTCCCCTGGCGGGTGACACACCAGCAGTATCCCGATTCTTTATTTTCTTCCCCAGGCTTTTTGGAAGCGGCCATGCATCGTCTGACTCGTCGCGCGTAACCATATTTTGTTCGGTTGATCATCTTGGGAAGCTTCTCCATTTTTCAGCGGAAATTTTAACGGTGATATTACTATATTTTGTCGCTATCTCCAAAGCAAGCGGCTGAGCTCCTCGTTTTGACTGGAGTAGTTGTTGATCGAGCAAAGCATGCATGACTCGATGGAGTGGAGACCGATCCATGATTGAATACTTTGGTCTCAAGGAAGAATATATTGATCTTGAATTCGGCTTTTTTGTTTAGTCCACAAAATGTGGAGCGTGCCATGATTATGTTTGATGGATCTCCGCCGTGTACGTGTGCGTGTACATATCATCATCGTCTAAAGCAAATCGCTCATCTTCGAACTTGGACGTCGATCAAAAAGCTTTTGTATGTAATATGTATACATGTGTGCAGTGTGCATTTTCTCTGGTAGCCAGGAAGTATCAAGCTAGGATGCAAGCCAGAGCTTTTGTACTCAGGACGTACGTCTATCAGACAAACTTGCAGAGGACACAAATCTTTGAGTGACTAGCTCACATTCTCGACGGGAGAAGTCTTCTTCCCTTATCTAAACAAATTTCTCCACGGGTGAGCATGCACTAGCCGTATCAAGCTCTCATGTTTCTGCACGTGTGTTGAGGGCGAGGATATCGAAAGCAACAGACGGCGAAGGCGACGGGGTCGGTCATGGCTCGTCTAGTCGATCAGGTAGAAAACTGAAGCCGGTGCGCAAAGAAACAAAAAAAAAAACTCTGAAGAACAAGTGCAAGATCATTCTGACGGACGGGGAATCGCATCGAAGGGGAAAAACATTCAAGCAGATCGATCGAATGTGCACTGCACCAGTCGGTATATTATTACACCTCGAAAGGATTTGGGCCAAGAACAGCTGCTCGGTCGTTGGGTAGATCAAGATCCTCATGGGAAGATTAATCGAGCTTTAACCTCGTATAGTTTCCGGAACAGATTCAAAACAAAATATACTACTACATCACATGCATATCGGCATATATATAGCTAGCTAGCTTGTGCCGAGGAAGACGTATGTCCGAAGCATCACCTCGTCGCAAGAAGCAGACATCAACTCAGGCGGATGGCACCGAGGCGCGGTGGTGCCCGGACGCTGACGCCACCGTCGCCAGCGCTGTCGGCCGCGACGAGGACGATGAGGTGGTCCGGTTCTTCTCGCACGCGGTGCGCCTAAGCATCCGGCACATGCCCTCGGCCACGCGCTCCGCGGGGCCGCCGCGCCTGAACATGCCGCAGAAGGCCATGTGCGCCCGCACGGCCTCCTCCACGCCCATCGCCACGGTGCGCTTGCTGCGGCCGGCCTCGTACTTGACGGCCTCGGAGCACAGCCCGCACAGCCACCGGCCCCCGAAGCAGGCCCTCACGCCGCCGATGTACTCGCCGGTGCACTCCTCCTCGAGGCCGCAGCACTCGCAGCTCACCACCACCGCTGGCTCTACAGCCTCCATGCCTAACTTAGAAAGTTGGATTACTACCTAGAAAACCACGGCGAGCTCTTCTTCTTGGACTGGTTAATCTGGAAGAAGAACAACAACAAGAAGAAGATGGTTCTTTTGTGCTTTGTGTGGTGTGTGCAGCGCAAGGTTCGTTTATATATCGTTTGGGAGGCCCAGGGCACCTCGGCTCTCGCGCGTATAGAAAGTTGGATATATCGTTTGTTTTGTCACATGGACTCTCGTACCACCGCTCACCGGCCGGCCAGGTGACACGTCCACCAGGTGCATGCCGTGTTGCCTGATATTTTTGCCCGTTTACACTATGCTAGCTGCTACTGAGGATTATATGGCATCGAACCAGACAAAAATGATATCTCCAGTGTGAAATCTGCCTATCAGCTCAGGATGGTTTTGAATAAGGCAAGGACCTGACAGCCGGAGTCCTCGAGCTCGGTTAACAAGCACAAGGGATATATCGCCCTGTGGGAAACGAGTGCACCAGCAAAGGCCAAGATACATATGTGGCGAATGATACGAAACGACCCGACGGTCAGGTCTCAGCTCTTTCGATGTCGGATCAAACCGGGTATTTTTTTTATGTTGTGTGCGGCCGTGAGGAGACGATGGTGCGTGTTGCGTTCTGGGGCATGTTGCGTTCTGAGTTAGGGGTTGTGGTGACCCTGCCAAGTCAGATGGACTCCAAGAACGCCCTAGCCTCCTGGTTGTTGGACTGGTTCGCCGTTGCGGCCGATGAGGAGAAGGAGACTATGGTCCAGGCGGCCTACGGGCCGGATGATGCAAGAGACGGGAAGAAGATCGGCCTCATGAAATATTGACTACGGTAAGGTTACACATGGCCGAGTGGAAGCTGGCGCATGAGGCGAGGGCGTCACAACCAGAGCCTAAGATCGACCAGAAGTGGGAGCCCCCGGATGACAGATGGGTCAAGATCAACTCCGATTGCACGGTCTGGAGACACGGAGAGAAAGGTGGAGGAAGGGTAGTGCTGCGAGATCACAATGGTGAGTTTATGGCCGGAGCATGCCATCATTTTCCTCACATCGCTGATCCCCAAGGAGTGGAGCACTAGTAGAAAAAGGGGCTTTCGTTCGGGCCTGGCCAGCCCATTAGTCCCGGTTCTTCCACGAATCGGGACCAATGGATGCATTTGTCCCGGTGTCGTGGTTCTAAGACTGACAGTAGAATAGGGGGGTAGGAATGTAGAGGCAAAATCCTAGCTATGGAGGAGTTGTACGCATGAGTTTTACGAGTTCATGCCCTTCTCGGAGGAAGTAACAGCCCTACGTCTCGGAGCCCGGAGGCGGTCGACTGAATATATGCGTGTGAATTACAGAAAGTGCGAATCCCTGTCCCAGAGGAGGGGGGTGGCTTATATAGAGTACGCCAGGACCCCAGCTCCCCTCCGTTACACAAGGTTCAATGCTCATAAAGGAGGGGCGTTACTGGTAACGTCTGCAGTAAAGTGTTGTAAATGCCCATAAAGCTATGGTTTAAGTCCTGACCGTTGCAGAGTGGAGGGTTTCCCATCTTCTGGTGGTCGAGTGTCTTCAAGGTGGTCGAGTGAGCACATCTTCATGGTCGAGTGGATGATGGTTTCTCTTCGACTGCTTCTGATTCTTTGTAGAGATGTCTTTGGGGAGGGTATGTTGGACAGATCCATGACCCTATCCTAGGTACATAGCTTCATCATTAGCCCCCGAATGGATCAGGGTTTGAGTGAGGAAGGAGTTGGGAACACTCCCGACCCATTCTTTGTGCCATGAGTATATCTTGTTCTGGAACAATCAGTTGAGGTGACGACGTCGACTCCTTTCTCAGTCGCCTTGGTCCATTCTTGGTTTTTGTCGAGTGAGTTTTCACGGTAGAATTCCAAATGATAATGTAGAGGATGTTTGTCTTCAGTCTGACAGGTTGCTGTGCTCTCCGCGGATTTCGCGGGATTCGAATTTTGGGAAGTGCGCCAGACGGACAGAACCGAGGTTATCGGGACGGACTAGGCAAGTCTCCTCGATCCCCGCGCCACCTTTTTCGCCAAGTACTGCGCGTGCGACTGTTGCGGGATTTGTTTAGATCGTCTGGGTCCACCAGTCAGTCACTCGGGGGACGACCTTATAAAAGGCCCCGGACCGGGCCTTTGCCCCGTGCGCTCCCATTCTCTCTTCTTCTTCTCCCAATCTCTCCGCCACGCTCGCTTCCGCTCTCGTCACCGGACTCTTGCTCTCGCTCGACCCGTCGCCATGGGGAAAGAGAAGATGGTGGCGCTGGAGCACACGAAGAAGGCGACCGCGAAGGCGAAGGGCAAGCGGACCAGCCGGGGCGGATCCTAGTCGAGATCCGGCCTGCCGCCGGGCTGGATCCAGGGCGACTAGATCCGCTCGACAATCACCCAGGACGACCTCGATGACCTGGTGGAGGGGGGACTGATCCCCCACAAGTCGGCACGGCTCCAGGGGAACGAAACCGAGCCGCAGCCAAGGGAGGGTGAGTGTGTTCTCCTCGCCACCCACGTAGATCGCGGATTCTCACTGCCTCCCCATCCTTTCTTCCGGGTTTTTTTGAACTTCTTTGGGGCTCAACTTCACCATTTCACTCCAAACACCATAGTCTATCTGGCTGCTTTCGTGTCGATGTGTGAAAATTTCTTGGGCTGTCGACCGCACTGGGGTCTTTTCAAACACATCTTCACCTGCCGCTCCCAGTCAGTCAAAAAGGCCAATCCGAGTGACGAGAGGACACAAATGATCCAGATGTGCGGGGGTCTGGGGATCCAGATGAGGATCAATAATACCTTCCCAGCCATGATCCTTCCCGACTCGGTCCGGGGCTGGCAGTCGACTTGGTTCTACTGCAAGGATCAGCCGACCCCGGGTCAGTCGACTGACTTCCTCCCTTTTCCTTGGCTCGAGTGGAGAAGCCCGCCCCCCTGAAGGTAGTTCCAGAAGAGAAGGCGCAGGTCAAGGTGCTGGTCGAGCGGGTCGTCCAACTCGTCCGCGACGGGGTGACCGGGATGGACCTGCTGGAGGTCTTTCTCGGTCGACGCATCCAACCGCTTCAGGCGCGTGATCATCCGATGTGGATGTACTCTGGGCTCGAGGATTCCACTCGGATCCACCCGGAGGATGTCAGCGAGGATACCTTGAAGAAGTGGTTGATGGGGATAACCAGCAACAAAGACAACCCTCGGGGGTCTAGGAGGGTGATTCCATTCGACAACTCGCACGAGCCGGAGCATGTATAATTCTGTTTTATCAAGTATCTTTCCGATTCACCGTGTGACATCTTGTTTATGGTCGACTGAATTTCCTTTGATCGTTGTCTTTTCAGGCCGTCATCGACATGTACTCAATGCCCAACGGAGTGCAGGAGCAAGACGTCGAGGAAGAAGCGAGCGGGGGCGAGAGCGGCGAGGGGCACTCGGATGCCGAGGAGGACGAGGAGAGCGACGAATCGACTGATGACGAAGAAGTCGACTCGCCTCCTCGCAGGGAGAGGAGATCCAAACACGCTCACGACCCGGCGAGCGCTCCGGACTTGGTGGCCGCGCCGATTGGACAGTCTTCGAAGCGTCCCAGGACGTCTTCCCCAACGCCGACTGAGAAGGCTCCAAAGCAGTCCAAAGTTGTGCCGCCTCCAGCGCTGAAAGCACCGAAAGCCACCTCCTCCAAACTGCCAAAAGCTTTGCCCAGGATCAAAGTGACCGTCCCTACTATCTCCGGGTAATCATCTAACTTGTCCTTTTCGTCGACTCGATTAACCGGACGTAACCGATTGAATGCGGGTCTTTGCAGTGCTACTACATTAGGAACCTCTTCTCTCTAGTACCGGGACGAGGAGATGGAAGATGCGGTAACCTCCAACCCAGGTATAAACTCTTGCGATTTTGTTCTTGACTCTTAGGTCGATTGCGTTCTAGTGGTTCACTTGGGGTCGAATGATCTGCCTTGCAGCTCCACCCAACGTCATCGATCTTCCAGATGACGATGAAGATGTGGCTCTTAAGCCCAGGAAGAGCAAGAAGGTAGTAGCTGGTAGGATGTCTCGGCAAGAACCAACTACGACACCTCCCGTCCGTCAACCTGAAGACGCGGGCAGGGCCTCTGTGACCTTCGCTGCACCCTTGTCGAGTGAGCACTCCACACCGCCGACTGCGCCTGTGATTCCTTCAGTCGTCCAACTCCATGCCACGAAGCTCCAAGCCGCCGCACCTGGGTCGTCTGCTCACTTTTTCACCGGCTATCCCGTCCCGGACAACCAGTCGGAAGCGGCTGTGGAAGCCATCCGACAGGCTGACATGATGATGGAGCGGGTGAAGACGGTGCATGAGAACAGCCAGGCTACCTACGACGCCAGTGCTGCTCTTCGGGCCAATGTCCAGGTGAGTAGACTTTCCGACTGCTTTTGCTCTATGAGGAAATGTTACCCGAAAATATTCTTCTACACAATCTCCTATTGTTTGCGTCGAATTAGAGCACCCGCTGGGTGTTTTGTTGTTTTTGGTAGTTTCGTTCTTTCACTCGGTCTGGGCGAGTGGGATCTGAACCGGTGGGGGCATGCTAAGTGCACCCACTGGGTGTAGTCCCCGAGACCGCGGTCGACTGCTGGCAGTCGACTGGGGTCTGAGTTCTACTTTCCTTTCTTTTTCACTCGACTCAGGCGGACCGGTCGAGTAGGATCCGAACCGGTGGGGGCACGCCAAGTGCACCCACTGGGTGTAGTCACCGAGACCGCAGTCGACTGCTGGCAGTCGACTGTGGTCTGAATAGCTTTTTTTTGACTTGGTCCGGGCGGACCGGTCGAGTTGAGTCTTAGTCAGCGGGGGCACGCCAAGTGCACCCGCTGGGTGTAGCCCCTGAGACCGCAGTCGACTGTATGCAGTCGGCTGGGGTCTAAGCGAACTTCTTTAGGTTTTATTCACTCGGAAGTAAACAACCTTTGATCTTATCGACTGATCCGTCTTTTGCTTTCTGCAAAAGTCTTGTACTCTTATTTCTAAGTTTGCTGAACTTGAGGAGAAGCAGAGGCAACTCAACCTCGACTTGGAATTGGCCCAGCAGAATCTGAAGAAAGCTCAAGGCGAAGCCGCTGGTCTGGAAGGTAACTGACTATTGACTGACTTTCAATATATTTGTTTGATCCCTTCTTTGATTCGATTGTTTATTCTGCAGAGAAAATGAAGTTGGCTCTGGAGAAGAAGGACTCGGACCTCGCTGCCGCGCAAAAAGCATCCCAAGATAAAACTGCTCTCATAGACCAGAAGCTTGCTTCAATCGGAACGCTGGAAGGGGAGGTGAACAAACTGAAATCTTGTCTTAATGAAGCTAACCGCGAAGTGACCAGTCTGAAGAAGGACAAGGTCGTCCTGAATGAAAAGTTGGAGTCTGCGATCCGCAAGAGGAATGACACGGAAGCTTATCTGAGGACTCTTGCCAAGAAGCTCTATCTCACGCTGGAAGGTATTTCTTCTAAACCGACTGTGTTGATGCTTGCGATCGGATCTTGCTCGGTCGATTCACTAATTTTTGGCTGCAGAATTCTGCCAAGACTTCGACGAGGAAACTGGAAGGGTCGAGACGGGTCTGGACCCTATCGCTTCTCCAGTCTGCGACGAAACTGCAATGAACGTGCTCCGACTGGAGTCCCGTATCGCCAGCGCCACAAGCTACCTCGTGCGCCTGAAGGAGGTAGTCTCCCGAATTGACTCATTGCATTGGCCGAGGGCGACGCTTGAAAATGACCTGGAATCCCTGATGACTCGACTGAACGAGATCCCTGACCGAGTGCAAGAATCGAAGAAATCCTCCGCCCGGTGTGGTGTTGACGTGGCGCTGTCCTTGGTGCGAGTCCATTGCAAGGAGGCTCGTGAAGACAAGTTGGCTGCGATCAAAGTCACTAACACCAAAAAGCATGACTTCCAGTCCTTCATGGAGACTTTCATTGCTGCCGCCACTCGGATCGCTGATGGGATCGACCTGGACTCATTCGTGGAGCCTGCCAGCCCTCCTCCGGCCGAGTGAACAAACTTATGAAACTTGAATCTGCTTTAAATTTGCCTCAGAATGCCGAGTGATTGCTGTAACCGTTGAACTCCTTCGGGCTTGATGCCCGAGTACTTTTGATTTGCTGCTTGGAACTTTTAGGATTTATCTGAATTTGGTTTATCTCCGAATGTGCTTGCGTTTGCCTTCGAATGGACTTTGCTCACTGCTCGGAATAGTCTTTGCGCTGGAGAGGCAGCTCTGAGGTGGCGGCTCCAGTCGACATGCGCTTCGTCGTCCTTGCGGATAGGGATGGAGCGGACGTTGTACTTGTGACGTAGCTCCGAAGGAGAAGATTGCAGTCGACCTGCACCTCGTCGTCCTTGCGGATAGAGATGTATCGTATGTTGTACTTGTGCCGTAGCTCCGAAGGAGAAGGCTGCAGTCGACCTGCACCTTGTCGTCCATGCGGATAGGGGTGGAGCGTACGTTGTACTTGTGCCGTAGCTCCGAAGGATAAGGTTGCAGTCGACCTGCACCTCGTCGCCCTTGCGGATAGGGATGGAGCGTACGTTGTTCTTGTGCCGTGGCTCCGAAGGAGAAGGTTGCAGTCGACCTGCACCTCATCGTCCTTGCGGATAGGGGTATGTTTCGGAGTTAGGCGAGTACTGGACTGCAGCTAAGACCCCCGAGTGGGAGGACTGCTCTCCACTCGGTAAGATTTTTTCAAACTTAGGCGAGTACTGGACTGCAGCTAAGTCTCCTAGTGGGAGAACTTGGGCGAGTACTGGAGTGCAGCTAAGCCCCCAAGTGGGAGGATTGCTCTCCACTCGATAGGATTTTTCAAACTTAGGCGAGTACTGGACTGTAGCTAAGCCTCCTAGTGAGAGAACTTAGGCGAGTACTGGACTGCAGCTAAGGCTCCTAGTGAGAGAACTTAGGCGAGTACTGGACTGCAGCTAAGCCTCTGAGTGGGAGGATTGCTCTCCACTCGGTAGGATTTTTTCAAACTTAGGCGAGTACTGGACTGCAGCTAAGTCTCCTAGTGGGAGAAGTTGGGCGAGTACTGGACTGCAGCTAAGCCCCCGAGTGGGAGGATTGCTCTCCACTCTGTAGGATTTTTTCAAACTTAGGCTAGTACTAGACTGCAGCTAAGCCTCCTAGTGAGAGAACTTAGGCGAGTACTGGACTGCAACTAAGCCTCCGAGTGGGAGGATTGCTCTCCACTCGGTAGGATTTTTTCAAACTTAGGCGAGTACTGGACTGCAGCTAAGTCTCCTAGTGAGAGAACTTAGGCGAGTACTGGACTGCAGCTAAGCCCCCGAGTGGGAGTATTGCTCTCCACTCGGTAGGCTTTTTTCAAACTTAGGCGAGTACTGGACTGCAGCTAAGTCTCCTAGTGATAGAACTTAGGCGAGTACTGGACTACAGCTAAGCCCCCGAGTGGGAGGATTGCTCTCCACTCGGTAGGATTTTCTCTCGAACTTAGGCGAAACGGATTCGCGACTAAGCCCACCCATTGGGGGATTTCAGAAGTAAATAAGAACACAACAATGGGATGATAGGGTCATAAGCTCTTGTCTTTGATAAACAGATTACAAATGTGTTTCTTATTACATTTTATTCGAACGAGTGCTTAAGTATAAAAGGGGCGGAGCAGCTCCGCGTTCCAAGCCCGTGGCTCGTCTTTCTGATGCTCAATACTGTAAAGATGGTATGCTCCGTTGTGGAGAACTTTGGTGATGATGAAGGGACCCTCCCAAGTCGGGGCAAGCTTGTGTGGTTTTTGTTGATCCACTCGAAGAACCAGGTCTCCTTCTTGGAAGGCTCGACCCCTCACATTTCTGGCATGGAATCAACGCAAGTCTTGCTGATAAATGGTCGACCGGATCAAGGCCATCTCTCTTTCCTCCTCTAAGAGATCGACTGAATCTTGCCGGGCCTGCTCTGCTTCCTCTTCGGAGAAGAGCTCGACTCGGGGTGCATTGTGGAGCAGGTCACTTGGCAGAACAGCTTCGGCTCCATAGACTAAGAAGAAAGGAGTTCGTCCGGTCGACCGATTAGGAGTTGTCCTTAAACCCCACAGAACTGACGGAAGTTCATCAACCCAAGCGCCTGCTGCGTGTTTGAGATCACGCATCAGTCGGGGTTTCAGTCCTTTGAGAATTAGGCCATTGGCTCTTTCTGCTTGTCCGTTCGACTGCGGGTGAGCGACAGAAGCATAGTCGACTCGAGTGCCCTGAGAGGCGCAGAAAGCTCTGAACTCATCGGAATCGAAGTTCGACCCGTTGTCCGTGATGATGCTGTGTGGGACTCCATATCTGAATGTCAATTCTCTGATAAAACTGACAGCGGTGCTAGCATCAAGGTTCTTGATAGGTTTAGCTTCGATCCATTTGGTAAACTTGTCGACTGCAACGAGCACATGAGTGAAGCCGCTCCTGCCAGTTCTCAGTGGTCCAACCATATCCAGTCCCCAAATAGCAAAGGGCCAGACGAGGGGGTGGTCTTCAGGGCTGACGCTGGCTTGTGAGACATGTCGGAGTAAAACTGGCAGCCTTCACATCTGTCGACTATATCTTTCGCCATTTCATTTGCTCATGGCCAATAGAATCCAGCTCGATATGCTTTAGCCACGATGGCCCGAGAGGACGCATGATGACCACAGGTCCCCGAGTGGATGTCATTGAGGATCATTCGACCTTCTTCTGGTGTTATGCATTTCTGACCGACTCCAGTCGCGCTTTCCCTGAACAGTTGCCCTCTTATCACAGTAAAGGCCTTGGATCGACGGACGATCTGTCAAGCCTCTTCTTCATCCTCTGGGAGTTCTTTCCTGAGGATGTACGCAATGTAGGGCACCGTCCAGTCGGGAGTAATGGTCAGAACCTCCATGATCAGGTCGACCACGGCTGGGACCTCGACTTCAGTCGGATCTGTGGCGCTCTTAGGTTGCGGGGGCTCTTCAGTAAAAGGATCTTCCTGAACTGTCGGCGAGTGAATATGCTCCAAAAACACATTGCTGGGAATGGCTTCTCTCTTGGAACCTATCTTTGCCAAGTCATCGGCTGCTTGATTTTTCAGTCGGGGTATGTGGTGGAGTTCTAACCCCTCAAACTTCTTCTCAAGCTTTCTCACCGCGTTGCAGTAACCAGTCATGGCTGGGCTTCTGACGTCCCACTCCTTCATCACTTGATTAACTACCAAATCTGAGTCGCCATAGACCATGAGGCGACGGACGCCGAGTGAGATGGCCATGCGCAACCCATACAGGAGTGCTTCATATTCTGCTTCATTGTTGGAGGAATCAAAGTGAATCTGGAGGACATATCTGAGCCTGTCTCCTCGGGGGATACCAGAACTACTCCAGCACCAGAACCATTCAGCATCTTGGATCCGTCAAAGAACATGGTCCAGTGCTCAGAGTGAACTTGAGTCGGCAGTTGCTGTTCGATCCACTCGGCGAGGAAATCTGCTATTGCTTGGGACTTGATAGCTTTCTTTGCCTCAAACTTGATATCCAAGGGAAGGAGTTCAATCGCCCATTTGGCCACTCGACCAGTTGCATCTCTGTTGTGCAGAATCTCTGACAATGGAGCGTCGCTGACGACTGTAACAGAGTGATCCGAGAAATAGTGTGCAACCTTCTTCGTGGTCATGTAAATCCCATAGACAAGCTTCTGATAATGAGGATATCTCTGCTTTGACGGGGTCAGGACTTCAGAAATATAATAAACTGGGCGTTGAACTTTATAAGCTTTTCCTTCTTCTTCCCGCTCGACCGTAAGTACTGTACTGACGACTTGTCCAGTGGCTGCTATATAAAGCAGTAGAGGCTCTTTGCTGATTGGAGCAGCAAGCACCGGCTGGGTGGAAAGCAGGGCTTTTAGCTCTGCAAACGCTGCATCAGCTTCTGGGGTCCACTCGAACTTATCTGATTTCTTCATCAGTCGGTAAAGAGGCAGCGCCTTTTCACCGAGGCGAGAAATGAATCGACTTAGGGCGGCCAAGCAACCAGTAAGCTTCTGGACATCATGCACACGCACAGGGCGTTTCATTCGGAGTATAGCGCCTACTTTCTCTGGGTTAGCATCGATTCCTCGTTCGGAAACAAGGAAACCGAGTAACTTTCCGCCTGGAACTCCAAACGTGCACTTTGATGGATTGAGCTTGATATCATACCTTCTGAGGTTGGCAAAGGTTTCAGCAAGGTCAGTCAGTAGGTCGGAACCTTTACGTGACTTGACCACAATGTCATCCATGTATGCTTCCACATTCCGACTGATCTGAGTGAGCAGGCACTTCTGAATCATCCGCATGAATGTGGCTCCGGCATTCTTCAAACCGAATGGCATTGTGACATAACAGAAGCACCCAAACGGGGTGATAAAAGCTGTCTTTATTTCGTCGGGTCCGTACAGACGGATCTGGTGGTACCCGGAGTAGGCGTCCAAAAAGGACAAACGCTCGCACCCTGCAGTCGAGTCGACTATCTGATCGATGCGAGGGAGAGGAAAGTGATCTTTCGGGCAGGCCCGATTGATATGCTTGAAATCAATGCACATGCGAAGTGAGTCGTCTTTCTTTGGGACCATGACAACATTGGCTAACCACTCGGAGTGGTAAATCTCTCGGATAAACTCAGCTGCCAAAAGCCGAGCCACCTCTTCACCGATTGCCTTTCTTTTCTGGACGGCGGACCGTCGAAGATGCTCTTTGACTGGTTTCACCTTCGGGTCGACTCGCAAACGATGCTCAGCCAGTCCCCTGGGAACACCCGGCATGTCAGAAGGCTTCCATGCAAAGATGTCCCAGTTCTCACGGAGGAGCTGGATGAGCGCTTCTTCCTATTTGGAGTCAAGTTTGGTTGAAATGTGAGTCGGAGCAGCATTGGGATCCGTCGGGTGAATGTGAATCAACTTCGTTTCACCAGACGACTGGAATGCTGAATCTATGGCTGGCTTCTTGGCTCGCAGCAAGTCACTCGGATCTGCATTTTTCTGGTATTCTTGCAATTCTACCACGGCCATCTGGGCATCGGCGATCTTTGAGCCCTTCTGGAAGCACTCTTCTGCCTTCTTCCGATTACCAGAGATAGTGATCACTCCTCTGGGACCAGGCATCTTCAGTTTGAGGTACACGTAACATGGTCGAGCCATAAATCGTGCATAAGCTGGCCTGCCCAGAATTGCATGATAAGCACTCTGGAAATCCACAACTTCAAACGTCAACTTTTCTTTGCGGTAATTTTTGGAATCACCGAAAACCACGTCGAGTGCAATCTGACCGAGGGATGCAGCCTTCTTGCCTGGAATGACCCCATGGAAACTCATATGGCTTTCACTGAGTCTGGACATCGGAATGCCCATTCCCTTCAACGTCTCTGCATACAGTATGTTCAGGCCACTGCCACCGTCCATCAGGACCTTTGTCAGTCGAGTGCCTTCGACCACCGGGTCGACCACCAGTGCTTGCCTCCCAGGGGTGGCTATGTGCGCTGGATGGTCAGACTGGTCGAATGTAATGGCAGTCTGTGACCACTTCAAGTAACTGGGTGTCACCGGAGCGACCATGTTCACTTCCCTGTTGATGACTTTCAATCGACTTTTGCTCTCAACGTCAGCAAAAATCATCAGAGTGGAATTCACGTGGGGATAACCATCATCATCCTCTCCCTCATCCTCAGCCTTGTCTGCTTCCTTCTCCTTTTCCTTGGGCTGTTTCTCTCGGAACTGCTGGATTAGGAGCCGACACTGCCGAGTGGTGTGCTTCGGGTAAATGAAATTACCTTCTTCATCTTTTTTGGTGTGGATATGGCACGGCAGATCCAACACGTCATTTCCATCTTGATCTTTTACTTTCTTGGGGTTCCACGGCCCTTTGGGCTTCCCCTTGAAGTTTCCTTGAACCACAGCCAAGGCTTCACCCGGAGCAGCTGGCTCGGTGTTGCGCTTCTGTTTTCGACCGGAGTTTCCTCCTCTGGCTTCGTGGGCGACTGCTTTGTGCTTGCCACTCCGGAGTCGCTCTTCTTCTTCACCATTGGCATACTTGGTGGCAATTTCCATCATCCGAGCCAGAGTCATATTTCCTGTTCGGCCGAATTTCATATTCAACTCCCGATACCTGACGCCTTCCTTAAAGGCACAAATTGCCTGATGATCTGACACATCTTCTATCGTGTGGTGTAGGGGGATCCATCTCTGGATATAATCCCTCAAAGTTTCATTCGGTTTTTGAACACAACACTGTAATTCTGTCAAACCTGCCGGCTGTTTGCAAGTGCCCTCGAATGTTCTGACAAACACTCGGGCAAGATCTTCCCAAGTATAGATGCTGCCAGGCGCTAACTGATTCAGCCATGCTCTAGCCGAGCCCTCCAACATCAGAGGAAGGTGTTTCATGGCCACTTCATTATTGTCGCCACCAATCTGGACAGTCACTCGGTAGTCTTCAAGCCAAGTGTCAGGCTTGGACTCTCCGGTGAACTTACTGACTCTAGTCGCCAACCTGAAGTTGGGGGAATCACCGCAGCTCTGATAGCTCTGCTGAAGCACTCTGGACCAGAGACATGTACCCTATTGCTGGTTTGCGGATCTATGTCATGGACCTCTCGGTGAGCTCTGTTTCTGTCGACCAAGCCCTGCACGAGAATAGATCTCGCATCAAAGCCTGGCTCCCTGGGGTCAACTAGAATACCTCGTCCGACACTGTGAGGGCATCTGTCTTCATGTGGCCGAGGTACGTATGACCCACTTCTTGGAGGAGGCGTGGGCACTCGACGGCGATCATCGCGATCGGCACGGCGATCATACTGCTCTCTGTTTCTGTACTGATCACGCCGATCTCCATGTCCCTCACGCCTCGGGGTCGATCTTGGGCTATGGGCCGACTGAACTGTGTCTGCCATCACGGATCTGCTGTGGATCCTATTCCGCGACTAAGATACGACAGTATTCTGCTCTCCCGCTGCCCGGAGCAAGGCTCGGATCTTCACCAGACCTCGGCCAGCTTCTGATTGGGAAGGTTGGACCGACTCTGCTATTCGAGCAGCAGCTGCTAGATTCTGGATCGGTGTTCGGTATACCTGAGTCGGAGGTGGAAAAAGATGGCGTCGACTCGACTCAGGAGCACGTTGTCGAGCGCGATCGTCGAGTGCGCGCTGGAGGTTCTCCAGTCGAGTGCGCTCAGCCAGGTTGGCCAAGCGCGCCTGCTCCAAGGCTTGGGCCACAGGGGTTTCTCCAACTATAGGAGTATGCAGTGCATCCATGTTCCGGCGGCGAATTGAAGGAAATATGCCCTAAAGGCAATAATAAAGTTATTATTTATTTCCTTATGTCATGATAAATGTTTATTATTCATGCTAGAATTGTATTAACCGGAAACGTAATACTTGTGTGAATACATAGACAAACAAAGTGTCACCAGTATGCCTCTACTTGACTAGCTCGTTAATCGAAGATGGTTATGTTTCCTAACCATAGACATGAGTTGTCGTTTGATTAACGGGATCACATCATTAGGAGAATGATGTGATTGACATGACCCATTCCATTAGCTTAGCACCCGATCGTTTAGTATGTTGCTATTGCTTTCTTCATGACTTATACATGTTCCTATGACTATGAGATTATGCAACTCCCGTTTACCGAAGGAACACTTTGTGTGCTACCAAACGTCACAACGTAATTGGGTGATTATAAGGGTGCTCTACAGGTGTCTCCAAAGGTACATGTTGGGTTGGCATATTTTGAGATTAGGATTTGTCACTCCGATTGTCGGAGAGGTATCTCTGGGCCCTCTCGGTAATGCACCTCACTTAAGCCTTGCAAGCAATGCAACTAATAAGTAGTTGAAAGATGATGTTTTACAGAACGAGTAAAGAGACTTGCCGGTAATGAGATTGAACTAGGTATTGAGATACCGACGATCAAATCTCGGGCAAGTAACATAACGATGACAAAGGGAACAAACGTATGTTGTTATGCGGTCTGACCGATAAATAGCTTCGTAGAATATGTAGGAGCCAATATGAGCATCCATGTTCCGCTATTGCTTATTGACCAGAGACGTGTCTCGGTCATGTCTACATTGTTCTCGAACCCGTAGGGTCCGCACGCTTAACGTTACGATGACAGTTTCGTTATGAGTTTATATATTTTGATGTACCGAAAGTTGTTCGGAGTCCTGTATGTGATCACGGACTTTACGAGGAGTCTCGAAATGGTCGAGACATAAAGATAGATATATTGGACGACTATATTTGACACCGGAAAGGTTCCGGGTGAGATTGGGACAATAGCGGATCACCGGGAGGTTAACGGAACCCCCCGGGAGGTATATGGGCCTTATTGGGCCTTAGTGGAAAGGAGGGGAAAGGAGCAAGGGAGGGGGCGTCCCCCAAGCCCAATCCAAATTGGGAGAGGGGCCGGCCCCCCCTTTCCTTCCTCCCTCCTTCCCGTTCCTTCCCTCTCCCACTCCTAATAGGAAAAAGGGGAGTCCTACTCCCGGTGGGCGTTGGACTCCCCCCTAGGGCGCGCCACCCTCCTTGGCCAGCCCCCTCCTCCACTCCTTTATATACGGGGGCAGGGGGCACCCCAGAGACACAACAGTTGATCATTGATCTCTTAGCCGTGTGCGGTGCCCCCTCCACCATAGTCCTCGATAATATTGTGACGGTGCTTAGGCGAAGCCCTGCGACGGTAAAACATCTGGATCATCACCACGCCATCGTGCTGACGGAACTCATCCCCGACACTTTGCTGGATCGGAGTCCGGGGATCGTCATCGAGCTGAACGTGTGCTAGAACTTGGATGTGCCGTAGTTTCGGTACTTGATTGGTCGGGCCGTGAAGACGTACGACTACATCAACTACGTTGTGCTAACGCTTCCGCTTCCGGTCTACAAGGGTACGTAGACAACACTCTCCCCTCTCGTTGTAATGCATCACCATGATCTTGCGTGTGCGTAGGATTATTTTTTTTTGAAATTACTATGTTCCCCAACAGTGGCATCCGAGCCGAGGTTTTATGCGTTGATGTTATATGCACGAGTAGAACACAAGTGAGTTGTGGGCGATATAAGTCATACTGCTTACCAGCATGTCATACTTTGGTTCAGCGGTATTGTTGGATGAAGCGGCCCGGACCGACATTACACGTACGCTTACGCGAGACTGGTTCTACCGACGTGCTTTGCACACAGGTGGCTGGCGGGTGTCAGTTTCTCCAACTTTAGTTGAACCGAGTGTGGCTACGCCCGGTCCTTGCGAAGGTTAAAACAACACCAACTTGACAAACTATCGTTGTGGTTTTAATGCGTAGGTAAGAACGGTTCTTGCTAAGCCCGTAGCAGCCACGTAAAACTTGCAACAACAAAGTAGAGGACATCTAACTTGTTTTTGCAGGGCATGTTGTGATGTGATAAGGTCAAGACATGATGCTAAATTTTATTGTATGAGATGATCATGTTTTGTAACCGAGTTATCGGCAACTGGCAGGAGCCATATGGTTGTCGCTTTATTGTATGCAATGCAATCGCGCTGTAATGCTTTACTTTATCACTAAGCGGTAGCGATAGTCGTGGAAGCATAAGATTGGCGATACGACAACGATGCTACGATGGAGATCAAGGTGTCGCGCCGGTGACGATGGCGATCATGACGATGCCTCGGAGATGGAGATGACAAGCACAAGATGATGATGGCCATATCATATCACTTATATTGATTGCATGTGATGTTTATCTTTTATGCATCTTATCGTGTTTTGATTGACGGTAGCATTATAAGATGATCTCTCACTAAATTTCAAGATAAAAGTGTTCTCCCTGAGTATGCACCGTTGCCAAAGTTCGTCGTGCCCAGACACCAGGTGATGATCGGGTGTGATAAGCTCTACATCCATCTACAACGGGTGCATGCCAGTTTTGCACACGCAGAATACTCAGGTTAAACTCGATGAGCCTAGCATATGCAGATATGGCCTCGGAACACTGAGACTGAAAGGTCGAGCGTGAATCATATAGTAGATATGATCAACATAGTGATGTTCACCATTGAAAACTACTACATTTCATGTGATGATCGGTTATGGTTTAGTTGATTTGGATCACATGATCACTTAGAAGATTAGAGGGATGTCTTTCTAAGTGGGAGTTCTTAAGTAATATGATTAATTGAACTCAAATTTATCATGAACTTAGTACCTGATAGTATCTTGCTTGTTTATGTTTGATTGTAGATAGATGGCCCATGTTGTTGTTCCGTTGAATTTTAATGCGTTCCTTGAGAAAGCAAAGTTGAAAGATGATGGTAGCAATTATACGGAATGGGTCTGTAACTTGAGGATTATCCTCATTGCTGCACAGAAGAATTACGTCCTGGAAGCACCGCTGGGTGCCAGGCCTGCTGCTGGAGCAACACTAGATGTTATGAACGTCTGGCAGAGCAAAGCTGATGACTACTCGATAGTTCAGTGTGCCATGCTTTACGGCTTAGAATCGGGACTTCAACGACGTTTTGAACGTCATGGAGCATATGAGATGTTCCAGGAGTTGAAGCTAATATTTCAAGCAAATGCCCGGATTGAGAGATATGAAGTCTCCAATAAGTTCTATAGCTGCAAGATGGAGGAGAACAGTTCTATCAGTGAGCATATACTCAAAATGTCTGGGTATAATAATCACTTAATTCAACTGGGAGTTAATCTTCCGGATGATTGCGTCATTGATAGAATTCTCCAATCACTTCCACCTAGCTACAAGAGCTTCATGATGAACTATAATATGCAAGGGATGGATAAGACAATTCCCGAGCTCTTCGCAATGCTAAAAGCTGTGGAGGTAGAAATCAAGAAGGAGCATCAAGTGTTGATGGTCAACAAGACCACTAGTTTCAAGAAAAAGGGCAAGGGGAAGAAGAAGGGGAACTTCAAGAAGAACAACAAGCAAGTTGATGCTCAAGAGAAGAAACCCAAGTCTGGACCTAAGCCTGAAACTGAGTGCTTCTACTGCAAGCAGACTGGTCACTGGAAGCGGAACTGCCCCAAGTATTTGGCGGATAAGAAGGATGGCAAGGTGAACAAAGGTATATGTGATATACATGTTATTGATGTGTACCTTACCAGAGCTTGCAGTAGCACCTGGGTATTTGATACTGGTTCTGTTGCTAATATTTGCAACTCGAAAGAGGGACTACGGATTAAGTGAACACTGGCGAAGGATGAGGTGACGATGCGCGTGGGAAATGGTTCCAAAGTCGATGTAATCGCGGTCGGCACGCTACCTCTACATCTACCATCGGGATTAGTATTAGACCTAAATAATTGTTATTTGGTGCCAGCATTGAGCATGAACATTATATCTGGATCTTGTTTGATGCGAGACGGTTATTCATTTAAATCAGAGAATAATGGTTGTTCTATTTATATGAGTAATATCTTTTATGGTCATGCACCCTTGAAGAGTGGTCTATTTTTGATGAATCTCGATAGTAGTGATACACATATTCATAATGTTGAAGCCAGAAGATGCAGAGTTGATAACAATAGTGCAACTTATTTGTGGCACTGCAGTTTAGGTCATATCGGTGTAAAGCACATGAAGAAACTCCATACTGATGGACTTTTGGAACCACTTGATTATGAATCACTTGGTACTTGCGAACCGTGCCTCATGGGCAAGATGACTAAAACGCCGTTCTCCGGTACTATGGAGAGAGCAACAGATTTCTTGGAAATTATACATACGGATGTATGTGGTCCAATGAATGTTGAGGCTTGTGGCAGATATCGTTATTTTCTCACCTTCACAGATGATTTAAGCAGATATGGGTATATCTACTTAATGAAACATAAGTCTGAAACATTTGAAAAGTTCAAAGAATTTCAGAGTGAAGTTGAAAATCATCGTAACAAGAAAATAAAGTTTCTACGATCCGATCATGGAGGAGAATATTTGAGTTACGAGTTTGGTTTACATTTGAAACAATGCGGAATAGTTTCGCAACTCACGCCACCCAGAACACCACATCGTAATGGTGTGTCCAAAAGTCGTAATCGTACTTTACTTGATATGGTGCGATCTATGATGTATCTTACAGATTTACCACTATCATTTTGGGGTTATGCTTTAGAGACGGCCGCATTCACGTTAAATAGGGCACCATCAAAATCCGTTGAGACGACGCCTTATGAACTATGGTTTGGCAAGAAACCAAAGTTGTCATTTCTGAAAGTTTGGGGCTGCGATGCTTATGTGAAAAAGCTTCAACCTGATAAGCTCGAACCCAAATCGGAGAAATGTGTCTTCATAGGATACCCGAAGGAGACTGTTGGGTACACCTTGTATCACAGATCCGAAGGCAAGACATTTGTTGCTAAGAATGGATCCTTTCTAGAGAAAGAGTTTCTCTCGAAAGAAGTGAGTGGGAGGAAAGTAAAACTTGATGAGGTAACTGTACCTGCTCCCTTATTGGAAAGTAGTTCATCACAGAAACCGGTTTCTGTGACACCTACACCAATTAGTGAGGAAGCTAATGATGATGATCATGGAACTTCAGAACAAGTTACAACTGAACCTCGTAGATCAACCAGAGTAAGATCCGCACCAGAGTGGTACGGTAATCCTATTCTGGAAGTCATGCTACTAGATCATGATGAACCTACGAACTATGAAGAAGCGATGGTGAGCCCATATTCTGCAAAATGGCTTGAAGCCATGAAATCTGAGATGGGATCCATGTATGAGAACAAAGTGTGGACTTTGGTTGACTTGCCCAATGATCTGCAAGCAATTGAGAATAAATGGATCTTCAAGAAGAAGACTGACGCTGATGGTAATGTTAGTGTCTACAAAGCTCAACTTGTGGCAAAAGGTTTTCAACAAGTTCAAGAGATTGACTACGATGAGACCTTCTCACCCGTAGCGATGCTTAAGTATCTCCGAATCATGTTAGCAATTGCCGCATTTTATGATAATGAAATTTGGCAGATGGATGTCAAAACTGCATTCCTGAATGGATTTCTGGAAGAAGAGTTGTATATGATGCAGCCGGAAGGTTTTGTCGATCCAAAGGGAGCTAACAAAGTATGCAAGCTCCAGCGATCCATTTATGGACTGGTGCAAGCATCTCAGAGTTGGAATAAACGCTTTGATAGTGTGATCAAAGCATTAGGTTTTATACAGACTTTTGGAGAAGCCTGTATTTACAAGAAAGTGAGTGGGAGCTCTGTAGCATTTCTGATATTATATTTGGATGACATATTGCTAATCGGAAATGATATAGAATTTCTGGATAGCATAAAGGGATACTTGAATAAGAGTTTTTCAATGAAATACCTCGGTGAAGCTGCTTACATATTGGGCATTAAGATCTATAGAGATAGATCAAGACGCTTAATTGTACTTTCACAAAGCACATACCTTGACAAAGTTTTGAAGAAGTTCAAAATGGATCAAGTAAAGAAAGGATTCTTGCCTGTGTTACAAGGTGTGAAGTTGAGTAAGACTCAATGCCCGACCACTTCAGACGATAGAGAGAAAATGAAAGATGTTCCCTATGCTTCAGCCATAGGCTCTATCATGTATGCAATGCTGTGTAGCAGACCTGATGTGTGCCTTGCTATAAGTCTAGCAGGGAGGTACCAAAGTAATCCAGGAGTGGATCACTGGACAGCGGTCAAGAACATCCTGAAATACCTGAAAAGGACTAAGGATATGTTTCTCGTATATGGAGGTGACAAAGAGCTCATCGTAAATGGTTACGTAGATGCAAGCTTTGACACTGATCCGGACGATTCTAAATCGCAAACCAGATACGTATTTACATTAAACGGTGGAGCTATCAGTTGGTGCAGTTCTAAACAAAGCGTCGTGGCGGGATCTACATGTGAAGCGGAGTACATAGCTGCTTCGGAAGCAGCAAACAAAGGAGTCTGGATGAAGGAGTTCATATCCGATCTAGGTGTCATACCTAGTGCATCGGGTCCAATGAAAATCTTTTGTGACAATACTGGTGCAATTGCCTTGGCAAAGGAATCCAGATTTCGCAAGAGAACCAAGCACATCAAGAGATGCTTCAATTCCATCCGGGATCTAGTCCAGGTGGGAGACATAGAGATTTGCAAGATACATACGGATCTGAATGTAGCAGACCCATTAACTAAGCCTCTTCCACGAGAAAAACATGATCAGCACCAAGGCCCCATGGGTGTTAGAATCATTACTGTGTAATCTAGATTATTGACTCTAGTGCAAGTGGGAGACTGAAGGAAATATGCCCTAGAGGCAATAATAAAGTTATTATTTATTTCCTTATATCATGATAAATGTTTATTATTCATGCTAGAATTGTATTAAGGGGAAACATAATACTTGTGTGAATACATAGACAAACAAAGTGTCACTAGTATGCCTCTACTTGACTAGCTCGTTAATTGAAGATGGTTATGTTTCCTAACCATAGACATGAGTTGTCATTTGATTAACGGGATCACATCATTAGGAGAATGATGTGATTGACATGACCCATTCCATTAGCTTAGCACCCAATCGTTTAGTATGTTGCTATTGCTTTCTTTATGACTTATACATGTTCCTATGACTATGAGATTATGCAACTCCCGTTTACCGGAGGAACACTATGTGTGCTACCAAACGTCAGAACGTAACTGGGTGATTATAAAGGTGCTCTACAGGTGTCTCCAAAGGTACATGTTGGGTTGGCGTATTTCGAGATTAGGATTTGTCACTCCGATTGTCGGAGAGGTATCTCTGGGCCCTCTCGGTAGTGCACATCACTTAAGCCTTGCAAGCAATGCAACTAATAAGTTAGTTGCAAGATGATGTATTACAGAACGAGTAAAGAGACTTGGCAGTAACGAGATTGAACTAGGTATTGATATACCGACGATCGAATCTCGGGAAAGTAACTTACCGATGATAAAGGGACCAAACGTATGTTGTTATGCGGTCTGACCGATAAAGATCTTCGTAGAATATGTAGGAGCCAATATGAGCATCCAGGTTCCGCTATTAGTTATTGACCGGAGACGTGTCTCGGTCATGTCTACATTGTTCTCGAACCCGTAGGGTCCGCACGCTTAACGTTATGATGATAGTTTCATTATGAGTTCATATATTTTGATGTACTGAAGGTTGTTTGGAGTCCCAGATGTGATCACGGACTGGACGAGGACTCTCGAAATGGTCGAGACATAAAGATCGATATATTGGACGACTATATTTGACACCGGAAAGGTTCCGGGTGAGATTGGGACAATACCGGATCACCGGGAGGTTATCGGAACCCCCCAGGAGGTATATGTGCCTTAGTGGAAAGCAGGGGAAAGGAGCAAGGGAGGGGGCGCGCCCCCCAAGCCCAATCCCAATTTGGGAGGGGGGCCGGCCCCCCTTTCCTTCCTCCCTCCTTCCTCTTCCTTCCCTCTCCCACTCCTAATAGGAAAAAGGGGAGTCCTACTCCCAGTGGGAGTTGGACTCCCCCCTAGGGCGCGCCACCCTCCTTGGCCGGCCCCCTCCTCCACTCCTTTATATACGGGGGCAGGGGGGCACCCCAGAGACACAATAGTTGATCATTGATCTCTTTGCCGTGTGCGGTGCCCCCCTCCACCATAGTCCTCGATAATATTGTAGCGGTGCTTAGGCGAAGCACGGCGACAGTAAAACATCAAGATCGTCACCACGCCGTCGTGCTGACGGAACTCATCCCCGACACTTTGCTAGATCGGAGTCCGGGGATCGTCATCGAGCTGAACGTGTGCTAGAACTCGGAGGTGTCGTAGTTTCGGTACTTGATCGATCGGGCTGTGAAGACATACGACTACATCAACTACGTTGTGCTAACGCTTCCGCTTCCGGTCTACGAGGGTACGTAGACAACACTCTCCCCTCTCGTTGTAATGCATCACCATAATCTTGCGTGTGCGTAGGATTTTTTTTGAAATTACTACGTTCCCCAACACGAATTTCCTCCCTCTGCTACGAGGAGAGGGGTGCGGGGCGGTACTCCTCGTTAACGCACGACGGATCACCGTTCCCGTCGCCTCCATCTTCATGGTTGAAGCCAGGAGGGCTGCGTGGTCCATTGACCATCAGGACTTCCGCCGCCGGGTCGCTGCTGTCGCACTCGGATGCAATCTCTACGGAGCCAGTCGACAGATCGAACAGTCCGTAGAGAGTTTCGTCGGGCTCGATCGCCGCGACTTGAGGGGTGGCCGACTGGCGGGCCACCGCATGCTTCACCCACCGCTGAAGCCTCGACCGACCGGAGCGATTGCTCCGGCGGGCCGCATGGAGGGGGAAAGCTGCTGGAGTTGACTGATACTGGGTCGACGGCTGCCGCAGGAGGACGCCGCGGACTCACGCGCGAAAGTGCGTCGCCCCGCGGGCCGGGAGCGTGAGGTGTCGAGTGGTGCCTCCTAAATCCAAGCGGAGTCGTCGGCGACAAACACGAGCGCGCCGAGACGGATCTCGCGGCCCTCAGCCAAACCTCCGCCTAGAACCATGATGAAGGAGATCGGAAAAATTGCAACTTCTAAAACAAGTCGCTAAGACACCTGCCCCACGATGGGCGCCAACTATCGTGGTTCTAAGACTGACAGTAGAATAGGGGGGTAGGAATGTAGAGGCAAGAACCTAGCCACGGAGGAGTTGTACGCACGAGTTTTACGAGTTGAGGCCCTTCTCGGAGGAAGTAACAGCCCTACGTCTCGGAGCCCAAAGGCGGTCGACTGAATATATGCGTGTGAATTACAGAAAGTGCGAACCCCTGTCCCAGAGGAGGGGGTGTCTTATATAGAGTATGCCAGGACCCCAGCTCCCCTCCGTTACACAAGGTTCAATGCTCATAAAGGAGGTGCGTTACTGGTAACGCCTGTAGTAAAGTGTTGTAAATGTCCATAAAGCTATGGTTTAAGTCCTGACCGTTTCAGAGTGGAGGGTTTCCCATCTTCTGGTGGTCGAGTGTCTTCAAGGTGGTCGAGTGAGCACATCTTCATGGTCGAGTGGATAATGGTTTCTCTTCGACTGCTTCTGATTCTTTGTAGAGATGTCCTTGGGGAGGGTATGTTGGACATATCCATGACCCTACCCTAGGTACATAGCTTCATCACCCGGTTCGTTAGCCCAGGGGGCCGACCGGGGTCTCGTGGGCATTGGTCCTAGTTCGTATGGACCCATTTGTCCCGGTTCTAGGCATGAACCGAGACCAATGGGCCTCGCTCCTGGCCCACAACCATTGGTCCCGGTTCTTGGCTCGAATCGGGACAGAAGGCTGGGGCTTTAGTCCCAGTTCCAGTCACGAACCGGGACAAATGAGTTGCCTATATATACCCCTCGCCCATGAGCATAACACTCCACATTGCTCTATTTTTTCTGGTCGACAAGGAGAGGGCATTTGGGTGCTCTAGCTCACCTCCTATGCACACGAGGTGTTCGATGAAATGCCTGAGCCACGCTAGTTAAGCTTTTTCCTCTCGAAGCTCGACCTCCAAGCTCCATTTTCCCCGAGATTTGTCTAGGTTTAGCGGTCCATCATGTCCCGTCCCCGTCTTCACCGCCGTCGATCGCCCACGCCGATCACGTCACCTGCACCACTGTGGTGAGCCTCTTATCTTCTTCTGAAAGAAAAAAATTCTTACTTTAGATAGATACTTGTCTAATTTTCTTACTTTTATTATTGCTTGTTATTATATAGTGCGATGGTTTTGGTATCCGCACCCGTCGGCCCTCGTCCTGGCTATGATTCAGATGTGGTATATATTATCTTTTATAACTATTTGGTTCATTTATTGTTTATGACAATTATGCCCATCAAGTTGACATAGATTTTATTTATGTAGGAGGTAGTTGAACCGGAAATTCCAACCGACCCTATTGTCGAGAGGTTAAATTAAGTTGAAGTAGAAAACAATTACTTGAAGGAAAAAATAAAAAAATTGAGGAGGAGAAGATGATATTGGAGTTGCATGTTGCGGATGTCGTCGATGATCACAAGGTCAAGATAGATGCAATGCAGTTGAAGATGAGAAATATTAAAAAATATGCCATTCATATGAGGCTTGGTATCATTATGCCGTTGGATCAATTTTTACCTTAGTTGTGATTATGATCGCATTTATTGTTGCATTGAAAGGCCTAGGTTTCACATAGTTTCAATGTATAGTTTAACTAGATGCTCTAGAGTGCTATATGTTGTTAAGTGAGAACTATGTATGTACTTTGTTTTTAATGTGATGATGAACTTCTATTAATTTGGTCACTTATCTATTTTGTAACAGATGAGTTTTCGTCCGAAACCCTGATACTTCGTAAGAAATTGTCCATTTTGTACAAGAAGTGCATCCAGTTTTTGCCGTAACCCTCTCAACTTTTTAGCACATGCTATGTGGGTGAAATGGTGATACCATGCCAACTTTCAACCTTTTTAGAGTTTATTTGTAGTGCTTTTCAATTTCAAGGTCATTCAGCTAAAAAAATCAGTAAATGCATGAAAAATTACAAATGAAGTCAGAAAGGGTTGAAAATTGATGATGTGGCTTTGAATGGTGCATTTTCAACACACAAAAATTCTGGAGTTGAAATAAGTTCAAAAAAATGAAATCCCTTTGTAACAGATGAGTTTTCGTCCGAACGCCTGATACTTCGAAAGAGATTGTCCATTTTGTACACGAAGTGCATCCAGTTTTTGCCGTAACCCTCTAAACTTTTTAGCACATGCTATGTGGGTGAAATGATGATACCATGCCAACTTTCAACGTTTTTAGAGTTCATTTGTAGTGCTTTTCAATTTCAGGGTCTTATAGCTCAAAAAAATCAGTAAATGCATGAAAAATAACAAATGAAGTCAGAAAGGGTTGAAAATTGATGATGTGGCTTTGAATGATGCATTTTCAACACACAAAAATTCTGGAGTTGAAATAAGTTCAAAAAAATGAAATCCCTTTGTAACAGATGAGTTTTCGTCTGAACCCCTGATACTTCGAAAGAGATTGTCCATTTTGTACACGAAGTGCATCCAGTTTTTGCCGTAACCCTCTCAACTTTTTAGCACATGCTATGTGGGTGAAATGATGATACCATGCCAACTTTCAACGTTTTTAGAGTTCATTTGTAGTGCTTTTCAATTTCATGGTCATCTAGTTAAAAAAATCAGTAAATGCATGAAAAATAACGAATGAAGTCAGAAAGGGTTGAAAATTGATTATGTGGCTTTGAATGGTGCATTTTGAATACACAAAAGTCTGGAGTTCAAATAAGTTAAAGAAAATGAAATCCCTTTGTAATAGATGAGTTTCCGTATGAAACCCTTATATTTCGAAAGAGATTGTCTATTTTGTACATAAAGTGCATCTAGCTTTTGCCGTAACCCTCTCAACTTTTATGCACATGCTATGTGGGTGAAATAATAATACCATGCCAACTTTGAAAATTTTCAGAGTTCATTTGAAATGTTTTTCAATTTTAGGGTCATTTAGTGCGAAAAGAATGAACTAATAGCAAAAATAATGAACTTAAAATAATCAAATATAATATTATGTTATGATCAACTAAAACAAAACTATAATATTCTAGTATTTTTATAAACCTCTAGTATTTTTTATAAAACAAAACTCTAATAGCAAAAGAAATCAACTAAAAAGTTTTTATAAACCTCTAGTATTTTTTAAACTACAATTATATAAGATTTATGAAACTAAAATTATCAAATTATTTTCTGTTAAAAAAATTAATGGCAAAAAGAATTTTCATAAAGAATTTTTTTGTTAAAAACTTTAATAGAAAACTAAAATAACAAAATCTGTTCTTGATTAAAACAGAGATTTAAAATTACCTAAAAATTACCATATTTAATATAATGATAAAACACAATAATGTTAAATAGTTGGAAAAAGAATCACTCAAAATTCTATTTTTTTAGTAAACTTATTCACAAACTAGTAATTCACACTAATTTAAAAGAAAGTCTATAATTTTAGTGATCCTACTGCAAAAAAATAAATAAATAAAGCAAAAAAAACAAAAGAAAATAAATAATGCAAAAAACAAAAGAAAATAAATAATGCAAAAAACAAAAGAAAAAATAGAAAAAATGTCACCTACTGGGCCACAACGGCCAGAATACGACTAGAAACCCAATTGGGCCAGGATTCAGGCCCGCGGCTCTCCCAGCAGGCCCACAGGCAGAAGTGACAGATTAGGCCTGAAAGCCTGCAGTTGAGAGGAGCTCGAGAGGGTGGGCTCAGCAGCGCTTATAAATCACTCTCGAGCTCTTTCAACTAGCGAGGTGGGACTAAACTTTTAACGCCGGCAGCACAAGGCCTTTGGTCCCGGTTGGTGGCACCAACCGGGACTAAAGGGGGGCATTGGTACCGGTTGGTGCCACCAACCGGTACCAATGCCCCCCTTTGGGCTGTTGAAAAAAGGCCTTTGGTCTCGGTTGGTGGCACCAACCGGTACTAAAGGTCGCATTCGTCCCGGTTGGTGTCACGAACCGAGACCAATGCTTAATCTATATCACTGGCACTTGTGAAATTCATCATTCAGTTCGTCTTCCCCGCCCCAACGACGCCGCCAGGCTGCCCTCTGCGCCTCTGCCTCCGACGCCGTCCCGCGCCGCCCCGACGCCTTCCCGGGCTGCCCAGACGGTGTTGCCGCCCCGCACCCCCTGCCTCCTCGTCGCCCGTCGCAGCGCCCCACCCGCCCTAGCTTGCCTCCTCGTCTCCCGTCGCCGCCGCGCCCCTCACCGTCGCCACCCCCAGCCTCCTCGTCGCTTGTCGCCACGCCCCTCACCTTCGCCGTCGCCGCGCCCCTCACCGTCGCCCCCGTGCATGCCCTGCCTCCTCGTCGATCGCCGCCCCCTTAGTGAGCTCATATGAATTTTACTAATTTGGATGTGTAGTTAATCTATATGTGTAGGTTAGATGTGTAGTTAATTGAGTTGTTGTAATTGGTTCATAAATGAATATGCAAAAGTTAGATTTTTTATATATAATGCAGATGTATATGTAGTGTATGTATGTATGGATGGATGTGTAGTTATATTATTTTAGTTTATGTTTAGTTTAGTTTTAAGATTAGGAACATTTCATATGTGTAGTTATATTTATTTAGATGTATAGTTAATTTAGATGTTGTAATTTGTTCATAAAAATTGTGCACTTTTGTCTAGAAACTTTATTTTTTTCATATGTACGAAAATGTAGAATGAAAACGAAAATAAACATATAAGAAAAAACAAAGGAAAAAATGAAGAAGGAAAAGAAAACCGCCCGGCCCGGCCACCACCACATTTTCATAAAGTGTTTCCACCGATGACTCCATGTCGCACCGATCGAGCACCCACAGCGAAGCAAGTCTTTTTTAAGGTAGTTCTTTGTTAAAGTGAGGGGGGCATTGGGAGCACCCCCCGACCCTCTCGCTCGACCAAAACTCTCGAGGACACCCAAAACCTAGAAAAGAACGATGTCGGTCTCCTACCCCCTCCCGCCGCGCCCCTACCCGATCGACAAACTCTCTTGAGGCCACCCAAATTTACCAAGTTAAAAGAGCGTTGTCGTCGAGGCCACCCCGAACCCTTGAAGCGTTGTTGAGGCCACCCTGGACCCTTAAAGAGTTGCCGAGGCCACCCCAAACCCTAGAGAAGCGTCGAGGCCAGGCCACTAATATGATTCCTTATTGTGCTTAGCTAGTTAGTTCTATGTTTGCCACTAATATATCCATCTGTCATGTTTGAATAATAATTGCCATGTTGTAAATATTTGCAGAAACTATGGATGCGCACCCCCGAGACGAAGCAACAGAAGCGGTGTTGGGGGAGATAATCGCACACGGAAGTGATGTTGTCTTGTCGCTTCTCAACGACACATGCAACGATTGTCTGGAAAGACATGATGAAGAAGTAGGCTACGACGACGATGATCAAACAATGGAGGAGGAAGGACACCGTGATGACGGCTCCGGTGACCGAATGGAGGGGGAAGGACACCGTGATGACGGCTCCGGTGACCGAATGGTGGGCGAAGGACACCGTGATGACGGCTCCGGTGACCGAACGGAGTTTGGCCAGGTATATATATTAATTAATTAAGCATGTGCTGACTATAGCTAATTGATGCATTAATTGTTTTTGTTATGTACACATATTAACTCTCTTCTTTTTCTTCTTTTCTAGCCCTCCGAATCGAGCAACACTTCGGTAATGAGACGAGGCCCAAAGAGAAAGTTGCGCGTGGATGAAAGGTACATGATCATCGAAATTGATCGCGCTAGGCAACCTATTGAACCCCTCTGGACCAAGCAAAAATTTAATGCTCAGTGCAGGGTTCTAGTTAGGGACATGATCCCGATCAGCATCGAGCAATTGTTGAAGCCTAAGGACAATGACTCTCAGGTGTCCTATGTCAGTGATAGGTAGAAAGCTAATCTTTGGACCGCGCTGCAGGAAAATTTCACCTTCCCGCCAGAGGAGGATCCGAAGAATCCAGTTAAAAAGCCAATGATCAAGGCTTATGCTCTTAAGAAGATGGCTGAGCTATTCAGGAGGTGGAAGAATGAGCTGAAATCATCGTTTGTCGACCAAGACAAGACTCCAGAATTCATCGGCCGATTTGAGAAGATCAAAGATCAGTGGCCCGCATTTGTCACCAAAAAGAAATCTGAGAGAGTAGCAAAGATGTCAGCGACAAATAAGAAAAATGCTGCAAAGAAGAAGCATCACCATCGCACGGGGTTAGGTGGCTACCTGAAAGCCCAACTGTTGTGGGACAAGGCTGAGAATGACCTCATTGATAAAGGGATCGAACTACAGACGCGACGCTAGCTAGACCGTTGCAGGACTTGGTTCTTCGGGGTTGGGGGGAAATTGGACCCTTTAACAGGGAAGTGCGTTTGGACCAACGAGCAACTGGACACACCCATCGAGAAGCTTCAGGAGTATATCGAAAAGGCGCGGCAAGGGACGTTCGTTCCGGACAGGGAGAACGATGAGCTCACAGAGGCCCGCCTGAACCTGGTGCAACTTTTCACTGCCGGCCGATTCCAGAAGGATATGCTAGGGTGATGGTGGATGAAATCACAGAAGGATTTGAGGACCTCCAGCTTGGCCACCCTACGGGTGACGGGGAGACTCGGCTGTGTTCTTGTCTGAAGACTCCATGCCTATGGCGGAAGGAGCTCATCAACCTTCCGAACTAGACGCCTCCGCCTCCTCCTCCTCCTCCGGCGAGTCAGGGCATTGCGCCTCCTCCACCACCTCCTCCTCCGGCGAGTGATCAGGGCACTCAGCCTCCTTCTCCCGTGCGTGGTGGCACTCCGCCTCCTTCTCGGCCTGCGCCCGAGCAGCCGCCAGCCTCCTCCTACTCCGCCTCGCCAGCAAGGGCGGAAGAGACCCGCCGCCGCCCCGGCTGCTCCGGCGCGTCGTAGTCCTTCTCCTCCGCCTCATAAGAAAGCACGAAAGAAGACAGCCGCAACCTCTCCGTCTGCTCCGGCGTCTAGCAGTACAACCAGAGGCAGGAGGCAATACAGATTTGGTCCACCTCTGAAGCCTCTAGAGAAGTTATCGTACGAGAGGACCGTGGAAGAAAATGCGTAGATCGTGGAAAAATAAGTGAAGGACTTCTTTGAAGGGTGAAAGCAAAGATACATCCACCTCCGGAGGAGAAGGTAGGCCGGGTGAAAGCAAAGCGCACTATCGATGCCCTGAGGAAACCACCAAAGTCTCCGCTGAAAAACAACTATGAGCGCATTACTCCAAAGGTATATATCAAAGCGGAGCGGTCGAGAAATACTATCAGTGATCGATGGTTAGCAGAATGACGAGTTGGGAAAAAATTGCCCAGCTTGGTGAACAAGCGGACCAATCGTGCCCCTCGCTCAAGGTCTCTAGCGATATCGTCGCTAATGATCCGAGGATGGTGCCCTGTTATAGCAACCTTGAAGATTACCTGCCCGACGATGTACATTATGATTTCTTGGAGGTGGAAGAACACTAATACCATTATGGGAAGCCTTGATAACCCACAAGTATAGGGGATCGCAACAGATTTCGAGGGTAGAGTATTCAACCCAAATTTATTGATTCGACACAAGGGGAGCTGTTGGGGATATTACTACTGGGCGTAAACCGGCCTATCTGGGCCAGGTTAACTTCGTCAGTAGTCAAGTATGTTAAAGCCCAAGAAGACAGAGGAAGGCTCAAGGCCCATGGTCGGTTCAAGGCCTGTAGCCGTAAACCGGCGTTAGTAGTTAACTTGTATTGTAAGTTAGGAATAAATAGAGACCAAACCGGACACATCTATGAGCCGGTATTGGGACTCCATAAGCCGACGGGAGTCACCCATGTATATAAGGGGACGACCCGGCAGCGGTTCAAGGACAAGAGACAACAACTCGACACATAGGCGAAGCTTGTTTGCTCCCTAGTCATAGAAACCCCATCAATTCCATCACAACTAGACGCAGGCTTTTACCTTCATTGAAGGGGCCGAACTAGTATAAACTCTCTTGCGTCCCTGTGTCCGCTTTAACCCCTTCAAGCTAACCCGTCGCGATGGCTCTACGACTAAGTCCTTTCTCTAGGACATCTGTCGTGACAAAACCACGACAATTGGCACCCACCGTGGGGCTATCGCACGATGGTTTCCGCTTCTTGGAGGGCCGCTTTGAAGGACTCGAGGGCTATGCTGTAGGCCGGATGACTAAGATTCGTCGCGGCAAGCTCTACATCGACGACGCAGGCTGGGGCCCCGAGGCCGGCTCAATTGAGTACGGGTACCGGGTCCCCTTTGGTGGCATTCATGTTTTCATTGGCAAGATCGGTGAACCGGGCCCTGAGCCAGACATCTGCACCGACCTCGTCGAGATGGCTCAGCGTGCGCGATCCGCCCGGGCTAAACCAGCCATGAAGCGTGCCTTCGTGGGAGTCATCCATAGAGGAAGTTATGGGGATGGATCGGAATCTCGCGGCGATGCCGTCGTTTGTTCTGATGACGAGTCATCGACCGGAGAAACCGAATCTCTTTATCAGCTACAAGACGGCCGGATTGGGGGCTGTTCTGATGGCGACAGTATTCCGGACACCTCTGATCTGCCCAACTGGGTTGGAATATTCATGACTGGCACACAAGCAGCGCTTCATTCTTCGATCGCTGCGGCAACGACCTCCAGTTCAGCAGCGGCAACGGCTGCCGGGGCAGGAGGCCCTGTGCGCCCGCCGGCTCAGGTTCTATCAGAACTATTTGATGCGTTGGCTGTGCTTATGGCGGAGGTTAATCCGCCGGATTAGGACGTTCACAACACGGAGATTGCAAAGGTAAAGGAACAGATCACCCAGGCCAAGGCGGATCTGGCGGCTGAGGACACGAGGATGGCCGTAGAGCGGGCCGCTTTAGACGCACAGGCCTACAGGCTTATGTTGGACCAGAGCGCGTCGCATGAAGTCATGAGGAGGAAGCACCGATCCCGCTTACCTCCGGTTTTCGAGGCCAGAGACCTTTTGAACACTCCAGGACCAAGAGCCGGCAATCTGCTGGAGGGAAACCGGGCAGAATCCCCTGGGACCGGTGCACCGGTTTAGCCTCGTCAGACGGACCCGCCTCGTCAAAACACCGTTATACCTCAGGATGCTTTAATACCTCCGGGTCACTACTCCAACCCAATGGACAATCTTGTTGCCGCTGCTGCACGGCTGGAGGCCATTCCAATTGAAGGTGACTCGCCGCAGGCAGTAGAGACGCGACGGGTCAAGGAACTTCTGAGGACAGCTTTGGCCCAACAGGAAGCGTATTCGTACAGCCGCGACCGGATCCACTCGATCCCCGTCCAAGCCGGAGCTATAGAAGACATATGGATGAACCAGCAGTGTCGAGTAATGAACAACATGGAGCACCCCGTGGCAACAACCCGATGGGTGGTGCTGATGACGCTCAGGAAGTGGTGAACCGGGCCCGACCGCGCAGGGAGGCCGAGTTAGCCGCACAACATCAAGCTCGGCAGCTCACACTGGTTCGTCCAACCACCTTGACTGAACCTGGTCTTACTTCTAGTTCTTTGGGGGTGCCTTCCCTTATCCCCGCTTTACGCAACGTGCGCCTGCCCAAGGATTTCAAAGGCCCGCGCAAGGTACCAAATTACACGCCGGATCAACCTCCAGAGACATGGGTGGAGAGCTATGATATGTCCATGGAGATGCTTGATGTGGATGATGCGGCGTGTGCGAAATACTTCACCATGGTGCTTGAAGGAACGGCCCGTACTTGGTTAAAAAGCTTGCCGGCTAATTCTATCAGTTCATGGGCCCAATTACGAGCCCGGTTTATCAGCAATTTCAAGGATACCTGTAAACAGCCTATGTCGATAGTGGACTTAGATGCATGCATCCAGGAGGAAGGAGAATCAACGACTCATTGGGTGCGCCGGGTTTCACAAGTGTTGCACTCATCAGACCGCATCAACGCTGACACCGCAGTATTAACCCTAGAAGGCAACTGCCGGTTTGGGCCCCTGAAGCTGAAGTTGGGATGGATGAAGCGTCATTGCACTGACATGGGGACCCTCATGGCCGCTTTGGTGAAATATGCTTCTTCTGATAGTACCAAGGATCCCGAATCTGATGATGACAAGATAGGGAATGGAAAGAAGAACAGCAGCTCCAAAGGCCAGCAGCATCACTGGGCAGGCAATGGTGGTGGAGGCAAGCGTAAAGCGGATGGTAACATGGACTTTGTGGCTAATACCAACGCACAGGACAATGGCCAGCCATGCAAGGGTAGACCAAAAAATCGTAATGGAGCGCCCAACCCTAACCCAAACCGCCTAAACTATCTGCTAAGCCAGCCCTGTCCAAGACATGGGACGAAGGAGGCGCCAGCGAACAACCTTTGGAAGGATTGCTTTATTATGCAGGAGTTCAAGAATTCTAATAATTTCCGGTACGATCACGAATCTGGCGGTGGCTCAGGATCCGGGCCGGGTTACGGTGGAGGAAGTTCCGGTTCAGGATTCAATGGTAATCCGGGCGGACATAATGGTCAAAATAGTCAGAAGAACTAGGGTGGTTACAACCAACAGCAGCAACAGTCAGGCTACCAGAGCAACCCAAAGCAGTTGAGTAGTGGGCAGTACCATATCTTCACCACTAGCTTGGACAAGCGAGACCGGAAGTTTCAGAGGCGGGTGGTCAACTCTGTTGAACCGGCCGTACCCCGTTATCTACGTTGGTCTGAACAACCAATCATATGGAGCAGAGAGGATCACCCACCCGAGGTCGATAATCCGGGTCAGTTGGCTCTGGTGGTGGCGCCTCAGGTGGGAGGTTATAAGTTCACCAAAGTGCTCATGGATGGAGGTAGCAGCATTAATATCTTGGACTATGAGACCTTCCGTCGTATGGGATTGACAAATAAAAATCTTAAACCGTCTAATACGGTGTTCCACGGTGTAGTACCTGGCAGATCAGCATATCCTGTTGGCAAGATAGCTCTGGAAGTGGCCTTTGGGGATGACCATGATTCCAGGTCGGAGACATTGACGTTTGAAGTGGTGAAAATCCAGAGTCCATATCACGCCCTGTTTGGGCGACCTGCTTACGCCAAGTTTATGGCACGAAAGCCGCAAAATCGCTTTGGAATGCGAGGAAGGAGATGCGGCTTATGCAGAGTCGGTTTGTGCCACCGAGGAGTTGAATTATTATAAAGACAATGTTGATCTGGCGAACATGACTCCGTTGAACAAGCCAACTACGGAACATGATCCGGCCCTGAAGTTCAAATCGGCAGCAGAAACTAAGCTTGTTGACTTCGTACCTGGCGATTCGTCCAAGCAGTTCAGCATCAGTGCCAACTTGGATCCGAAATAGGAAAGCGCGCTCATCGAGTTCATCTGTGAGAATCGGGACATTTTTGCATGGAAGCCCTCTGACATGCCAGGTGTACCGAGGCAACTCGCTGAGCACACACTTAATGTGGATCCTAAATATAAACCGGTGAAATAGTTCCTCCGCTGGTTTAACGAAGAAAGACGCAAGGCGATTGGAGAAGAGGTAGCCAGGCTCTTAGCAGCTGGCTTTATTGTTGAAGTTTTTCACCCTGAGTGGCTTGCCAATCCGGTGCTGGTCCTCAAGAAAAATGGCACCTGGCGCATGTGTGTGGATTACACAGACCTTAATAAGGCTTGTCCAGCAGATCCTTTTGCCCTCCCCCGTATTGATCAAATTATTGATGCTACGGCGGGTTGTGAGCATTTAAGTTTTTTGGAAGCGTATTCTGGCTATCATTAGATCAAAATGGCAGTTAAGGACCAGGAGAAGACAACATTTATAACCCCCTTTGGAGCCTCTGCTATGTGTCTATGCCCTTCGGGCTCAGGAGTGCCCAGGCAACTTACCAACGGTGTGTACAAAATTGTCTTCACAAGCAGATTGGCCGTAATGTACATGCTTACGTGGATGATATCGTGGTTAAGTCCAGGGAGAAGGAGACTCTGATTGATGATTTGAAGGAAAGCTTTGATAACCTGAGAACATACAAGATGATGCTTAATCTGGACAAGTGTGTCTTTGGTGTATCGGCGGGCAAGCTATTGGGTTTTCTGGTGTCCAACAGGGGAATTGAAGCTAATCCGGAGAAGATCACTGCTATCACCTCCCTGGCTAAACCGAAGTGTATCAACGATGTTCAACACCTGGCAGGCCGGATTGCTGCACTAAGCCGGTTTATCAGTCGCCTTGGTGAGAAGGCAATCCCTTTGTATCAGATGTTGAAAAAGACGGATTAGTTTGTCTGGAGTTCTGCTGATGATGAAGCATTTGAGGACTTAAAGCGGCAATTGGCCAATCTTCCTGTGCTCGCTGCTCCCATTGACAAGGAGCCATTACTGCTATATGTTGCTGCTAATGCTCGGGCGGTCAGCGTGGCTATTGTGGTGGAGCGAAAGGAGGCAGGTAAGGAGCATCCGGTTTAACGTCCGGTCTATTATAGCAGCAAGGTGCTCATTGAGTCCAAGCAAAGGTATCCGCATTGGCAGAAGCTGGTGTATGGAGTTTTTATGGCAAGCCGGAAGCATAAACAATATTTCCAAGGGCACCCAATTACGGTGGTCAGTTCTGCTCCTTTGGGAGATATCATCCAGAACCGGGAAGCAACTAGCGGATTGCAAAGTGGGCCATAGAGCTGGGGCCGTACGGTTTGAAGTATGTGCCTCGGACAGCGGTTAAGTCTCAAGCACTTGTTGATTTCATCAATGATTGGACGGAAATGCAAGCACCTAAAGAAAAGCCGGATCACACGTATTGGACCATCGATTTTGACGGATCCAGGCAGTTGGAAGGCTCGGGGGCTGGAGTCGTATTAACTTCCCCACGAGGTGATAAGTTTTGTTATGTTCTCCGCTTAATGTTCCCTTGTACTAACAATGCAACTGAGTATGAAGCCTTGCTCCATGGTCTCCGGATGGCTAAGGAGATGAATCTAAGTCGAGTTAAGTGCTTCGGTGACTCGGACCTTGTGGCTCAGCAAGTGTTTGGCACTTGGGACTCCAAGGACCCACTCATGGCAGCGTATCGTCGGGAGGTGGGTATTGTTGCAGGTTATTTCAAAGGCTATCAGGTGGACCACGTGGACTGGCGGAAAAATGAAGCGGCGGACGCTTTAAGCCGGCTGGGCTCTCAGCGCAAACCGGTCCCGCCCAATGTTTTTCTGGATGTGCTGCACAACCCGTCGGTCAAGATCCCTAGTGAAGAGGACTTGGCTATTCCTGATCCGGAGGCTCAATTGGTGGCGGCTATTCATGTTATTCTGGATTAGACGCTTCCTTACCTGGCGTACAAGAACCGGGGCAAGTTGCCAGAGGATGAGATTCTGGCCCGACAGATAATCCGGCGATCCAAGTCCATGGCTATCATCAACGGCGAGTTGCATCATTGCAGTGTATCAGGAGCTTTTCAACGCTGCGTGTCTCCTGAAGAAGGCCGTGAAATTTTGCGTGAGATACACGAAGGAGATTGTGGTCACCACGCCGGTTCAAAGTCTCTGGTGGCTAAAGCGTTTCGCCATGGCTTCTATTGGTTAACCGCTCATGCTGATGCGGAGGATCTGGTCAGACGATGTGATGGTTGCCAAAGGTTTTCAAGATGTGCTAATGTACCGGCTCAAGAATTGAGAATGATTCCAATTACTTGGCCGTTTGCGACTTGGGGGCTGGATATGGTTGGGCCTTTCAAAAGGTCCAAAGATAAGAAGACCCACCTCCTGGTGGTGGTTGACAAGCTTACAAAGTGGGTGGAGGCAGAACCTGTTAGCAAGTTTGATGCGGCCACGGCGGTTCAATCCATTAAAAAAGTGATTTTCCGGTTTGGCTTTCCACACAGTATCATCACAGAAAATGGTACCAATTTGTCCAAAGGTGCTATGAAGGAGTTCTGCGAACGGGAGCACATCCGGCTCGACGTTTCATCAGTGGCACATCCACAGTCCAATGGTCAAGCAGAAAGAGCTAATCAAGAGATCTTGAGAGGCATCAAGCCCCGGCTCATGGTTCCTTTGCAGAGAGCGCCGGGTTGTTGGGTAGAAGAATTACCATCTGTGTTATGGAGCATCAATACAACGCCCAACAGATCAACAGGATACACACTGTTCTTCATGGTTTATGGAGCGGAGGCGGTTCTCCCCAGTGATATCCGTCATGATTCACCTCGTGTAACGGCTTATATTGAAGCGGACAACGAGACAGCACGGCAAGATGCTTTGGACCGGTTGGATGAAGAGTGTGATATCGCAGCCGCCCGATCGGCGATTTACCAGCAGGATCTTCGTCGTTATCACAGTCGCCGAGTCAGAACCAGAACCTTTCAGGAAGGAGATTTGGTGCTTCGGCTCATCCAAGATCAGACTGATATGCATAAGTTATCCCCACCTTGGGAGGGGCCTTTCATGGTCAGCAAGAATCTGCACAACGGGTCATACTATCTGATCGATATTCGAGAACATAAGGACTCACGTACATCAGAGGAGGAGACCAACAGGCCGTGGAACATAGCTCATCTTCGGCCTTATTATACCTGAGCAATTGGTTCTACTTATGTACATATCACAACGATGTATATATTAACTATAATAAACCGGAACCTCAGCTAAAGCGGGGTATCTGTTCTTTTACATCATGTGTGGTTACACGGAGTTGTTCTAAAGCAGCTTCTGGTTTACCCCTTGAGCTCGCTTTGCTAAAAGCATCGTGTTATATCACTTGGAGGATTGGTCGTGTCCGAACCAATACCATGCCTCTTGATAGGCGAGAGCCACCAGATCACTTGGGGACTTGGTCATGTCTGAACCAGTCATGCCTCTTGGTCGGCTTAAGGCCACAAAATCACTTGGGGGCTTGGTCGAACCCGAACCATGACCATGCCACTTGATCGGCATAAATGCCACGGTTTCATTTGGGGACCTGGCTGACTAGAACCATAGTTACACCTAACGGGATCTTGGTCGTGTTCGGCTATGGTAACACCATCTGATCAGCTCAAATAAACCTTTTTTGCAACGTTTTGTCATTGCACTTGATTTACACTTTTCTTTGAAGGTTTTTTTTTGCTTTTTATTGCGTTTCTTAAAACGACAAAGTTTTTTAACAAATCAATTGACGGAACACAGTTCACGTCAATTCGGAGACTATTTGCCCGGTTTGGTCCTTGTTGTTAACATCCTCTTATGGAGTAATGCGGTGTTTATTATAACCCGGCACGGTTTACATGGTAAACTAGCGTCATATATATACAGGAGCTGTTATCTCCTCCAACAGTGTGTGTTTGCAAAACTCCGCTTCAAGATTGGCTAAGCCAACTTCACGCTCAACGATGGCAGACATCATATTCCGCCTAATGGTACAACTGCGGTGGCACTTGACGAATTTTTCATTTCAGAAAGTGTTTTGGAAAGTTCATTACCACAGGAAGAACAAATTATGCACGAAGGCATATCAACATCAAAGGTATCAGCTAGCCTATTACAAGGCAACATGGTTCCCATAATAATATAATTGTTTTTCGCAAAGGAGAGGCGGTTTTAAAACCGGCTTCTGGTTCAAGCTTGGTCACCAGCCTGGCATGATGGTTGTGGGTCATCCCTCACCGCTTCAGCCTCCGTTTCTCTACCAAGTGGCTGGAAATCCACAGTTGTCCAGTCGATTCCCATTAATGCTTGAAAAAGAGCTTCATCATGGATCAGCAATGACGGGTCAATATCGGGAGTGTAAGTATGCTTACGGATTGGAGGGATCAGATTTTCCGATTCATGGATTGGTGCGGCTATTCGCTTGTTCTGACTGTCATATTGGGCTTGATAATGAGGCCAGTCTGCTTCCTCATCCAATTGACAAGCTAGCGGACGTACCTCCCGGTTTATTGCTCGCAGATCCGCTTCACCAAATTCTGACCCGTCTTCCTTCAAGCTGGGATAGCCCTGAGCCGCTTCAATAGGATCAAAATCCGGCACCCAGGCTTTTGCCCGGATTAAGGCATTGATTGCACCGGTTCGAGCAGCAGATTTCTTCAGCTCTTCAACCCGGGCAGGAAGCACCGACAGTTTCATCAGAGTATCTTGAATCAAAGTGGGCGTCGGTTTGTTATGAGATGCGGTACAGATGATCCGCTGGGCACCAGTATACAATTGTTCAACCAATGTATAGGCGGCTTTCAGTTTCTTCCGCACATCTGACCCCAAGTGACCAATGCGTGTCCCTGAAATACCATAAAGGGTTAATAAACCAGCGACTCTGTAAGGAGGCAGAGCCAATTCAGAAGGCAAAGTGGCTTACCAAAGATAGCAGTAGTCATGGCATGCACGTGCCGCTTTATGCTGGTCAGCTCATCCGCCACTGGTTTTAGTGCAGCCTCGGCATCCTCTGCTCGTTTGATCAAAGCGGACTTTTCAGTTGCCCAATCCGCCCGCTTCTTCTTGAAGCTCTCCTTAAGCTGTTCCATGGCGCTTAAAGCGCTGGCCAATTCCTCTTTTGCTTTGGAGGTTTCAGCCTGCTGGGTTTTCAGTTTTTCTTGGAGATCGGTGACTTGGTTTTCTTTCGTCTCCAGCTCCGCCTGCATGCATACAGATATATGCTTCAACAAATTGGTATAAGGATTCAAGTACCAATCACATAACAAGTTATGCACTTAGCACTTGGGGGCTAATGCATATTCGATCTTCATCTTTCAATTGCTTACAAAGTCCCAAGATCAATACAAGTATTCAACTTGGCACTTGGGGACTAATGGCTATTTGCTCGTATATATTCTGATGCGGCAATTTCAATTACTTAAAGTACCGATTTAACTACGTTAAGTTGAACCGGCCCTTGGGGGCTACATCAGCGAATTTCAAAGCACCAAGATTTATATTGGTAAGTCCCGGTTTGAAAGAATATTACAAACCGGCCCTTGGAGGCTAGGAGAGTCAGCAAGAATGGAAGCATACAAGCAGGAAGGAGCATATGGAAGTTACCTCATATTTCTCTTTCATCATATTAACCAGACCGGCTTCATAGTCGCGACTGGTATACAACCGGTTCAGATAGCCGGAATGGATATCTTGGGCGTTCAGAGCAGCATAAGTCGCCAGATCAGCGTTTCACTTGCCTTTGCCAAAGGCAGCAAATTCTTCCTTGGCAGAATGTTTGGATAAAGCGACAGGATTGATTGGCTTAGTATGGCCAGTGCCAGTAATGACAACCTCATCATCCTGGGTACCGCCGGTTTGCACTGGGGCTGTTGGCTTGTTAGTAGGTTTTGCTGGACTGGTGGAGCTTTCAATCCGGATGGAACCTGTGGGCTGATTGACAGGACCTGAGGCGTCAGTAGGTCTGTCTTCATCAATAAGATCATCGTCTTGCTGCGGTGGATCATTGGGTATATCCTCAGGAATAGCCGTTTCAAGATTGGGTGTCTTGCCTGGTTCAAGAACGACATCTTCTTCGGCCGCTTTGTCCAGGCGGGCCTTCTTGCTTGGCCTAGGTTTGGCCCTGAGAAGAATAACAAATCAAATACAGCATATGTTCTAAGGCGATGTACTGCAAATATCACAATAAGTATAGCTTACCCAAGCACCGTTTTGAGCGGTGGGAGCTGAGTAGCCGATGACTCGCCAGAAGATGAGTGGGAAGTAACCTGGTAATCGGAGTCAGACGGATTAAGAGGTTGACGAAAGCAGCCCGCTTTAGGATAAGCACTGACAAGCAAATTAGAGACCTCTAAATGGCGTTTCCGAACCGGACTGTTCCGTAAACCGGCGGAGGTAACTACCTGGCCGCTGTGCCGGGTTGTGCGACGAGCTTCATGTTGTTGGGTCTTCATAAGAAATTTAGGATCGAAATAAGCAAGAGGATGAGAAAATTTAACTTTCCGGTTTGCCTGACGGATTTTTTGTGAAGGAAAAGTTTCTGAATCGGAAGAGAGAATAATTACCTCTGCAACATCCACGTGGCTGGCTTCGGCATCATCCTGACAAATATCATCATCAATAAGACGCATGAAAAATAAGCCAAGTGAGTCAAGCTCTACCTCAAAGTCCGGATTATCCACATCATCATCAGGGGCCGGATTAGAAGATGCAGTGGTTTTTTTCTTGTGGGCTGTCTTCTTCACAGCTTTAGTCTTTTGCCGAGTTGCTCTTTCCGGTTTGTCTGGTTTTTCTGTTTTCTCCTGCGGCAGTTTCTTGCTCCAAAAGGATCATTGCCCTGATTACACAGACACTGGTATTAAACAAAGACCAGATATATCATTAACAGATTCAGCAAAAAGAAAAATCAAAGTCTTACAGCTGGCGGTTTGTTGGTGGCATAGAAGGGAAGCAGGCCGTTTCTAGCACAGGCGTGTTCCGGTTCATTCAGCATCTTATTCACAGCCTCTGTGATTTCTTCATCGGTGAGCTGGATTTTGGAATGTCGCAGTGGGTCATCAACACTGCCAGTATACTCGCACATCAAACCGGAGCGCTGACTAAGGGGCAGTATGCTCCATGATATCCAACAACGAGCGAGATCAATCCCTGTTAAACCGTTGGCCATAAAGGCTCTGAGATTTGACAGTTGAGGAGCATATTTACTTCTCTCCTGAGAAGTCAATCTTTGTGGAAAAGGGTGTGTATTGCTGAGCCGCTCCGGGCGAAAGCCAGGCAAGGGATTCTCACCAGCAGGGGAGGTGTCTTTGCAGTAGAACCATGTCTGATTCCATTTTTGGGGTGGCTATGCAGTTTGGCGTGAGGGTATGTGACCTCTTTCCTTTTCTGAGGGTATGTATTGCTGAGCCGCTCCGGGCGAAAGCCAGGCAAGGGATTCTCACCAGCAGGGGAGGTGTCTTTGCAGTAGAACCATGTCTGATTCCATTCTTTGGGGTGGCTATGCAGTTTGGTGTGAGGGTATGTGACCTCTTTCCTTTTCTGAATCGCCACGCCACCCAACTCCGTATTGGAGCCGTCAGTAAACTCAGTACGGCGGTTTAGATGGAAAAGGTCTCTGAACAATTCCACTGTGGGCTCCTCTTGAAAGAACGCTTCACAGAGCACTTGGAAGTGACACATATTTGTAACAAAGTTGGGGCCAGTATCTTGTCGATGGATCTAGAAATCGGCTAAAACATCCTAGTAAAATTTAGAACTGGGCGTCTTAAAGCCCCGGGCTAAGTGATCTACGAAAACAACAACCTCTCCTTCTCGAGGTGTGGGAGGGCATTCTTTGCCAGGAGCCCTCCAATGGATGGTATCTTTGCTGCCTAAAGCGCCAATCAGGACTTAATCGTCCAGTTCAGCCTCTGTGACGCGAGAAGGAACCCAATTGCACTCATACACTTTCTTGGCCATGATGGAATCTACAAGGTAGAAGATCCCGGTTCAAAAATGCATTTGATCAAGATACATTGGTATGGGCACTGTTAAACCAGAGACAGAACTATCTGAACCGGAGTTTTATGAAGCAACAAGCATCTGGCGGTTCAATAAGGGGACTAATGGCATATACCGGTTTGGAAAAATTTTCTATAAGGTTAAACCGCCTGATCTAAGCATTGCGGATGGACAAGTACGCAGAAACAGGTTTCACAAGATTTCCTTATAGCATTGGATCTGAAGCAAGTTCAGAAAAAGAGATAAATACTTAGAGGTTCAAAGGAGCAGTACCGAACCAATGAGCAAAACATTCATATAGATCTATGGTTTGAGATGCATAAGTGAAGGCGAAGGTCAAACAACTATCATTGCACAGAGTAAAGATTTGCGGATTCATCTAAAGATCTATCGTATGAGCAAGAGGCAGACGATGAACACTGAAGAACTGCGAAACCTTAGGTCAGATCTGCAGGGGAAAGGATAGAAGATTTACCGGAGCTGAGGAAGATGCAGAAGGTTGCCGCGATGTTCTGGTGCGCACAGGTTGATGCAGCAGCCAAGGATGAGGCAGAGGTCGACGGCGGTGGTGGAGCTCCGAGGATGGCGACGCGAGGAAGACGAAGAAGGCACGGAAGGAGAAAAGAAATGACCCTTCGGTCATATTTATAAGGCGAAAGAACATGAGTCAGGCGCGACAATCAAGGGGCCACAAAACGGAGTTGTCGCCTCGATTTCCGCCGATCTATTAAACAAACAAGCATAATGGATAGCTTCGTTATGACAGGTGACGTCACTCCGGTTTACAGCAATCAGAGAAGATGACATCATGGTGGTTTACCAATTTATAAGAAGATGTTGAAGATGAAGCTTTTATTAAAGAATTGACATGAACCCGTTCAAATCAATCTGGGGCCTAATGTTGGGGATATTACTATTGGGCGTAAACCGGCCTATCTTGGCCGGGTTAACTTCGTCAGTAGTCAAGTATGTTAAAGCCCAAGAAGACAGAGGAAGGCTCAAGGCCCATGGTCGGTTCAAGGCCTGTAGCCATAAACCGGCGTTAGTAGTTAACTTGTATTGTAAGTTAGGAATAAATAGAGACCAAACCGGACACATCTATGAGCCGGTATTGGGACTCCGTAAGCCGACGGGAGTCACCCGTGTATATAAGGGGACGACCCGGCAGCAGTTCATGGACAAGAGACAACAACTCGAGACATAGGCGAAGCTTGTTTGCTCCCTAGTCATCGAAACCCCATCAATTCCATCACAACTAGACGTAGGATTTTACCTTCATTGAAGGGGCCAAACTAGTATAAACTCTCTTGCATCCCTGTGTCCGCTTTAACCCCTTCAAGCTAACCCGTCGCGATGGCTCTACGACTAAGTCCTTTCTCTAGGACATCTGCCGTGACAAAACCACGACATGAGCCAAAGAATATTCTCGAGTATTAGCAGCTAAGTTGTCAATTCAACCACACCTGGAAACTTAGTATCTGCAGCAAAGTGTTTAGTAGCAAAGTAATATAATAGTGGTGGTAGCGGCAATAAAAGTAAAGACAGCAAAAGTAATGTTTTTGGTATTTTGTAGTGATTGTAACAGTAGCAGCGGGAAAGTAAATAAACGTAAACCAGTGTATGGAAAACTCGTAGGCACCGGATCAGTGATGGATAATTATGACGGATGGGGTTCATCATGTAATAGTCATAACATAGGGTAACACAGAACTAGCTCCAATTCATCAATGTAATGTAGGCATGTATTCCGTATATAGTCATACGTGCTTATGGAAAAGAACTTGCATGACATCTTTTGTCTTACCCTCCTATGGCAGCGGGGTCCTATTGGAAACTAAGGGATATTAAGGCCTCCTTAGAGAACCGGAACAAAGCATTAGCATATAGTGAATACATGAACTCCTCAAACTATGGTCATCACCGGGAGTGGTCCCGATTATTGTCACTTCGGGGTTGTCGGATCATAACACATAGTAGGTCACTATAGACTTGCAAGAACAGATCAAGAACTCACATATATTCATGAAAACATAATAGGTTCAGATCTGAAATCATGGCAATCGGGCCCTAGTGACAAGCATTAAGCATAGCAAAGTCATAGCAACATCAATCTTTGAACATAATGGATACTAGGGATCAAACCCTAAAAAAACTAACTCGATTACATGATAAATCTCATCCAACCCATCACCGTCCAGCAAGCCTACGATGGAATTACTCACGCATGGCGGTGAGCATCATGAAATTGGTGATGGAGGATGGTTGATGATGACGATGGCAACGAATCCCCCTTTCCGGAGGCCCGAACGGACTCCAGATCAGCCCTCTCGAGAAGTTTTAGGGCTTGGCAGCGGCTCCGTACCGTAAAACGCGATGATTTCTTCTCTCTAATTTTTTTCTCTCCGAAAGCAAGTATATAGAGTTGGAGTTGGCGTCGGAGGGCATCCAGGGGGCCCACGAGGTAGGGGCGCGCCCTAGGGGGGCGCCCCCCACCCTCGTGAGAAGGGTGTGGGCCCCCTGGTCTTCATCTTTGGCGAGGATTTTTTATTATTTTTTCTAAGATGTTCCGTGGGGTTTCAGGTCATTCCGAGAATATTTGTTTTCTGCACATGAAACAACGTCATGGCAATTCTGCTGAAAACAGCGTCAGTCCGGGTTAGTTCCATTCAAATCATATAAGTTAGAGTCCAAAACAAGGGCAAAAGTGTTTGGAAAAGTAGATACGACGGAGACGTATCAACTCCCCCAAGCTTAAACCCTTGCTTGTCCTCAAGCAATTCAGTTGACAAACTGCAAGAAAGAAAGGAAAAACTTTAACAAACTCTGTTTGCTCTTGTTGTTGTGACTATGTCAAGCCAGCATTCAAATTTTCAGCATAGATCATAACTAACCACATTTGCAATAATTCTCAGGTCTCATAATTACTCATATCAATAGCATAATCAACTAGCAAGCCATAATAATAAATCTCGGATGACAACACTTTCTCAAAACAATCATAATATGATATAATAAGATGGTATCTCGCTAGCCCTTTCTGAGACCGCAAAATATAAATGCAGAGCACCTTTAAAGATCAAGGACTGACTAGACATTGTAATTCATGGTAAAAGAGATCCAATCATAGTCATACCCAATATAAATTATAAGTGATGAATGCAAATGACGGCTGTGCTCTCTAGCTAGTGCTTTTTAATAAGAGGGTGATGACTCAACATAAAAGTAAATGGATAGGCCCTTCACATAGGGAAGCAGGGATTTGTAGAGGTGCCAGAGCTTGGTTTTGAAATAGAGATAAATTATATTTTGAGCGATATACTTTCATTGTCAACGTAACAACTAAGAGATGGCGATATCTTCCATGCTAAACACATTATAGGCGGTTCCCAAACAGAATGGTAAAGTTTATACTCCCCCTCCACCAACAAGCATCAACATACGTTATAGGCTTGCTCAAAACAACGAGTGCCTCCAACATACATCAGGTCCCAGGGGGAGTTTTGTTTGCAATTAATTTTGATTTAGTTTGCATAAAGCATGGGACTGGGCATCCCGGTGACCAGCCATTTCTCGTGAGTGAGGAGCGGAGTCCACTCCTCTTGAGAATAACCCGCCTAACACGGAAGATAAGGACAGCCTTGGTTGATACATGAGCTATTCGAGCATACAAAACAGAATGTTTATTTGAAGGTTTAGAGTTTGGCACATACAAATTTACTTGGAACGGCAGGTAGATACCGCATATAGGAAGGTATAGTGGACTCATCTGGAATAACTTTGGGTTGAAGGGATTGGATGCCCAAGCAGTATTCCCGCTTAGTACAGGTGAAGGCTAGCAAAAGACTGGGAAGCGACCAACTAGAGAGCGACAACAGCCATGTACATGCATTAAAATTAATAAACATTGGATGCAAGCATGAGTAGGATATAATCCACCGTGAACATAAATATCGTGAAGGCTATGTTGATTTGTTTCAACTACATGCGTGAACATGTGCCAAGTCAAGTCACTTAAATCATTCAAAGGAGGAAACCACCCCATCATACCACATCATAATCATCTCAATAGCATGTTGGCACGCAAGGTAAACCATTATAACTCGTAGCTAATCAAGCATGGCACAAGCAACTATGATCTCTAATTGTCATTGCAAACATGTTTATTCATAATAAGCTGAATCAAGAACGAGGGACTCATCATATTTACAAAAACAAAAGAGGTCGAGTTCATACCAGCTTTTCTCATCTCAGTCAGTCCATCATATATCATCATAATTGCCTTTCACTTGCACGACCGAACGGTGTGAATAGTAATAAGAGTGCACGTGCATTGGACTAAGCTAGAATCTGCGAGCATTCAATAAACAGGAGAAGACAAAGCAATATGGGCTCTTGGTTAAATCAACAATAATGCATATAAGAGCAACTTCAACAATTTAATCATGGTCTTCTCCTACTGACCCCCAAAGAAAAGAAAAGAAATAAAACTATTTACACGGGAAGGCTCCCAACAAGCAAAAGAAGAATGTGAAATATTTTTGGGTTTTTCTTTTTAATTATTACTACTATAGCAGAAAAATAAACTACTACTAATTTTTTGGTTTTTCTTAAGGTTTCACAAACACACAAGAAGAAAGCAGGAAAAAGAACATAAACTGGCATGGATATTACAGTGAAAAAGTATGAGCAACGACATCTAGTAATGAGTGCGTGTGAACATAAATGTAATGTCGGTGAGAAATACGTACTCCCCCAAGCTTAGGCTTTTGGCCTCAGTTGGTCTATGGCCACGGCTGGCCTGGCAGATATCCATAATAATAGTTGTTGGGGTCGTACTGTGATGAGGAAGAAGAAGGCTTCGATTGCCACTGGCTGGCAATCATCTCCGGATCCCACTGATATTTAGACTGCCGTGAAGGATCAAATTGTGGTTCCGGTTCTGGCTCCTCGGCTGGTGCAGGGTTCCGGTAGGCGAGAATAGCCATCAACGGAACAAGGTACGTGCCTACAGTCAAATCAAACAAAGAAGGAGCAGGCAGGATAATAGTCTCATGATGATGTTTGTTAAAAACAATTGATATTTAAGCTATCCTGCCTTATTATTAACAATAAAATCGTGTGCCACCATCACTACTAGAAAAAACCTTATTAGTGGCGCACCTATTTTCGTTAGTAATGGCGCACTATAGGTGTGCCACTATTAACACGCCACTAGTAACAGATAGTAATGGCGCACCTCTAGTGCGCCATTAGTAATCCAAATAGTAATGGCGCACCTCTGGTGCGCCACTACTAACCCTTAGATGCTCCACTAGTATTCCCTCTAGGTGCGCCACTAATAGCCTTATAGGTGCGCCACTAGCAATAAAGGAAGGTGCGCCACTAATAAGGGCTGAAATGCGCCACTAGTAATGTATTTGAAAAACAAAAAAAATCCAAATTTACAGAAAACAACATATAAGGAAAAATAATTTAAAAACAAAAAATGAAATAGAATCATAATTTTTATTGTAGTAAGAATATTACAATATCTTTAAAATTATCCAATAAAAGAAAAATTACAAGGAAATAAAAGAAAATTCTAAAACTAATCTTCTAGTAATCTTTTCTTCTTTTTCTTTACTTTATCCCTGCAAAGAATGATAGAAATATGTGAGAATGAACATTGCATAGAAGTGAAATTGAGCAATTGTTTGCATCCGACATCGAAGATCTAAGATACCTTGAATCATAGACACGGGTCATTTGATGAAGCCAAGAGTCTATGCCATTCAGGATGCATACTTCCCTGTCACAAGAACTTAATTATTTAGTAAACACAGTCCTCAACTTGGAAAACCAGCAAGTTGAATATGCATGCATCTTACCTCCCTCGGTTGCTTCCAGTTAGTCACTTGCGATCAAGATGTCCCTTCCTCCTTCCATAGTTTGTTGACAACCTTCAATCCCTGATTAGATTAGTAAAGGAAATAGGTCAACAGAGAGGGTCTGAGTAGGAACCACAAGACGAAGTGCTATAGTTTATCAACATGGTCTGCTCTCAAAATCAATTTGGAATTCTCCAAGTATATTACTAAAATAAAGTTTCAGACTGCCACAAGTAAATTTCCAAGTACTACAAATTACAGTGAGTGATTCACATAAAAAAAGAATGACTGGAAGATGACATTGGTTGATGAATTTGCTCTGTGCCAGCCAACTTTGAAAACATAGAAGTGTACCTATACATACATAGGAAATAGGTCATGCATCCGCCAAGAAAAGGAAACGTATCAAAATCAATACAGATCGTCTTTAAAAAAACAGAAATCAATACAGATGGCATCTAGTACAGATTCTCGCGAGAACGCCAGAGGCAAACTGAAACACACGCGATAACTCTTGTTGCGAGAACGCCGTCGAGGGTGGGTGTCTTGAGGAAGAACTCGGAATGGCGCTGGTGATGCCCTGTGAGTCGTTCGACCACTCAAACGTGACCCGGAAAAACTGACTCCCTTGCCATCGTTGATTGCATCTCCCTTTTGGAAATATAAAAACTGTATGAATTACAAATATTGGCTCCAGCAAGAAAAGAAAAGGAACCAAATCTGCACTACTTGTTCTTTTATTTTGGATTGAAATCAAAAGTACAGATTGCAGGGACAAGGCCAAGAGGAAAACTGAAACGCACGCAGTGTAGGGAAGGAGATGGTGTGGTGAGTTCAAAGATGCAGGGCGGGGGTGAGAGGAAGGGAGAGGAGGCGACTACTTACGGGGGTTGGGTGTGGTTGCGCTAACGAGATGGAAGGATACACCATCGTCCTTGGCCATCGAGGATCTTGTGGATGTCATCGAGGACGGATGAGTTGAAGTCGCCGAGGTCGAGCATGCCGCTCTTGATCAGCCCCGCCGTGCCGCGAATCTTGCCCTCCTTCCACGCATGCTTGTTCTTCCCCGTCAGCCCGTGCAGCAGCAACATCTCCGACATGGCTGCGGGCGCAAGGAGGAAGGGAGGGACGGAGAGCTGTGGAGGCGGAGGGCGGCTAGGTTGATTGGAAGGAGTAGGACACGGTGGCGGTGGTTGCCACGGCCTGTGGATCTGAGGCCTCGCTCCCTCCTAGGAAGAGACGGAGAGGGGAGAGGGTGGGGGCGCCGGCGACGGGATGCACAGCGGGGTGGGAGGTCGACGGTGAGGCTAGAGGAGACGAGAACGCCGGTGGGGATGGGGATAGGAGGTCCGCGACGGCGGCGGCGGGTTTGGAGGGGATCGATTCGAGGGGAGAGGAGGAGGAAGTATTGTGTTGTGTTGCTTTGGTTGGATTGGATTCTCTTTTCACCAGACAAAAATCCTCGAATCAGGGCCGGTCGGTGCAGCACATAGCTATGGCACACCAGGGGGTGGTGCGCCATTGCTACACAAAAATGCCCACCTCCCTTGGCTTACCAATGGCGCATCTTTGCTAGGTGCGCCATTGCTATCTAAAATAGCAATGGCGCACCTGGCAAAGGTGCGCCATTGGTAAACCCAGGGAAGGGGGGGGGGACCCGGGGAAAAATAGCAATGGTGCATTGGACTAAGGGTGCGCCACTACTAAAAAATAACAATGACGCACCTGCTTCTAGTGCGCCACTGCTATATAGCAGTGGCGCACCACCACCATGGTGCGCCACTAATAGGGATATTGGCTATAGCCATTTTTCTAGTAGTGCATACTTTCATGATCTAGATAAACACGGGGCAGCCCCTTTTCTTCCTTCTCAGCATGCCTAATAGGTATGTTAAAATGTGTAGCTAGGGGTGTAGCATAGAAGCCTCCAAAGATGGGACCTTTGGTATAGTTCATACTTAACCGTCTAGCGATAATACCACCCATACTAAAAGTGTTATCACTGTATAAACTATGGAGCAGAATAATTATATCAGGGATACTAAGGTTTCCACAGTTTCCGCGTCCAATTAAACAACGACTAGCAAATAATGCAAAGTAACGTAAAACAGGAAAATGTATGCTAGTGATTCGTGCATCGGAAACCTTCCTAGTTTCTCCTACAGTGATAGTATCAATAAACCCAACCACATCATCATGATGTGGTTCTTCTGTCTTGCCCTCAAAAGGGACTAAACAAATGCGACAGAAATCATAAAGTGACATCTCCTTATGCTCATCATATAAATGAAACTCCACCGTAGGTGGTGAGTTCCTAGAATGAATATGAAAGTTTTGCACAAAAGTATTTGTGAGTAAGAGATACTGATCGCATTGGTCGTGGAGGAAAGCGGTGAGGCCTGCATTGTGAGCCAATTCATCAAAATCTTCATAGATACCAGCTGCTCTCAAGAAATCATTAGAAGGCCATTCACACGCCCGAATCTCCGCGGGGCGCGGCAAATTATACTTAGGCTTTGGTGCCTTTTCCTTTGAGCTTTGGCTCAATGAGCCCCTCAAAAATCTCCTCAATATTTTTCTGAAATAATCTGAAATTCTTAGTAACTTCAAAATAAAAGTAAACCAAACTCAATAATATTGATAGAAACTACTCCTACAAGTGCCTAGGGCCTATATCAAGCATTAGAACTACTTGGAACCATATAAATTTGACATGCAAGCTCAAGAACATGGTCACCTATGTAGCACAAATTTGCAAAGAATAAAGCACTAGAACAAAAACTAATTGGACCAATGGAGGAGTCACATACCAAGGAACAATCTCCCCAAGCAATTTTGCGAGAGGTGCTTTGAGCAAGGAGATCGAAAATCACAAAAGTGGCTGGAACTCGTGCTTGAGTTGGTTTTTCGGGTTTGTGTGAGACAGAGGAAGAAGATGGGTGCTGGGATAAGTGGAGGAGGGCCACCGTGGGCCCACGAGGCAGGGGGGCGCGCCCTAGAGGGGGGGCCACCACCCTCGTGGCTAGGTGGCAGCTCCTCCCGCGGTAATTTTTGCACAGTAAATCCTCAAATATTCCCGAAAAAATCATATTAAATTGGCATGTCATTCTGAGGACTTTTATTTTCGAGATATTTTTATATTGCATGGATAAGTCAGGAAATAGATAGAAAAATACTATTTTTACTTTATTTCTACTAATTAACAGAAAGTATAGAGAGGGTACAGAAGTTTGTGCTTCTAGTTTCATCCATCTCATGCTCATCAAAAAGAATCCACTAACAAGGTTGATCAAGTCTTGTTAACAAACTCATTCTGATAATCATGAAACCGGAGGAATTTCGAATAACACTAAGTTACCTCAACGGGGATATGCATATCCCCAATATTAAGTATATCATATTTCTTTTTGACAGTAGGAAGAGGAATTTCAAAACCTCCAATTATAATCGATGGAATTTTTCCGATGGAGTTGATGCTATGAACTTGAGGTTGTTTCCTCGGAAAGTGTACCGTATGCTCATTACCATTAACATGAAAAGTGACATTGCCTTTGTTGCAATCAATAACAGCCCCTGCAGTATTAAGGAAAGGTCTTCCAAGAATAATAGACATACTATCATCCTCGGGAATATAAAGAATAACAAAGTCCGTTAAAATAGTAACGTTTGCAACCACAACAGGCACATCCTCACAAATACCGATAGGTATAGCAGTTGATTTATCAGCAATTTGCAAAGATATTTCAGTAGGTTTCAACTAATTCAAGTCGGGCCTACGATATAAAGAGAGAGGCATAAAACTAACGCCGGCTCCAAGATCACATAAAGCAGTTTTATTATAATTTTTTTTAATGGAGCAAGGTGTAGTAGGTACTCCGAGGTCTCCAAGTTTCTTTGGTATTCCACCCTTAAAAGTATAATTAGCAAGCATGGTAGAAATCTCAGCTTCCGATATCTTTCTTTTATTAGTAATGATATCCTTCATATATTTAGCATAAGGATTTGTTTTAAGCACATCTGTTAATCGCATACGCAAAAAGATAGGCCTAATCATTTCAGCAAAGCGCTCAAAATCCTCAACATCCTTTTTCTTGGATGGTTTTGGAGGAAAAGGCATGGGTTTCTGAACCCAAGGTTCCCTTTCTTTACCATATTTCCTAGCAACAAAGTCTCTTTTATCATAACGTTGATTCTTTGATTGTGGGTTATCAACATCAATAGCAGGTTCAATTTCTACATCATTATCATTACTAGGTTGAGCATCATCATGAACATCATCATTAATATTTTCACTAGGTTCATGTTCATTACCAGATTGTGTTTTAGCATCAGACATAGATATATCATTTGGATTATTAGGTGGTTCAGCAATAGGTTCACTAGAAGTTTGCACAGTTCTATCATTTTTCTTCTTCTTCTTTTTAGAAGAACTAGGAACATCAATATTATTTCTTTGAGAATCTTGCTCGATTCTCTTAGGGTGGCCTTTAGGATACAAAGGATCCTGAGTCATTCTACCAGTTCTAGTAGCCACTCTAACAGAATAATCATTTTTCTTACTATTCATTTCATCAAGCACTTCTTTTTGAGCCTTAAGTACTTGTTCTACTTGAGTGGTAACCATAGAAGCATGTTTGCTAACAAGTTTAAGTTCACCTTTAATATTAGCCATATAATCACCCAAGCGTCTAATCATATAAGCAATTTCTTTTAATTGTCTACCAAAATAAGCATTGAAGTCGTCTTGCTTAAACATAAAGTTATCAAACTCATCCAAGCACTCACTTGCAATTTTAGTAGGAGGGACTTCAGCTTTATCATATCTATAGAGAGAATTTACCATTACTACCTGTGTCGGGATATCGGGATCAGGAGGTTCTTCAATAAATAAAGAATTGAGATAATATGTTTCTTTAACAGGCGTTATATTCAGACCATGTATTTCTTCAATAGGCGGTAAATTCTTAACGTCTTCAGCTTTAATACCTTTTTCTTTCATAGATTTATTTACCTCATGCATATCTTCGGGACTGAGGAATAGAACACCTCTCTTCTTCGGAGTTGGTTTAGGAATAGGCTCAGAAATTGGAGCAGGAGTTGGCTCAGGAGCTGGCTCAGGGGGTGCCCAATTATTTTCATTTGTCAACATATTATTCAATAGAATTTCAGCTTCATCCGGTGTTCTTTCCCTGAAAAGAGAACCAGCACAACTATCCAGGTAATCTCTGGAAGCATCGGTTAGTCCATTATAAAAGATATCAAGGATTTCAGGTTTCTTAAGAGGATGATCAGGCAAAACAATAAGTAACTTGAGAAGCCTCGCCCAAGCTTGTGGGAGACTCTCTTCTTTAATTTGCACGAAGTTGTATATTTCCCTCAAAGCAGCCTGTTTCTTATGAGCAGGGAAATATTTAGCAGAGAAGTAATAAATCATATCCTAGGGACTACGCACACAACTAGGATCAAGAGAATTAAACCATATCTTAGCATCACCCTTTAATGAGAACGGAAATATTTTGAGTATACAAAAGGCATATTTTCATCATCACTATCATCATGGTATTTAGATTCAATAATTTATTTTTGTCTAGCCCTAGCAATTTGTTCATCAAGAAAATCACCAAGGGGCACAGTAGTATCAGGCATAGAAGCAGTTTCATCATAAGTATCATGCATAGCAGAAGTGGCAACATCAATAACATGTGACATATCAGAACGAATAGCAGAAGCAGGTGTAGGTGTCCCAAACTTACTCATAACAGAAGGTGAATCAAGTGCAGAGCTAGATGGCAGTTCCTTACCTCCCCTCGTAGTTGAGGGATAGATCTTGGTTTTTGGATCTCTCAAGTTCTTCATAGTGTCCAGCAGATATAAATCCTAGGTGACTCAGAGAATAGAACTATTCTCCCCGGCAACGGCACCAGAAATTAGTCTTGATAACCCACAAGTATAGGGGATCACAATAGCTTTCGAGGGTAGAGTATTCAACCCAAATTTATTGATTCGACACAAGGGGAGCCAAAGAATATTCTCAAGTATTAGCAGCTGAGTTGTCAATTCAACCACACCTGGAAACTTAGTATCTGCAGAAAAGTGTTTAGTAGCAAAGTAATATGATAGTGGTGGTAGCGGCAACAAAAGTAAAGACAGCAAAAGTAATGTTTTTGGTATTTTGTAGTGATTGTAACAGTAGCAGCGGGAAAGTAAATAAACGTAAACCAGTATATGGAAAACTCATAGGCACCGGATCAGTGATGGATAATTATGCCGGATGCAGTTCATCGTGTAACAGTCATAACATAGGGTGACACAGAACTAGCTCCAATTCATCAATGTAATGTAGGCATGTATTCCGTATATAGTCATATGTGCTTATGGAAAAGAACTTGCATGACATCTTTTGTCCTACCCTCCCGTGGCAGCGGGGTCCTATTGGAAACTAAGGGATATTAAGGCCTCCTTTTAATAGAGAACCGAAACAAAGCATTAGCACATAGTGAATACATGAACTCCTCAAACTATGGTCATCACCGGGAGTGGTCCCGATTATTGTCACTTCGGGGTTGCCGGATCATAACACATAGTAGGTCACTATAGACTTGCAAGATCGCATCAAGAACTCACATATATTCATGAAAACATAATAGGTTCAGATCTGAAATCATGGCACTCGGGCCCTAGTGACAAGCATTAAGCATAGCAAAGTCATAGCAACATCAATCTCATAACATAATGGATACTAGGGATCAAACCCTAACAAAACTAACTCGATTACATGATAAATCTCATCCAACCCATCACCGTCCAGCAAGCCTACGATGGAATTACTCACGCACGGAGGTGAGCATCATGAAATTGGTGCTGGAGGATGGTTGATGATGACGATGACGACGAATCCCCCTCTCCGGAGCCCCGAACGGACTCCAGATCAGCCCTCCCGAGAGGTTTTAGGGCTTGGCGGCGGCTCCGTATCGTAAAACGTGATGATTTCTTTTCTCTGATTTTTTTTCTCTCCGAAAGCAAATATATAGAGTTGGAGTTGGTGTTGGAGGGCATCCAGGGGGCCCACTAGTTAGGGGGGCGCGCCCTGGGGGGCGCCCCCCATCCTCGTGAGAAGGGTTTGGGCCCCCTGGTCTTCATCTTTGGCGAGGATTTTTTATTATTTTTTCTAAGATGTTCCGTGGAGTTTCAGGTCATTCCGAGAATATTTGTTTTCTGCACATAAAACAACATCATGGCAATTCTGCTGAAAACAGCGTCAGTCCGAGTAAGTTCCATTCAAACCAGACAAGTTAGAGTCCAAAACAAGGGCAAAAGTGTTTGGAAAAGTAGATACAACGGAGACGTATCAAGCCTCTTGTCAAAGATGAAAAGTCTCTAACAACGATGATGCGAAGATTCCATGATTGGTACATGAAAACCGCAGAGAGTTTGGGGGGATGAATACTTTGTATCTGAGAGTTAAAGAGGAGCACGACCTCGTTGGAATTGATTTGTTGACTATTCCATTTGAGGAGTTCTTCCAGTGGTTCAATCAAAAGGCCCTCGATAAATTAACGGTCACTTGCTACTGTCTGTAAGTACTACTTCTGTCATTAAGTCTCTATATATAGCTCAGCTCTTTCATTGCATGTATATATGATTATCCTCACTATATTATGCAGATTGAAGATAGTCGAGTGCAGAAAAGCAGAAATGTATGGTATTGGGTTCATTAACACAAAGCTCATAGATGAATTTCAGGTTAAAAAGAACACCGATGATGCTGAGGCCAACTTGCTCAAATCATTGATAATAAATCAAAACAAAGATAAAAATACTCTTTCCTTACAACTTTGAGTGAGTGTTACTGTCTTGTACATATTCGGTTCCCTTATTACTCGAGAGAGGTTATAGTAATGTAATTGATGAGTTATGCATGTGTGCGCAACTTCCACTACATTCTCCTAGAGATTAAGCTTGAGCAGGGACTAGTAACTGTCATAGACTCGAGATGAAAGGTCCCGAGACCTATGCGGACATGACTAAAATTCTCAACAAGTAAGATCAATCAATCATTATCGCACCATATCGGCAACTTTTTGTTCCTTTCCTGATATCTCAAGTAATAATTATTTTCTTTGTCTTGCAGGGTTTGGAAAAAGTTCACTGAAGAAGCTCCGGGACTGCCAAGGGAGCTGCGATATACATACCCGAAAGTAAGTACTACTAGCTAGCTAGTTCCGCGCATCTCCCGTTGATTCTAGCTACTTTCGTCAATGCCATTTATAATGCTTCATTATCAGTTTGATTGACCTCCATTTCTTGTAAAGTGCTTGTGGCAGGAACAAGGGAATGATCACTGTGGATACTATGTGTGCGAGTTCATCTACAACGCGACTTGCAAAGATAAGCGGGGCTACTCTAAAAGACAATTTGATGTGCGTAAGCAATAATATTCACAATTTCATTTTATTACACCATCATTTCTGTTGAGTTTCATTCATATATATGTGTTAACCCCCTTCTTCAAATTAGACGTGGGAGATGCAGAATGAACTCCTACCAGAAGATCGCATGAAATCAATTCAAGAGGAATTAGCAGGATTCTTTCTTGACCACATCATCAATAAAGCCGGAGAATACCATGTGGAAATTGATTTCAGATGCTAGGGGATTGTAAGAGATCTTACATATTGTATATGTATGTAGCCAGTAGCGTCGGATAGATAATACGAAAACTTGTTGTTCGACCAATCTCTCGGAGAAGGAGAGGTCGATCACTGCTCTCGGTATGCATGAAGAACTTTTGTACTTAATGGTTTCCTCCATTTTCTTACTAGCTAGCGTGTCGAGGGCCTCTCCATACGTATAGTACGTAGCATCGACCAAGCAAGGAGATCAGAGATGACACTTCTCTCTATTAATTAATTAGCTACATAACACAATATATGAAACACCTTAATTAACCATACAAAACCCCCAAATCCATCCCCCCTTTCAAAAAAACAAAAACCCTAGCCCCTGAACAACTGACGCGTGGATGCCTATTGGTCCCGGTTGGTGCCACCAACCGAGACTAAAGGGCCTCCTGCCTGGGCTCGCAGCACCGGCCACATGGAGGCCCATCTATCCTGGTTAGTATAAGAACTGGGACTAAAGGCCTAGGGCATTAGTAACGACCTTTTAGTCCCGGTTCCCCAACCGGGACAGATGGGCCTTATGAACCGAGACAAATGGCCCTTTTTTTACTAGTGGAGGTTCTGGCCTGCCGGAGGGCTATTCAAATGGCCGCCGAGCTTCAAGTCCAGAGAGCGCATGTGGAGCTGGACAGCAAGGCGGTGGTGCAAATAATCAACACTGGTGGAAAAACAGGCTTCCGTCCAGCCCCATAAGTCGCGAAGCTGTAGGAACCGCGACTAATGGGACCTTTAGTCGCGGTTCTGGAGGTGAACCGCGACCAAAGGCCTGGGCCCAGGGCGCTCGGTGGCCAGCTGGCGCACGTGAGGGTCTTTAGTCGCGGTTGGCCAGGACAACCGCGACTAAAGGCCTTCGGGCACCTTTAGTCACGGTTTGCCAGGCCAACCGCAACTAAAGCCCCTCCCCTATATATACCCATCCAGCAGCCAACACTTAGCCATTTGGAGCCATTCTCTTCACAAGTGGGTGTAGGTTTGCTTTTGGTTCCTCTTATGCACATAAGGTGTTTGATGAAATGCCCCAAGAGCATGAAACAAACATGACATGAAGTGTTGGAGCCACACTCCTCGATCGCGGTTAGCAACTTGATGAACCTTTGATGTGTCATTGATAAAATATGCATGTGTGCAGTTCATTGTTTAATTTATATTGTTTGTAGCTAGTTAGTTTAACAAATGCATGATGGTTAATTATATATTTTATATTATAATAATGCAGATGAATCGGCAATGGATGTACGGTAACCGACTCTCCGGCGAGTTCACTACGGGTTTGAAAGATTTCCTCGTAGTGGCTAATGCGAACAAGCAGGGGGGTTTTGTTATCTGTCCATGTGTTATCTGTAAGAATCAGAAGGGTTACTCTTCCTCAAGAGATGTTCACATGCATCTGCTTCGGCACGGTTTCATGCCAAGCTATAATTGTTGGACCAAGCATGGAGAAAGAGGGGTTATAATGGAAGAAGATGAAGAAGGGGATGATTTCATCGATGAAAGCTATCTTGCTCATTTCGGTGATACTTTCATGGAGGATGCTGAAGGTGAAGGGGAAGGTGAAGAAGAGGCACGTGATGATCCCGTTGATGATCTTGGTCGGACCATTGCTGATGCACGGAGACGCTGCGAAACTGAAAAGGAGAGGGAGAATTTGGATCGCATGTTAGAGGATCACAGAAAGGCGCTGTACCCCGGATGCGATGATGGTCTGAAAAAGCTGGGCTGCACACTGGATTTGCTGAAATGGAAGGCAGAGGCAGGTGTAGCTGACTCGGCATTTGAAAACTTGCTGAAAATGTTGAAGAATATGTTTCCAAAGGATAACGAGTTGCCCGCCAGTACGTACGAAGCAAAGAAGGTTGTCTGCCCTCTAGGTTTAGAGGTTCTGAAGATACATGCATGCATCAACGACTGCATCCTCTACCGCGGTGAATACGAGAATTTGAATGAATGCCCGGTATGCACTGCATTGCGTTATAAGATCAGAGGCGATGACCCTGGTGACGATGTTGAGGGCCAGAAACCCAGGAAGAGGGTTCCCGCCAAGGTGATGTGGTATGCTCCTATAATACCACGGTTGAAACGTCTGTTCAGGAACAAAGAGCATGCCAAGTTGTTGCGATGGCACAAAGAGGACCGTAAGTCGGACGGGGAGTTGAGACACACCGCAGATGGAACGCAATGGAGAAAGATCGACAGATGGTTCAAAGATTTTGCAGCTGACGCAAGGAACATAAGATTTGCTCTAAGTACGGATGGCATGAATCCTTTTGGCGAGCAGAGCTCCAGCCATAGCACCTGGCCCGTGACTCTATGCATCTACAACCTTCCTCCTTGGTTGTGCATGAAGCGGAAGTTCATTATGATGCCAGTGCTCATCCAAGGTCCGAAGCAACCCGGCAACGACATCGATGTGTACCTAAGGCCATTAGTTGATGAACTTTTACAGCTGTGGGGTGGTGTCCGTGTGTGGGATGAGCACAAACAAGAGGAATTTGACCTACGAGCGTTGCTTTTCGTAACCATCAACGATTGGCCTGCTCTTAGTAACCTTTCGGGACTGTCAAATAAGGGATACAATGCATGCACGCACTGCTTACATGAGACTGAAAGTGTACATTTGCCAAATTGTAAGAAGAACGTGTACCTTGGGCATCGTCGATTTCTTCCGAAAATTCATCCAGTAAGAAAGAAGGGCAAGCATTACAACGGCAAGGCAGATCACCGGCCGAAGCCTGCGGAACGCACTGGTGCTGAGGTATTTGATATGGTCAAGGATTTGAAAGTCATCTTTGGAAAGGGTCCTGGCGGACAATCAGTTCCGAAGGGAGCTGACGGGCACGCAGCCATGTGGAAGAAGAAATCTATATTCTGGGAGCTAGAATATTGGAAAGTCCTAGATGTCCGCTCTGCAATCGACGTGATGCACGTTACGAAGAATATTTGCGTGAACCTCCTAAGCTTCTTGGGCGTGTATGGGAAGACAAATGATACAAAGGAAGCACGGCAGGACCAGCAACGTTTGAAAGACCCTGATGACCGGCATCCGGAATGGTTTCAAGGTCGTGCCAGCTACGCTCTGACCAAAGAAGAGAAGGTCATCTTTTTTGAATGCCTGAGCAGTATGAAGGTCCCGTCTGGATTCTCGTCCAATATAAAGGGAATAATAAACATGGCGGAGAAAAAGTTCCAAAACCTGAAGTCTCACGACTGCCACGTGATTATGACGCAATTGCTTCCGATTGCTTTGAGGGGGCTCCTGCCGGAAAATGTTCGAGTAGCCATTGTGAAGCTATGTGCATTCCTCAATGCAATCTCTCAGAAGGTAATCAATCCAGAAGTTCTACCACGGTTACAGAACGATGTGATCCAATGTCTTGTCAGTTTCGAGTTGGTGTTCCCGCCATCCTTCTTCAATATTATGACGCACCTCCTGGTTCACCTAGTCGAAGAGATTTTCGTTCTCGGTCCTGTATTTCTACACAATATGTTCCCCTTCGAGAGGTTCATGGGAGTATTAAAGAAATATGTTCGTAACCGTGCTAGGCCAGAAGGAAGCATCGCCAAGGGCTATGGAAATGAGGAGGTAATTGAGTTTTGTGTTGACTTTGTTCCTGACCTTAAGCCGATTGGTCTTCCTCGATCGCGGCACGAGGGGAGACTAAGTGGAAAAGGCACGATCGGAAGGAAATCAACGATATGTATGGACGGCCATTCTCTGACTGAAGCACACCACACTGTACTGACCAATTCCAGCTTGGTGGCTCCGTACTTTGAGAAACACAAGAATATTTTACGCTCGGACAACCCGGGGAAGCCTGAATCCTGGATTAGGAAGGCCCACATGGAGACTTTCGGCAGTTGGTTGAGAAAACATTTAATGAATGACAATGATGTTGTAGATCAGCTGTACATGTTGGCCAAGACACCATCTTCGACTATAACGACTTTCCAAGGGTACGAGATAAATGGGAATACATTTTACACGATCGCCCAAGATAAAAAGAGCACCAACCAAAACAGTGGTGTCCGCTTTGATGCAGCAACCGAGAATGGGCAAAAGGTCACATATTATGGTTACATAGAGGAGATATGGGAACTTGACTATGGACCCTCCTTTAAGGTCCCTTTGTTCCGGTGCAAATGGTTCAAGCTAACAGGAGGTGGGGTAAAGGTGGACCAGCAATACGGAATGACAATGGTGGATTTCAACAATCTTGGTTACCTTGACGAACCATTCGTCCTAGCGAAAGATGTCGCTCAGGTTTTCTATGTGAAGGACATGAGTAGCAAACCGAGGAAACGGAAAGATAAGAAAACGATCAGTACATCATGCGATGATCCAAAGCGCCACATTGTTCTTTCAGGGAAAAGAAACATCGTGGGAGTGGAGGACAAGACAGACATGTCAGAAGATTATAATATGTTTGCTGAAATTCCGCCCTTCAAAGTGAACACCGACCCAAGCATTAAGTTAAATGATGAGGATGCTCCATGGATACGGCACAATCGTAAGCAAGCAGGGACACAAGGGAAGAAATGATGTGTAATAATTTATTGTACCAAACTTTGTTGAATGGATCATGTGAATTATATTACCCGTGATGTAGTACATGACGCTCTGCAGAGTCCGGCCGTACCACCATAGCCGACGACCGGCCTCTGGTATATTATTTGAATTGAATTAGTTTTATTTTTCTGAATTTTTTGATATATTATTTGTATTTTTAACATTTTGAATTGAATTAGTTTTATTTTTCTGAATTTTTTGATATATTATTTGTATTTTTAACATTTTGAATTGAATTAGTTTTATTTTTCTTAATTTTTTGATATATTATTTGTATTTTTAGAATTTTGAATTGAATTAGTTTTATTTTTCTGAATTTTTTGATATATTATTTGTATTTTTAGAATTTTGAATTGAATTAGTTTTATTTTTCTGAATTTTTTGATATATTATTTGTATTTTTAACATTTTGAATTGAATTAGTTTTATTTTTCTGAATTTTTTGATATATTATTTGTATTTTTAAGATTTTGAAAAAGAAAAAGTATTTGGAAAATACCTTTAGTCGCGGTTGGCCTGCCCAACCGCGACTAAAGGTGGTTGCGCACGGGAACGAAAAACCCGCCAAAAAAGTCCTTTAGTCGCGGGTCGCCTCCCCAACCGCGACTAAAGGTTACCCTTTAGTCGCGGGTCGCCTCCCCAACCGCGACTAAAGGCCCTTTAGTCGCGGGTCGCCTCCCCAACCGCGACTAAAGGGGGGGGGCTATAAATACAACCGCCCGACCCGTCGCCTCCATTTCTCCGCTCGTTCTCTGCCGCGCCGAAGGCCTGCCGCCCTCGCCCTCGACGCCGCCCGCCGTCGACCTCGCCCTCGACGCCGCCCGCCGTCGCCCGCGCCCTCGACGCCGCCCGCCGTCGCCCGCCGCCCCCTCTCGCCCACGTACGGCGCCCGCCGCCCCCTTTCGCCCTAGTACGCCGCCCGCCGGCCTCCCTCGCCCACCGCGCCGCCTCGCTGCGCCCTCAACGCCGGCGGCCGGCCTCGCCGCCCTCAACGCCGGCGTTGATCGAGAGAGAGAGAGAGAGAGAGAGCAGAGAGAGAGCAGAGAGAGAGAGCAGAGAGCAGAGAGAAAGAGCGATGATCGAGAGAGAGAGAGAGAGAGCAGAGAGAGAGAGAGAGCAGAGAGCAGAGAGAGAGAGAGAGAGCAGAGAGAGAGAGAGAGAATTTTTTAACTAGTTAATTAACAAAAAAAACGGTAAAATTTGATAATTAACAAAAACGGTAAATAACTTAGTTTAACAAAAACGGTAAATAACCTAAAACTTGATAATTAACAAAAAAACCCGTAAAATTTGATAATTAACAAAAAAAACGTATATACGGAGAGGGGCGGTGAGGGGGGCGGCGATGCGCGCGGTGTTTTTTTAGGGATCAAGAGGGGACGGCGAGGGTTATAAATGTGTTGTCCTCGCCTCCCCTCTCCGTGACGCCGTCGTCTGCCGCCCCGTCTCGCGCTCTACCGCGACACCCTCTCCCACCCCTTCCTCGCCCCCTCCTTTTGCCACCGCCCTTTCGCCACCGCCACCGCCACCGCCCCCCTTCTTCACTTAATTAATTTGTTTTTACTACATGTTTTCAGGACTGACATAATGGCGGACGATAGAGCTGACCCGATTATGGACAACTATGATCCGGACGGTGAAGCACATATGTTCGGCATCATAAACGGCGATATTCTATATGTGCCGACCGGAGAAGAAGAAGATGATATCTCTTCTTATCTGAACCTTGACGGTGAAGATGAAGGGCGCCGTCAGCAAGATGATGCCGAACAAACGTCGATAAACGACGATCTTCAAATGGAAGTAGCAACCACCTCCGGCGCCGAGGTATATATATACATTGAGCCTCTGGTGATACAAACTAACTGATTTGAATAAATATGTGTGTACTAACGCGCGCGACTCTTTCTTATTTTAGCCCTCGGCCGGATCGTCGAAACAATCGAGTACGTCGTCAAAGCGTGGCGCAACCAAGACGATGAAACAAGGAGAAACATGCACCATCGAGGTTGTCGACAGTGCAACCGGCAGGCCGCTGGAGCCCCGCAAGAACGCCACCAAGTTTGTCAGCCAATGCGGAGCCATTGTTAGAGACAACGTCTCGATCACCGTCCAGGAGTGGAATGAGCCAAAGAAGGCACGAATTGATGGTTTCACTTTTGTCGATAAGAGAACAAAAAAAGATTGCTTCAAGAAGCTTATGGAACATTTCGTTCTACCTCCGGAATACAACAAATTCGATGAGGAGGGTAACAAGATTGAGGAAAACAAGGAGAGGAGGAGGCTAGTCAAACAGTTCGCTCTTCATAAGATGGCCGACGCATTCCGGAAATTCAAGCAAAATCTAGCCCATGACTTTGTCAAGCAGAACAAGACTCCGGATTTCAAAGGACAATATGAGAAACTGAAACATGATTGGCCAGAATTTGTGAAGCAAAAGAAATCGGAGCAGTTCATTCAAATATCGAAAAAAAATAAGGAAAATGCGGCTAAGAAGGAGTACAATCATGTTATGGGGCCAGGAGGGTATCGCATTTGGGTGCCTAGGTTGGAGAAGATGGAGAACGAGCTGAGGGCGCGAGGAATCCGTCCAGGTACGGAGGGATGGGACCCAAGGGCCAAAAGCTGGTGGTACGGGCATGGGGGAACGCTGAACCCGGAGACAGGGGAGTGTGTTTACCGGGGCAAATTAATTAAACCCACCCAAGCCCTTATTAACGCAATGAGGGATGCTCAACAGGGGAAGATCAAGTTCAACAGAGAGAACGACGCGCTGACAAAAGCCCTCGGGAATCCTGAACACGGAGGACGTGTACGAGGCATGGGGCACATTCCGTGGAAAATAGGGTTCCCCCAGAACGATGACCCGTACGGTTACAGAAGCCGTAAGAGAAAGATGGATCGGGAAGCAGATGTTGTGGCGCGGTTGGCATCGGAAATGGATGTGATGAAGAAAACCATGAGTGTACTAGTAGCCGAAAGAGATGCAGCTCGGGTGCAGCATGAAGATCATCCAGCGGATCTCGGAAGCCAGCAGCGGAGAAGCAGCGTGGCTTCCACGGAGGCCCCACCGGCTGGTGCAGATGCACCGACGATCGAAATTACTGCACCGGAGCCTCTGGTGGTCGAAATTACTGCACCGGAGCCTCTGGTGGTCGAAATTACTTCACCGGAGCCTCCTCGCTACCCCGTGGACGATATAAAGGAGATGAAAGAATGTCATCTGTATTATCCTATCGGGAACATGTCCATGAAGGTAGCCATCGGCAGTGCTTTACCATGTTTACCTGGAGCACTCCACCACAACAACCCCATTCAAGATGGCTATGCTCGTGTCACGGTGGAGGACATAGTCCAAGGGTTTGAGGACCTGGAGATTGACATTGCTACACCTGAAGGGGAGAAAAGACTTGGAGATGTCAAGCGCCATTTCATTCTATGGCAAAAGAAGTTTATCAAGTTTCCAGGCGAGGCGCCAAGGACAACAAGTCCACCCCCCTACGGTGGTGGTGGTGGCGGTGGCGGTGGTGGTGGTGGTGGTGGTGGTGGCGGTTCACCTACACCTCCGTCACGTCAGCCGACGCCGCCCCCCAGTCCACAACGTCCGGCGGGTGATCAGCCGCCGCCCCCCAGTCCTCGTCCGGCGGGTGATCAGACGCCGCCCCCCAATCCACCTCCGGCAAAGAAGCAGAAGCAGTCCTGGATTATTAACCCGGACCCTTATGTACCTAAGACCACAAAGGTACCGGAGCCATCACTGAAGCCTCTCCCCACAAGGCCTTGGGAACGTAGTGCCGAGGAAGTCGACGCGGCCGCGGCTGCTGATTTGGAGAAATGGAAGGCGGACTGCAAGAAGAAAAGAGAGCCCGAGCCCAAGCCAGTATTTTCTGATGAGCAAAAGAAGTGGGCTAAGTCATTTTTGAGCACACCGTCCCAAGCCGCGAAGAATCTGCCTAACGACTATGCACGTGAACTTCGCAGGCAGGCACTCATGTTCAAGGAGAACAAAGAGCGGGAGAAGGCCGAAAGTAAAAAAAGCGGGAAACAAGTTGCCCAGCTCGGGGAACAAAGTAAACAATCGATTGCCCCGCTTATAGTGGAAGCCTTCTGTCCGGATGCCCCCGAGATCATACAAGCTGCGGCAGCACAGGGATTGACTGTAACGAGTGCCAGAGAACAAGCGGCCAACTTAGGTATTACTCTTCGTGAACTGTTAGGCCTTGATGAGGCGCCAGTGAAGGAGGTAGTAATTACATATGTCAAGAATGGGCCTCTCGTCGAGCCTGCGCAGGAAAAGGATCTACCTCCACAAATGAAAGGTCTGCTGAAATGGTACAAGGGTTACATAAAAAATAAAAACGCCAAAGAATATATTTATGCGGAAGTTAGACATGAGCATCACTTCAAACATTACTATGTACAAATTGAACTGAGTGAATTGTTCCAGCTTTTCAATCTGCGCGAGCTCGATAAATCTATCATCAGTTGCTACGTTCTGTAAGTGATTTATTAATTTCTACCCCATCTCGTTCATATTGCCTGCACTATATATATGTCCTAACTATATTGTTGTGTCCGCTATTATACATGCAGAATGAAGATTAAGGAATGCAGAGTAAGGAACATCCATGATGTTGGGTTCATTGACCCACACATCGTTAATGGACATGTGTTGGAGCGTCACCCCGCCGACGTGGAGGCAGACCTGTGGCACTTTCTTACAAAGCAGGAACTCAAAAGTGATATTCTATTTCCTTACCATTTTGAGTGAGTGTTTCTGTCTTGAGCACATTCTCTTTTGTTTACTCCATGCATGGTATGTGGCCGGCTAATCGATGAGTTATGCATGACGTACTGTGCATGTATCGTGTCCGCAGGTTCCACTGGATTCTGCTAGTAATTAAAGTTAACACCTCAGAATGTCTCGTCCACGACTCTGTGAATATGGATCCAAAGCTTTGGGGCGGCATGAGAAGAATGCTGCAGAAGTAATTATTTTCATTCATTTGCGCTCTATATCGATCGGCCTATTTCGTTCATTTCCTAATATCAAGTAACTAATTAATAACTCTCTTGTTCATTTAATTTTCTTTGCCTCGTAGGGTTTGGAGACGGTTCGTAGATACAAAGGTCGGTGAATTCAAAAAAGAGCTAGAATTCAAAATGTTAAAGGCTAAGAATGCTGGGGATATTCAGCCACCGGAGACCAATCTATGTGGATACTATGTCTGTGAGATGATCCGGAGATACACCTCTGAGCGGGTTCCGAGTGATACCAATGCTCAGAGGAATAACCTCCGGTGGATGCTTAGTCCAGAAGCTCGCTTCCGACCACTTCAAGAGGAACTAGCTGGATGGTTCAGCAGGGAAGTCCTCCATCCTAAAGGAGAACACTATTACGAGGACGTAGAACTTTATATGCATTAAATCATGTATGGAAACTTGTTCAAAATTGTATATGGTCATCCGATGATATTGAATATATATTGTATATTCCTCTTGAATTCTTTTTGGTTCTAATTTCAAATTTATTTGAAATTGTACATTCATATGCATGTATGTAGTACCGTAGAATATATGAAACTCCTTCAAAATTAAAATAAAGCACAAAAGAAATAAAACAATACAAATTAAACAGAAAACAGGTTTAGGGGGGGGGGCTAAAACCCTAAACCTGTGGCGGCCTTTAGTCGCGGTTGGCCAGAAGAACCGCGACTAAAGGTCCTCCGCCCCGACGGCCGCCTGGCGCCCACGTGGACGGGCCGTTAGTCGCGGTTCTTAAGCAGCCGCGACTAAAGGTGGGGGGCTTTAGTCGCGCTTATTTGGTCGCGGTTGCGCAACCGCGACTAATGGCAGTTGCGAACCGCGACCAAAGGCCTTTTTTCCACCAGTGCAACCAACCAATCCGGAACCTATCCGCTTTGGGGCCTTGGGTGTAAGATATCAAGGATATACTTAACTCGATGATGGAGTTCAAGGTTTCTTGGGTTCGTCGTTCTAAGAACGTTGCCGCGCATAAGGTAGCTAAAGTAGCGAAAATGCTACATCTACGCCTACATTCTCCTTTACGTAAACATCCTAATTATTAATCTCTCCACCCCCTGATTTCAACTGGGTGGGCCCCCGCCTCTAATTTAGCCCAACAAAATTATGCCACCTGACCTGTTATGTTCATTACGAGATTGATTTCGTAGATGTAGCATTACTCCTAAAGTACGGGTAGGAGAGGAACGGTGTGAGACTTGGTTGGCTTCGCCACCAGACTGTATTTTAGATGTAATTTCTGATGACATTCCAAACTTTGTTTAAATAAAGTGGCAAGAAGTTACCCTCAAAAAAAAAACTGCTCATGTTCTCATCAGGTTCTACCTACGCTAGTGAACTACTTGTTCCTGACGGGAAGGGAACAAAAGAAAAACATTTCGTCCATGTCTTTGTGTCGTTCAATTTTAATTTGTCCGAGGAGTATGATCAAATCTCCGTGCGCTTTATTCTTGGAAGAGACCATCTTTGATTGCTATTTTGTCACTTCGATGATACATATATTTGATCATGTGTGGATTGACCTTGATCACTTCCAAGTTGGAGCTAGGTGCGCAGAGGAATTCATGTCTGCCCTAGATCACAGGCAAAGATTGGCACCAGCTGGTTCTCTGGGAAAATATCTGATGCACCGGAGCTTGTAGTGATACCGGTGCACCAAGCTCACATTGTGCTTTTAAAATATTCAAAAACTCCTAAAACAAATTAGCACACTCACATAACATTAATGTCGGCTGTCACAAAAATTCAAGTTAAAATTCAAAACATAACTCGAAAAACAAAAATGACAAATTCAACACCGAATAGTACGTAACATAACTTGGGCTTTAGATTTGACCCATTATCACACCGATGTCAAATTTGTCATTTTTGTATCTAAAAAAATATTTTAATTTTTTATACGAAATTCTGTATCTCAATTGATGTTGCGTTAACGTGCTAGATATTATTCAGATTTTTTATAATATTCTATGGCATCCGGTGCACTGACAGCACCACACGTGTGGGTGCACCAGATACATTCCCCTGCTTCCCTACGTACAACTTAAGATCCCACTGTGCCGATCATTCTTTCCTTGCTTCTGCCAATGTGCAAGTGGAACCTAACTAACGGCACATATGGATAAGCACGTTTGGCTGTTTCTCAGTCAAGTATACATTGTTGGGCTTCATCAGCCGATCAATGTGCAAGGAGGAGCTTGGCCAAGACCAAGGTTGTCAGAATCATAATTTTGTTTTTGATTTTGTGTTTATACAGGTTTATCCATATTTTTGTCGGGCCGATTCTATGATTCTGATAGATCTGGGATCTAATATTATGTTAGTTAGGATCCTACAATTTACAACCTTACTAGAGGGATTTCGATCCAATTCAGATTACAATTGTGACAACCTTGGCTGAGACTAAGGGTTTATGGTTGCGGCGGCAGAAATAGCTATCTACCTCAGATTTTGAGGTTGTCTATCGGGTAGGGGCCGGGGTGTTGCACTAACCGACATAGATTAACAAAGAGGAGGCCCCGGCCCGCCGGTGAAGCAAAGGACATAGATCCATTATGAAGTATGTTTATGATGTATTTTTTATATTCAGAATGTAGTTTTTTCCGATAAATTTGGTCAAATTTTAAAAGAAACTAACTTAGGACCAAGTTCATAGGCCATATATGTTTTAACTATCATATCACTTTTTGTGTCATTACTTAGCCAATAAGCAATTATACTGCACTCTTTTTTTCTCTGGCAGTGATTAAGAAAAGCCCTTGCTTTCTAGACCTTGGAGAGATGCTGCTCCGGTAAGGAGAGGTTTCTTCTTCTTATTGGGCCATTATCCTCTTCTAACCTTTTCTTTTGCGAAAGGGCTAACTGTCACATATTAAGTATCACTAGTACTTACAAACACACCTATAGAAAAATATAAAATTACATTTAAATTTATGGGAGGGGGGAGTCTTCTTCCTCTTGCATCCACTAGCGGCGCGCCATGAGTATAGCTTGATGCCGCCTAGGCCTACAGCTCGAGGGAGCAAACTTTTTAAACCCAGAAGTTTGTAGAAGTAGCAATCATGAAGTCTTCGATGCGACCAAGAGACGCCGACGATTGCGATCTGCAAAGCAAATCGCCACGATAGAGAGGAAAACCCCGATGAGGTCATGTAAAATCTGAATAACACGAGCGCCGGCCATATTCAGACGGATCCATCGGATAACTGAACCAACCAGATCCTGGAAGACCTGACAGAGACACGGCTCCACATGCCCTCCGCCGGTGATAAGCACATCAACAGAACAAGGAATGAGCAGGATGGGCATTATTCCTATGAGAGGACAGCACCACCGCCTTGCCGCCCCAAACCAAACTCGAAGGCTCCCTAAGAAACCTTAAAAAAATCATCAATCACATTGCATGATATTTCTGGGTCTGATGTCGGCCTCGCCACCGTCTAGGACCTGTACACCGACTCATTGTTCTCCGGTGGCATAGCCAGACCGTGTTGCTGCTGAAGATCACCACACTAGATCACAAATACCGCCATCGCGCATCACATGCTGACAGCCGCAGCCCGATCACGGATCGCCATCGCCGTCCAGCCACAACCCACCAGCTTCATAAATTCTCTCTCTCGTTTTCGGAGCCAGATAGGCTTTGACTGACGACAATGACAGAGATCGGATCACGAGTGGCGGCTAGGGTTAGAGAATCTATAGTCGGGCTCGGTCACTGACCGGTAAAAAACTGACCTAGACGGGACCCTCAAACCGGCCTCAAACGCCCGGTCTGACCAGCTCCCCTCATATCCATCCCAAATATGGGACATATATGGGGAGGTCTGGGAGCCTCCGCCATGTTGAACCCAGCCCACGCTTGCACACCCGACCCCACATATATTCGTCCCCATCCGCTACCTGGACGATGAAGGAAATGTGCCCTAGAGGCAATAATAAAGTTGTTATTTTATATTTCCTTATATCATGATAAATGTGTGTTATCCATGCTAGAATTATATTAACCAGAAACTTGATACATGTGTGGATACATAGACGAAACAATGTGTCCCTAGTAAGCCTCTACTAGACTAGCTTGTTAATCAAAGATGGTTAAGTTGTCTAACCATAGACATGTGTTGTCATTTGATGAACGGGATCAAATCTTTAGGAGAATGATGTGATGGACAAGACCCATCTGTTAGCTTAGCATGTTGATCGTTCATTTTTATTGCTATTGCTTTCTTCATGTCAAATACATATTCCTTCAAATATGAGATTATGCAACTCCCAGATACCGGAGGAATACTTTGTGTGCTATCAAACGTCACAACGTAACTGGGTGATTATAAAGATGCTCTACAGGTATATCTGAAGGTGTCTGTTGGGTTGGCATAGATCAAGATTAGGATTTGTCACTCTAAGTATCAGAGAGGTATCTCTGGGCCCTCTCGGTAATGCACATCATAATAATCCTTGCAAGCAATATGATTAATGAGTTAGTTGCGGGATGATGCATTACGGAACGAGTAAAGAGACTTGCCGGTAACAAGATTGAACTAGGTATGATGATACCGACGATCGAATGTCGGGCAAGTAACATATCGATGACAAAGGGCATAACATATGTTGTCATAACGGTTCGACCGATAAAGATCTTCATAGAATATGTAGGAATCAATATGAGCATCCAGGTTCCTCTATTGGTTATTGACCGGAGAGGTGTCTCGGTCATGTCTACATAGTTCTCAAACCCGTAGGGTCCGCACGCTTAACGTTCGATGACGATTTTGTATTATATGAGTTACGTGATTTGGTGACCGAATGTTGTTCGGAGTCCCGGATGATATCACGGTCATCACGAGGAGTCTCGAAATGCTCGAGAGGTAAAGATTGATATATAGGATGATGGTATTCGGACACCAGAAGTGTTTTGGGATGCACCGGGTACTTATCGGGTCACCGGAAGGGGTTCCGGGCACCCTCGGCAAAAGATATGAGCCTTATGGGCCAAGAGGGGAAACACACCAGCCACAAAGGGGCTGGTGCCCCCCTCATATGGGCTGGCCAAATTGGGGAAGGAAAGGGGAAGAAGGAAAGGAAAAAGGGAATAGGATTCCCCCTTCCCCCTCTTCCCTTCCTACTCCGAATAGGAATAGGAAAGGGGGAGGCCGAATTGGGAGGACGCCAAGTAGGATTCCTCCTACTTGGGGCACCCCCTTGGCTTCCTCTACTCCCCTCCAACCTATATATATATATATGAGGGGGGGCACCAACGATTGTTTGCCGTGTGCGGGGCCCCCCTCCATAGTTTACGCCTCCGGTCATATTCATGTAGTGCTTAGGCGAAGCCCTGCGCGGATCACATCACCATCACCGTCACCACACCGTCGTGCTGATGGAACTCTCCCTTGACACTTTGCTGGATCAAGAGTTCAAGGGACGTCATCGAGCTGAATGTGTGCAGAACTCGGAGGTGTCTTATGTTTGGTGCTTGATCGGTCGGAACGAGAAGAAGTTTGACTACATCAACCGCGTTGTCAAACGGTTCCGCTTTCGTTCTATGAGGGTACGTGGACACACTTTCTCCCTCTCTTTGATATGCATCTCATAGATAGATCTTGCATGAGCGTAGGATTTTTTTTAAATTGCATGCTATGTTCCCCAACAGTGGCCTCCGAGCCAGGTCTATGCGTAGATGATATGCACGAGTAGAACACAAAGAGTTGTGGGTGGTGATCATCATACTGCTTACCACAAATGTCTTATTTTGATTCGGTGATATTGTTGGATGAAGCGGCCCGGACCAACCTTACATGACCACGTTCATGAGATCAGTTCCACCGACAGACATGCAACTAGTTTTGCATAAAAGTGGTTGGCGGGTTTCTGTTTCTCCAACTTTAGTTGAATCAAATTTGACTGCGGTCGGCCTTGTTAAAGGTTTAAACAACAAAATTGATAACTCACCGTTGTGGTTTTGATGCTTAGGTAAGAACGGTTCTTAATAGAAGCCCGTAGCAGCCACGTAAAACTTGCAACAACAAACTAGAGGACATCTAACTTGTTTTTGCAGGGCATGTTGTGATGTGATGTGGTCAAGACATGATGTGATATACGTTGTTGTATGAGATGGTCATGTTTTGTAAAAGTTATCGGCAACTGTCAGGAGCCTTATGGTTGTCGCTTTATTGTATGAAATGCAAATGCAATGTAATTGCTTTACTTTATCACTATGCGTTAGCGGTTGTTGTAGAAGTAATAGTTGGCAAGACGACCACGACGCTATGATGGAGATCAAGGTGTCAAGCCGGTGACGATGGAGACCATGACGGTGCTTTGGAGATGGAGATCAATGGCACAAGATGATGATGGCCATATCATGTCACATATTTTGATTGCATGTGATGTTTATCTTTTATGCATCTTATTTTTCTTGTACAGCGGTAGCATTATAAGATGATCCCTCACTAAAATTTCAAGGTATAAGTGTTCTCCCTGAGTATGCACCGTTGCGACAGTTCATCGTGCTGAGACACCACGTGATGATCGGGTGTGATAAGCTCTAAGTTCACATACAACGGTGCAAGACAGTTTTGCACATGCGGAATACTCAGGTTAAACATGACGAGCCTAGCATGTACAAACATGACCTCGGAACACTGGAGACCCAAAGGTCGAACGTGAATCATATAGTAGATATGATCAACATAGAGATGTTCACCATTGAAGACTACTTCATCTCACGTGATGATCAGACATGGTTTAGTTGATTTGGATCACGTGATCATTTAGATGACTCGAGGGATGTCTATGTAAGTGGGAGTTCTTAAGTAATATGATTAATTTAACTTAATTTATCATGAACTTAGTCCTGATAGTATTTGCATATCCATGTTGTAGATCAATATCTCGCGTTGTAGCCCCCTATGTTTTTGATGTGTTCCTAGAGAAAACTAAGTTGAAAGATGATAGCAGCAGTGATGCGGACTTGGTCCATGATCTGAGGAGTATCCTCGTTGCTGCATAGAAGAATTATGTCGTTGATGCACCGCTAAGTGACAGACCTATTGCAGGAGCAGATGCAGACGTTATGAACGTTTGACAACCTCGGTATCATGACTACTTGATAGTTTAGCGCACCATGCTTTATGACCTAGAACCGGGATTTCAAAATCGTTTCGAACGTCACAGAGCATATAAGATGTTCCAAGAGTTGAAAATAGTATTTCAGACTCATGCCCATGTCGAGAGGTATGAACCTCTAACGAGTACTTTGCCTACAAGATGGAGGAGAATGGATCAGCCAGTGAGCATATACTCAGAATGTCTGGGTAGTACAATCTCTTGAATCAAGCCGGAGAGGTACTTTGACGATGTCCTGGCGGGTGTCTGAATAGTAAAGGGCCAATGCTCAAAGGATGTCATGTTTGAGTGAATGTATCATGGTTATCCAGACTTTGTTTTATGAACCAAGGCTTGTAATATATTTATGCCTTTATCTGAAATTATTTTCCTCTTGTGCGTCCGTTTCAATTCTGAAAGTTTGCTAGTCGTCGGCTTCAGCCCCCACGTAGATGCTACGGGGGTGTTCGGTATGTTGGAAATATGCCCTAGAGGCAATAATAAAATGATTATTATATTTCCTTGTTCATGATAATTGTCTATTATTCATGCTTTAATTGTATTATCCGGAAATCGTAATACATGTGTGAATACATAGACCACAATGTGTCCCTCGTAAGCCTCTAGTTGACTAGCTCGTTGATCAACAGATAGTCATGGTTTCCTGGCTATGGACATGGGGATGTCATTGATAACGGGATCACATCATTAGGAGAATGATGTGATGGACAAGACCCAATCCTAAACATAGCACAAGATCGTATAGTTCGTTTGCTAGAGTTTTTCCAATGTCAAGTATCTTTTCCTTAGACCATAAGATCGTGTAACTCCTGGATACCGTAGGAGTGCTTTGGGTGTACCAAACGTCAGAACGTAACTGGGTGACTATAAAGGTATACTATGGGTATCTCCGAAAGTGTCTGTTGGGTTGACACGGATCAAGACTGGGATTTGTCACTCCGTATGACGGAGAGGTATCTCTGGGCCCACTCGGTAATGCATCATCACAATGAGCTCAAAGTGACCAAGTGTCTGGTCACGGGATCATGCATTATGGCACGAGTAAAGTGACTTGCCGGTAACGAGATTGAACGAGGTATTGGGATACCGACGATCGAATCTCGGGCAAGTAACGTACCGATTGACAAAGGGAATTGTATACGGGGTTGCTTGAATCCTCGACATCGTGGTTCATCCGATGAGATCATCGAGGAGAATGTGGGATCCAACATGGGTATCCAGATCCCGCTGTTGGTTATTGACCGGAGAGCAATCTCGATCATGTCTACATGTCTCCCGAACCCGTAGGGTCTACACACTTAAGGTTCGGTGACGCTAGGGTTGTAGAGATATGAATATGCAGTAACCCGAAAGTTGTTTGGAGTCCCGGATGAGATACTGGACGTCACGAGGAGTTCTGGAATGGTCCGGAGGTGAAGAATTATATATAGGAAGTGCAGTTTCGGCCATCGGGAGAGTTTCGGGGGTCACCGGTATTGTATCGGGACCACCGGAAGGGTCCTGGGGGTCCACCGGGTGGGGCCACCCATCCCGGAGGGCCCCATGGGCCAAAGTGGGGAGGGGAACCAGCCCATAGTGGGATGGTGCGCCCCCCTTGGCCCACCCCATGCGCCTAGGGTTGGGAACCCTAGGGTGGGGGCCGCCCCACCTGGCTTGGGGGGCACTCCACCCCTTGGCCGCCGCCCCCCCTAGGAGATCCCATCTCCTAGGGCCGGAGCACCCCCTAGGGGGCCTATATAAAGGGGGGAGGGAGGGAGCAGCCGCACCCTTGAGTCATGGCGCGTCCCTCTCCCCTGCAACACCTCTCCCTCTCGTAGTAGAACGGCGAAGCCCTGCTGCGGTGACCCCTGCATCCACCACCACGCCGTCGTGCTGCTGGATCTTCATCAACCTCTCCTTCCCCCTTGCTGGATCAAGAAGGAGGAGACGTCACACAGACCGTACGTGTGTTGAACGCGGAGGTGCCGTCCGTTCGGCGCTAGGATCTCCGGTGATTTGGATCACGTCGAGTACGACTTCCTCATCCCCGTTCTTTGAACGCATCCGCGCGTGATCTACAAAGGTATGTAGATGCGATCCGATCACTCGTTGCTAGATGAACTCAAAGATGGATCTTGGTGAAACCGTAGGATTTTTTTTGTTTTCTGCAACGTTCCCCAACACGGTATAGCGCGCGATCACACTTGACCCAACGTCTTAGTCCGTAAAGGAGGTGTCTGTGTAGCGAACCAGGCAATCAGACTATGTGGCTTTATTACTTTCACTTAGCCATAGGAGTTTGATGGTGGGGCTAAGGACTAGACCCTGGTGCGTATGCAACCGTCTGAACTAGGATGGCTTTATCGCATGACTGGGCGAAGACCAGTCCTTCGTATAATACGGAGTAAATCACAAAAGATTTGTAGTTAGTCGCCGAATCGCCGACGATCTCTCACCCTATCTTGACAGTCAGTTTTCTGCTTTCTCTACGCAGGTGTTTGACCGGACAAACCAGAAACACAATCATAGTAGTTCTCCCTTTACTACCTTAGCCGAACTAGTGGAACATAAGGTGGTAATCACAAGTGTCAGGCAACACAACTATAGAACAATGACATGATTCGGAGCTGATGCATATAATGCAATATTCGGGACGCCGAAGTATACACTAAAAGTATTAGGACTTTTGAACATATACGTGGCCAAATAGAGCCCCCGACATTTAGGCCGGACCAAAGTATACATGGCAATCTGAAGAAAGGAGGGAATACATGTTATGAAATAAACCAGTACCGAACAGGGGTTAGCAAAAATGGTTTCCATTCTAATCTGATTGATACGTCAAAACATGCTATTACAGATAATGCCATAGACATCAAGGCTATTTTACATGCCGAGAATTTGTAAACAAGGGGAAGCTATATATAGGGCCTAAAAGGAAAGGGTAGTCTTGAAGATCCCATTGATGCCCTGCCGGATGTCTGCGTCGTTTCTCCTTGGTAGAAAATCATTTGAGAGGAGCGGTCGATGGTCGTTTATACGAAAAGGGGCCCAGAAAGAGCCCATGCACAACCGTAGGGTAGTTAGGTTTTAATGAACCTAAAGTATGAGGGATAAAAGATCAAAGAAGAAAAGTTAAGGTCCAAATAGGGTCAAGCCGCACTATAGACCTTGTCCGCAGTGTACCTCCATCGTTGCCTAGGGTATTTTGAGTGCGTAATTATGCACGCGCAGTACCTATGTCGCGGTTGTGTGGGGCGATCGACGGAGGAGAAACTGCTAATCTAGCTCTGGATTCACCGAGATGTCATTCTACAGAGTAGGCCAGACTCTCTTAGCAATGTCCGGGGTCTTGATGACCGATGAAGTGTTCGGCTTGATGAGGCCGCTCCGCACTTCAGCTGCGAGGGCCGTCGTGTGCTCCTCCGTACGGAGGGAGCGCTCCATGTTTCCATTGACTGTTATAACGCCACGCGGTCTAGGAATTTTGAGTTTTAAGTAAGCGTAGTGCGGGACTACATTGAAATGGACGAAGGCGGTTCGTCCGAGCAGTGCGTGATAACAACTGCGAAAGGGGACAATGTCGAAGATCAAGTCTTCGCTTCAGGAGTTATTCGGTGAACCCAATACTACTTCCAATGTTAATGAACCCGTGCAGCGGGCCTCTACGTCGGGTATCACTCCTTTAAAGGTGGTGTTACTGGGCTTGATTCTTGATGGGCCAATACCCATTTTACAGACAGTGTTTTGATAGATCAGGTTAAGACTGCTGCCGTCGTCCAAAAGGACTCGGGTGAGATGGTATCCATCAATGATTGGATCAAGGACCATGGTTGCCGAACCTCCATGACAAATAGTGGTCGGGTGGTCCCTGCGATCGAAGGTGATCGGGCAAGCCGGCCCTGGGTTGAATTTATGGGCGACAGGCTCTGTGGCATAGACGTCCCTTAGTGCGCGCTTGCGCTCCCTCTTGGGGATATGCGTGACGTATATCATATTCACTGTTTTCACCTCAGGGGGAAATTTCTTCTGGCCCCCTGTGTTCGGTGGGCGGGGCTCATCGTCGTCCTCGCTTGGCGGCCCTTTCCCGTTATGTTCGGTATTTAACTTACCGACCTGTTTAAAGACCCAATAGTTTTTGTTGGAATGATTGGCAGGCTTGCCGGGGTGCCATGAATCTGGCAAGGCCAGTCGAGTATTTTTTCCAAATTAGATGGCCCATCCTTATTTCCTTTGAATGGCTTCTTCCGCTGACCGGGCTTAGAGCGACTGAATCCGGCGTTGACTGTTGTATGTTCAGTTTCTTCATTGTTATTCTGACGCTTGTGTTTGTTATGTCGTGGTCTTCCGTTGTCATCCCTGGCTTCGGAGGTGCCAGGGTCGCTGGTACTGTTCACTGGTATGCGTCGGTGCTATACAAACGGTTTTTGACCCCTTTCCGCGACGGCATTTGGAACCGTCGCCTAGTGAGTGACAGTGATAGGGGGTCCTTCCCACACGACAAAGAAACTGTCAGGGATATGCCGTCCTGGCACACACGCTATCCCGGCTAGTGCTCAAATACGTAAATACGTATAGTAGAGCTAAAAAAATACAATTATACAGGCGAAATTGTTTCCGGTCGCAAGTACATCCCATACAGCCAGTCACCACTAAATGTTTCCGTTCGTATGTACATCCCACATAGTCGCTCCAAGGAAAACGTTTCCGTTCATAGGTACATCACACACAATTTTCCCCATTAAACCGTTTGTGATAGCGTTGCCACTACACATGATATTAACAATTTTATCGTTTGCGTTATTGAATGCATCATACACGGTGCGTAGAAGAAACTGTGTGGCAAAGGCTGTCCATCACACACAGTTTTTATGTGGTAAACGGTTGCGCAAGGTGGCCTAACGCAAACAGTTTTCAAGAGGATGTCATGTGTGATTGTTCATTGATCCAGCAACATTTATTCCTAGAAACTATGTGCATTGCCTGAGTTCATCGCCCACGGTGTTTTCTCAATAACCTTTTGCAATAGGAAAACTCAATTAGCAGGCTAATTGCCCTATTATTAATATAATCCATTTACTAATCTAATCGACATTCATATTAAGCACATAATATATCTCATTTCCATATTAAGGAAGCAGGATTTCATAATTGAAATACATCCGAGTACAACATGATTTAGCTTCAGCACTCAGCTACCCCATTACACGACTGCACCAACACCAAGTTTCACATCCAACATCTAGAACTTTTCGAAATTAGCATCATAGACGATACATCATTACTAGGGAAAAGCTTATAGGTAGTCGCTTACTAGTAGCGAGGGTTTATAACCCTCGCTACTGCTACTTACTAGTAGCGCTGGTTTTTAACCCTCGCTACTACTAAGTTGATACTAGTAGCGCGGGTTTTGATCCCTCGCTACTACTAGGCGGTCTCTACCATGCCCTCCCGGGCCATGCCATAGTAGTAGCGAGGGGTACAAATCCGCGCTACTACTAAGTTGATAGTAGTAGCACGGTTTTACACCCCTCGCTACTACTAAGTACGAGGTAGGTGAAATCCCCGTATCCTCACCCGAATCCCTCCTCTCTCCCTCGCTTTCCCTCTCTCTCACTCTACTCGTCTCTCCCTCATACTCCAACGGTGGCCGCCGCTGGTAAACTCTACTTTCTTCGCCCCCTCCCTCTCCGAGATCCCTTCGGTGGGCAGTCGCCGGAACTCCTCGCCGCCGCCAAGATGCGGAAGCGCGACCACGACATCCTCCTCCTCGCCACCTTCACCGTCTTCTTCTTGCTCCAGGTCAGCCCTCCTCCTTCCGCCTCTCCGATTCGATCCGGAATGCTAGCTGACCCATCCCCCTCCTCCTCCGGCAGCACGAGGGTGACTTCTCGTTCCGGGTGACATGGACCTCCTCCTGCCGCCGCTCGTCGCCCACCTCAACGGCGATGGCCGCCGCGAGGAGCTGCTCCCCACGTACGATGCCAAGATGCAGGTGCTCCAGCTCCCGGCCCACGCCGGGCTGGCCTCAGCGGCCGCCCTCGACGACTTCCACGAGGCATGCGCCATGGCCGAGATATCCCTACTCCCGGCCAACGTGCGTGTGTCATGGGGTCGAGATTTTTTTTGGGTTTTCAAATTAATAGTAGTAGCGCGGGTCACAGACACGCGCTACTACTAACACACGTACTAGTAGCGCGGGATGCACCACGCTACTACTACTAGTTAGCTGTAGCGCCGTAGTAGTAGCGTAGGCACCCGCGCTACTACTAGCTTTTAACCCGCGCTACTACTAGGCTTTTTCCTAGTAGTGCATAGACAGATGCATCTCATCTCGAAAACTGTTGAAGCAGAAGGCGAATATTGAGCCTTCATTCATGTTGAAGGTCTTTGCAACTTTAGGCCAGTGCATGTGGATGATATACCGTCCATCCTTTGACCTCTTCAAGAACACTTCAATCTTGAACCATGGATGTTGTATGAAAACTTTCCTCGCCTCCTGACCACAGAGGTGGTTTGAGTGGTAATCATCAGTGAACCCTGAAAACAAGGATGTGCATAAATATCTTCTCTATATTGGAAATGGGGCAAAGGAATAAAAAGGCAAGGTATAATAGTTAGTACCATCTTGTAAACCTCAGTTCTTCCCATTGTTTCCTTGCAACACATATAAGGTAGTTAGTCATCATGTTAAGTAAGGGTTCACATGCTATCAGTAAAATATGTTGATAATAAATAAGCACATTGCAGATTCATTAGATTAATTCAAGCCACATGGAAAACCCATTTATCCAAACCAAGCTTGATTAAGTACTAGGAAATATAGCACTTGTATATGTTTCCCATGTATTAAGTGCAGCCAAATTTGATTTATTCCTCACATGGTATACAATAACAGAATGCAACCACAACAATTGAACATCGCATTGCAGAATTGAACCAAGCAGTTAACTAAACACCACAATAAATGAACCAAACGTTAACTGAGCACCACATTGCACAATATAACATACTCCTAATAGAAGATCAGATAGTTAACCAAACCAAGCATGCGTAACAACTTGGAAATATAGCAATTGTATTTGTTTCTCATGTATTTAGTACAACCAAATTTGATTTATTTCTCACATGGTATACAATAACATAATGGACCCACAACAATTAAGCATCGCATTGCAGAATTGAACCAACCAGTTAACTAAACACCAAAACAAATGAACCAAACGTTAACTGAGCACCACATTGCACAATATAACATACTCCTAATAGAAGATTGGTCAGTTAACCAAACCAAGCATGCTTGCCAACTTGGAAAATTGCACCCTGAAGAATTGAACATCACATTTGTAGAATTGAATCAAATAGTTAACTGAACACCACATTGCACGACATATAGAACATATACATTAGAGCAAAAGATTGTATGGTAAAAGTAGATAGCACAATTCACTAGAATTTGTTAAGGAAAGGCAGTAGCTAGCAAACTGAACATGGGTCCATATAGTGAGGTAATAAGACAAGCCACTCCTCATTGTCAGAGATATCGATGACGATTGGCTCCTTGGACATGGAAGAGGGCGAGGCCTCCGCATCGTGGGTGCCCTCGTCATAGTGGCGAGTTTTCTGAGCTGCTTCGGGCACCAACCTGCTGGCTCTCGAGATGAGGTAAGCACGTGCATGCTGAGAAAACACCACGTAGTCTTTGTCGAAGGCACCGATGGTGACCTCGAGGAAATGCCACGAACTATCATTTAAAGCAGCCAACTGAGTCGCGGCGTTGGCGCGCGAGGCGTCGACGGTGGCCTCGACGGCGAGGTGCTCCTCCAAGATCTAGGGTTTGGCATGAATGGAAGCCATTGCGACCTCATCCACGTGTGCAGCTGCGATTTTGCTTCTCTGCTGCAAAATGGTCCTTGAGATCCTGGCTATACTGCATGCATGATGGCTTAGGGCGGCAATTATTTGGTGGAGGGGTCGGTGATTTGGGTGGAAGGTGTCGCGCTTGCGCCGGCAGTCGAGGCATGTGGGATGTGGAAGGAGGAGGAGGATGGGGTCAGGTGTGGATTACCTGCCTAGATAGGTGAGGCCGAGCAGCATGAAGGAGGGTCGCGGGCGAGGAGGTGGCATTGCAAGCAACGAGTGAAAGTTTCAACTTGGAAAGGAAAGCGGAAACAGGGGAAATGTGGCTTTTGGTAGGGGGGGCGGGAAGGTAGGTATTTCCGTGGAAGCCAAAAATTTGGAATCGCTTCAGCAAAAAAACTAGCGCGCAAAGTGTCATCAGACACGGTCCCTTATTCAGAGCGGGCTATGGACTGTAGCCGTTGCACCTTCTCGCATAAGCCTGTTACGTCTCCAACATATCTATAATTTTTTATTGTTTCATGCTATTATATTACCTGTTTTGGATGTTTAATGGCCTTTAATATGATCTTTTATATTATTTTTGGGATTAACCTATTAACCGGAGGCCCAGTGAGAGTTAGTGTTTTTTGCCTATTTTAGAGTTTCGCGGAAAAGGAATACCAAATGGAATCCAAACGTAATGAAACCTTCGCGATGATATTTCTTGGGACGAAAGCAAACTAGAAGACTTGGAGTTGAAGTCTGGAACTCCGTGAGGCGGCCACAAGGCAGGAGGGCACGCCCAGAGGGGGTAGGCACGCCCCCCACCCTCATGGGCCCCATGTAGCTCCGCCGACATACTTCTTCCGCCTATATATACTCTTATACCCTAGATCGATCAGAGAGAGCCACAAAACCACTTTTCCACCGCCGCAACCTTCTGTACCCGTGAGATCCCATCTGGGGACCTTCTCCAGCGATCTGCTGGAGGGGGAATCAATCATGGAGGGCTTCTACATCAACACCATAGCCTCTCCGATGAAGCGTGAGTAGTTTACCACAGACCTTCAGGTCAATGGTTATTAGCTAGATGGCTTCTTCTCTCTCTTTGATTCTCAATACAAAGTTCTCCTCGATGTTCTTGGAGATCTATTCGATGTAATACTCTTTTGTAGTGTGTTTGCCAAGATCCGATGAATTGTGGGTTTATGAACAAGATTATCTATGAATATTATTTGGTTCTTCTCTGAATTCTTATATGCATGATTTGATATCTTTGCAAGTCTCTTCGAATTATCGGTTTAGTTTGTCCTACTAGATTGATCTTTCTTGCAATGGGAGAAGTGCTTAGCTTTGGGTTCAATCTTGAAGTGTCCTTTCCCAGTGACAGTAGAGGCAGCAAGGCACGTATCCTATTGTTGCCATAGAGGATAAAAAGATGGGGTTTATACCATATTGCTTGATTTTATCCCTCTACATCATGTCATCTTGCTTAAAGCGTTACTCTATTCTTATGAACTTAATACTCTAGATGCATGCTAGATAGCGGTGGATGTGTGGAGTAATAGTAGTAGATGCAGAATCATTTCAATCTACTTGAAACGGACGTGATGCCTATATTCATGATCATTGCCTAGATATTCTCATAACTACGCACTTTTCTATCAATTCTCGGCAGTAATTTGTTCACCCACCGTAATACATGCTATCTTGAGAGAAGCCACTAGTGAAGCCTATGGCCCCCGGGTCTCTTTCTTATTATATTGCATCTCTTTTATTTACATGGCATCTTGTTTACTATTTTGCAATCTTTACTTTTCAATCTATACAACAAAAATACCAAAAAAATTACTTTACTATATCTATTAGGTCTCACTTTTGCAAGTGACCGTGAAGGGATTGACAACCCCTTTATCGCGTTGGTTGCGAGGTTCTTGATTGTTTGTGTAGGTACTAGGTGACATGTGTGTTGTCTCCTACTGGATTGTTACCTTGGTTCTCCAAAACTTTGGGAAGTACTTACGCTACTTTGCTGCATCAACCTTTCCTCTTCAAGGGAAAACCAACGCATGCTCAAGAGGTAGCAATGTCGTATGCGTACTATACTCCGACGGTGATCCAAGATATTTTGTGTTGTTTCTCACACGGTTGGTTATAATAAACTGTGTGGGATCTACTTGATTTTTCGTCTTGATTTGAATTACATAACGGGGTCACAGCGGCAATGGACGATGTTTGAATTGTTAGACCTTTTACCTGCAGTGAGCATGCAACTATATGTGTGTCATAAAAGAATTGTTGGGGATATGACTATTTGTGTAAGCCATCTAGGAGGGGCCGGGTTACGCAATAGAGGTTCATCAGAAGCCCAAGACCAAGGCATGAAGATGGCGGTTCACTAAAAGGCTTAAAGGCCCACAGGCAACTCTGAGGCCCGTAAAGATAAACCGCCATGATGGTATAACTTGTACTGTAAGGTAGAAGTAACTAGTCGCCGAGCCGGACACTGTTTATGAGCCGGCCGGGACTCTGTAGGCCGCAGGGCGTCAACCCGTGTATATAAGGGGACGACCCGCAGGCGGCTTAAGGGAGAAAAAACTGATCGAGAGCCAGGCATAGCGTATTTCGCTCCCTGGTCATCGAAACCTCAAGCAATTCCAACCCAACTAGACGTAGGCCTTCCTTCACCGTAAGGGGATGAACTAGTATAAACCTCGAGTGTCCTTGTCCTGATTAACCCCTTTAAGCTTCCTAGTTGCAATGGCTCCACGATTAAGTCCTTGCAAAAGGACATCTACCGTGACAATTCCACGACAGTTGGTGCCCACCGTGGGGCCAGCGCACGGTGGATTTGAGTTCTTGAAGGGAAGCTTCGAAGGGCTCAAGGGATACGCAGTTGGCCGGATGACCAAGAGTCGTCGCCGGCTCATTTGAGTACGGGTACTGGGTCCCCTTTGAGGGAATTCACGACTTCATCGGCCAGATTGGTGAGCCGGGCCCTGAGCCGGACAGCTGCACCAACCTCGTCGAGACGGCTCAGCGTGCGAAACCCGCCCAAGCTTAACCCGTCGTGATGCATGCCTTTGTGGGTTGCATCCACGGAGGTGAACTTTCTGAAGGATCTGAAGGTGATGGTGAGCCGGCCGTCCTCTCTGACGGTGATTCGTTCGCCGGCTCAACAGATTCGCTGTATCAAGTTCAAGATGGTGTGCTTGGGGGCTGTTCCGATGGCAGCACTATTCCAGACCCCTCAGAGTCACCAAACTGGGCAGGAGTCTTCATGGCTGGTACTCAACCCGGCCAAAATTCTACAGCCTCAGCGGCTATAACGTCCGGGTTAGGAGCAGCCATGGCAGGAGGCCCTGTGCGCTCACCGGCTCAGGTGCTGATGGATCTCATGGATAAACTTACGGCCTTGTTAACTGCTACAGTCGTCCCTGCGAACCAATCTAAGCATGAGGCAGAGGTGGCACAGGTTCGCGATGAGATCGCCCGGGCCAAGGAAACCTTAGCAGCTGAAGATACTAGATTAGCCACAGAGCGGGCGGCTTTGGACGTACGGGCACAGCAAATTCAAGCAGAGGCCTTTTAGCTCACGTTGAGCTTGAACGCATCTAATGAGGTAATGAGGAGGAGACATCAGAAAACTCAGTCCCGTTTACCTCAGATTTATGATCCTCGGAATCTCTTTGCTACACCCGGGGCCGGCCCAAGTAACCCGCCACGTGCAAATCAATTTATGACATCCGGAGCGGGAGGCCCAGTCCAGCCTCAGGTGACGGCGCCTCTTCACGGCAATATGGCACCGCCCCATTACATACCAATACCACAGGGTCACTTCTCCAACCCCATGAAGAACTTAATCGCAGCATCAACACGTTTGGCGGCTCTCCCAGTAGATGGTGATGATCCGACAGCGGTGGAAACCCGAAGGATCAGGGAACTTGTCCAAACAGCCCTGGCTCAGCAAGAGATCTACTCCTACAGCCGGGACAGGATTCACTCAACTCCTCCGCCCTCGTTAGCTCCTCCTCGTCAAAACCGGAGCCCGAGTTACAGTAGACACATGGAGTCAGAGGCCTTGTCAAGTAGCGCTCAGCGCCGGAACCAGCCCGGCGGGTATAACCCGGTTCAGGAATGGATACGTCAGGAGGACGAGGAGGCGGCTCAGCTAGCGGCTCAGCTAGTAGCCCAACAGGACTCACTGGCTTACCCGACAACTTCCGTTGAGGTGGGTGTTGCTACTAGAACCGGAGGGGTTCCTTGTCTGGTACCGGCTCTACGTAATGTACGTCTGCCCAAGGATTTCAAGGGACCTCGAAAGGTGCCGAATTATACGGCCAATTTACAGCCTGGGGCTTGGATTGAAAGTTACGAGATGGCCATGGAGTTGCTGGAGGTTAGTGATGAAGCGATGGTTAAATACTTCACCATGATGTTGGACGGAATGGCCCGTTCTTGGTTAAAGGGTTTGCCACCCAATTCCATTAGTTCATGGGCAGAGCTAAAGGCCCGTTTCATCCAGAACTTCAAGGACACTTGCAAGCAGTCTATGTCGATTGTGGACCTGACAAATTGTAAGCAGGAGGAAGGTGAATATACGACTCATTGGGTGCGCCGGGTCAAAGACATAATACATTCGTCTGACAAGATGGATGCCGGCTCAGCAATTCTCATGCTGGAGAAGAATTGACGCTTTGAGCCTCTGAGACAGAAACTGGGGCGCCTTAAGCGTGATTGCAACGATATGGGGACGCTGATGGCGGCTTTAGTCAAGTATGCCGATTCTGATAGTACCAAGGATCCCGCATCTGATGAGGAAAAGACTGGGAAGGGAAAGAAGAATGGTAATGGAAAGGGTCAGCAGCATAACCCGGCAAGTCAAGGAGGCAATAAGCGTAAGGCGGACGGTAACCCGGAATTTGTGGCCAATGCACAGAGTAACAATCAGAAGCACAAAGGAAAGCCACCCCCTCGGTTTGGTGGGTCAGGTCCGTCTCTTGAGAAACTACTCAATGAGCCCTGCCCGAAACACGGCACCCGGGAACGACCAGCGACTCATTTATGGAAGGATTGCGCAATCATGAAGGCTTTCAAGAATTCTAATATGTTTGATGGCAATCAAGGCCCGGGCGGCGGCTCAGGAGCTGGCGGCTTTCATGGCCCGGGCGGCGGTTCAGGATCCGGTTTTCAGGGAAGCCACGGTGGTTATAATCAACAACAGTCTGGTCAAGGAGGTCAGCAGCAGCAGCAGTCGGGTTATCAGAGTCATCCAAAACAGCTAAACAGTGGGCAGTATCACGTGTTCACCACAAGTTTGTGTAAACGTGATCAGAAAGTTCATAAGAGGGCTGTGAATTCTGTTGAGCCGGCAGTCCCTCGTTACTTGAGGTGGTCAGAACAGCCTATTGTCTGGAGCAAGGAGGATCACCCTCCCCGGGTTGATAATCCGGGTCAACTAGCCCTGGTGGTGGCACCGCAGGTTGGTGGTTATAAATTTACTAAGGTGCTCATGGATGGCGGGAGTAGCATCAACATCCTCTATTACAAGACCTTTCGGTGCATGGGCTTAACTGACAAGAATTTAAAGACTTCTAACACCGTCTTCCATGGAGTGGTGCCTGGTAAGTCGGCGTATCCTGTGGGTAAGATTGATCTAGAGGTGGCTTTTGGAGACGAGCATGATTCTAGGGCGGAAAGGTTAACTTTTGAAGTGGTCAAAATCAAGAGTCCATATCACGCTTTGTTCGGGCGACCAGCTTATGCCAAGTTCATGGCGCGGCCGTGTTATGTTTATTTACAGCTCAAGATGCCGGGTTACAAGGGTACCATCACTGTGCATGGAAGCCGAAAGGTGGACCTGGAGTGTGAAGAAGGCGATGCGGCTTATGCCGAGTCTGTCTGTGCAGCAGAGGAGCTCAAATTTTATCAAGATAACGTTGACTCGGCGGATATGACCTCCCTCAAGAAGCCGACTACAGAGCATGACCCGGTCATGAAGTTTAAATTGGCTGTAGAGACTAAGCTTGTTGATTTTACTCCGGGCGATTCGCCTAAGCAATTCAGCATCAGTGCCAACTTGGATCCTAAATAGGAAAGCGCGCTCATCGAGTTCATCCGTGAGAACCGGGACATCTTTGCATGGAAGCCTTCTGACATGCCGGGTGTACCGAGAGGACTCGCTGAGCACACTCTTAATATTGATCCGAAGTATAAGCCGGTTAGGCAGTTTCTGCAGGGATTCAATGAGGAACGACGAAAAGCTATAGGAGAAGAGGTCGCCCGGCTCTTGGCAGCTGGGTTCATTGTCGAAGTTTTTCACCCGGAGTGGTTGGCTAACCCGGTGCTCATGCTCAAGAAAAACGGCACCTGGCGGATGTGTGTGGATTACACGGACTTAAATAAGGCTTGTCCGGCTGATCCTTTCGCTCTCCCCCGTATTGATCAAATCATTGATGCTACGGCGGGTTGTGCGCGTTTGAGCTTTTTGGATGCTTACTCTGGTTATCATCAGATCAAGATGGCAGTTAAGGACCAGGAGAAGACGGCTTTCATCACTCCGTTTGGAGCCTTCTGCTATGTGTCTATGCCTTTTGGGCTCAAGAGTGCCCAAGCGACTTATCAACGGTGTGTACAGAATTGTCTCCACAATCAGATTGGGCGCAATGTTCATGCTTATGTGGATGACATAGTGGTGAAATCCAGAGAGGCGGAAACCTTGATATCTGATCTCAGAGAAACCTTTGACAATCTCCGGGTTTACAAAATCATGCTTAACCCGGAGAAGTGTGTATTTGGTGTGCCGGCAGGCAAGCTTTTGGGATTCTTGGTCTCAAACAGGGGCATCGAGGCTAATCCAGAGAAGATTAAGGAAATCACTTCTTTGGCTAAACCGGCATGTATCAATGATGTTCAGCGACTGGCGGGTCATGTTGCCGCTTTAAGCCGGTTCATAAGCTGGTTAGGTGAGAAGGCCCTACCGCTGTACCAACTGATGAAGAAGGCAGACACCTTTCTCTGGAGTAATGCTGCTAATGCTGCTTTTGAGGATTTGAAGAGGCGGTTATCTGAGCCGCCAGTTCTTGCAGCTCCCATTGACAAAGAGCCTCTTCTATTATATGTGGCTGCTAATTCACGAGCCGTCAGTGTGGCAATTGTGGTAGAGCGCAAGGAGGCTGGTAAGGAACATCCGGTTCAACGACCGGTTTATTATGTCAGTGAGGTACTCATCGTGTCAAAACAAAGATATCCTCATTGGCAGAAACTTGTTTACGGGGTGTTCATGGCAAGCCGGAAGCTGAAGCAATACTTCCAAGGTCACCCTATCACTGTGGTAAGTTCTGCCCCCTTGGGAGACATTATTCAAAATAGAGAGGCTACAGGACGAGTCGCCAAGTGGGCCATCGAGCTCGGGCCTCATGGTCTGAAGTACGTACCACGCACTGCCATTAAATCTCAAGCTTTGGTAGATTTCATCAACGACTGGACAGAGCTACAGGCACCTGAGGAGAAGCCCGATAACACTTATTGGACTATTCACTTTCATGGGTGCAGACAGTTGGAAGGCTCGGGGGCTGGAGTCGTGTTAACTTCCCCTCAAGGTGACGAATTTTGTTATGTGCTCCGGCTTATGTTTCCTTGTAATAACAATGCAGCTGAGTACGAGGCCCTACTCCATGGTCTCCGGATGGCCAAAGAGATGAACTTGAGCTGGGTAAGATGCTGGGGAGACTCAGACCTTGTGGCTCAACAGGTGTCAGGCAAGTGGGACTCTAAAGATCCCCTTATGGCGGCTTACCGTCATGAAGTCGATGCTGTGGCTGGACATTTCAAGGGTTATGTGGTGGAACACATTGATCGAAGGAAGAATGAGGCGGCAGATCCCTTAAGCCGGCTGGAATCTCAGCGTAAGCCGGTGCCGCGTAACACCTTTCTTGATGTTTTGCATAATCATTCTGCTAAGTTACCTACAGAGGAAGATCTGGCAATACCAGACCCAGAGGCACAGCTGGTGGCGGCTCTCCATGTTATCCCGGATTGGATAGTGCCTTATTTGGCTTACATGACCTGGGGAGAGTTGCCTGAAGATGAGACCTTGGCAAGACAAATCGCCCAGCGGTCCAAGTCCATGACAATTGTTAATGGCGAGTTACATCATTGCAGCGTCACTGGAGCGTTTCAACGTTGCGTGTCACCTACAGAGGGTCAGGAGATACTTCATGAGATTCATGAAGGCGATTGTGGTCATCACACCGGCTCAAAATCTCTTGTGGCCAAAGCTTTCCGTCATGGGTTTTATTGGCTGACGGCTCATGCTGATGCAGAAGACCTGGTCAGTAAATGTGACAGATGTCAGAAATTCTCACGACGAGCCCATGTGCCGGCTCAAGAATTGAGGATGATTCCAATTACTTGGCCGTTTGCAGTCTGGGGGATTGATATGGTCGGGCCTTTCAAAAGGTCTAAGGATAAAAAGACGCACCTCTTGGTGGCGGTTGACAAGTTCATAAAGTGGGTGGAGGCGGAGCCAGTCAGTAAGTGTGATGCAACCACGACGGTCCAGTTTACGAAAAAGGTGATTATTCGCTTTTGTTTTCCACACAACATCATAACTGATAATGGCACTAACCTCTCCAAAGGAGCTATGGAAGAGTTCTGTCAACGAGAGCATATCCGGCTTGACGTTTCAGCTGTGGCTCACCCTCAATCCAATGGTCAAGCAGAACGAGCTAATCAAGAAATCTTGAGGGGTATCAAGCCCCGGCTCTTGGTCCCCTTCCAGCGGACGCCGGGTTATTGGGTGGAGGAGTTACCTTCTGTACTTTGGAGCATCAATACTACACCTAACAGATCTACGGGTTACACGACTTTCTTTATGGTGTATGGAGCAGAGGCGGTCCTGCCAAGTGGCATCCATCATGACTCACCCCGTGTGGCGGCTTATGTTGAGGAAGACAATGAAAAAGCTCGGCAAGATGCACTTCACCTGTTGGATGAAGAGCGAGACTTGGCAATAGCCCGCTCGGCGATTTACCAGCAAGACCTGCGCCGCTATCACAGCTGCCGGGTTAGGTCCAGAACCTTTCAGGAAGGCGACTTAGTGCTCCGACTCATCCAGGATCAATCTAACATGCACAAGTTATCCCCTCCTTGGGAAGGACCCTTTGTGGTCAGCAAGAATCTGAACAACGGATCATACTACCTTATCAACGTTCGGGAGCACAAAGACTCACGTAAGTCGGAGGAGGAGACCCGTCGGCCGTGGAATATCGCTCATCTTCGGCCTTATTATACTTGAGCCATCAGCTCTAATGTGTATATATTTATACTATGTATATTACATAAAGCAATAAAGCAGGACCTCTGTCCTTTTTTCCACTCCCGAAAAAGGTTTGTGTGTTTTCTTTGTCAGGTGGTGGAGATAACCAAGGAGAAGCGGATCATATCTGAATCCGGCTTTCCTTTGGTCCGGCTTATGATCATATCTGAATCTAGTCGTGATCACTTTGGGGCTTCCTGTTCAAACATAGGCCGTATTCGAACCAAAGAGAACATAGCTGTCGATACCCACTTGATCGGCATACTGCCAAACCCACTTGGGGCTTCTTGATCATATTTGAATCATAGCTTAACCCCTTTGGGTCTGACGTGGATTGTATTCGAATCAGCGTCATTAAACAACTCTTATGGTCACTTGGGGGCTTCTTGTTCAAACATAGGTCGTATTCGAACCAAAGAGAACATAGCTGTCAATACCCACTTGATCGGCATCGCCACAACCACGGGGGGCTAACAGATCGTATCCGAATCTTAGCTCAACCCCTTTGGAACGGTTCACTGATCGTATTCGAATCAGAAACCCTAGAATTTTGTTCATCATATTTTACAAGTATCAACATTGGATATCTTGCGACCCTCTTGAAAATACAATGGAATACATTGCAATCCTCCAGGATTAATATTGGTTACATCAGGTTGTTAAGTACCAGGTGAACTTTTATGTTCCAATTTTCAGGAGTAAACTTACCCTCAGGGGTTGGATTATTTAAGGCCGGAAAAGCATCCGTAAGCATCACAGGGCAATGCAAGACATTTCTGCAAAGGACATAACAGATTCATATAAACTACAAAGTGCATAGTGACGGCGGCTTATGCAAGTATTAAGGGCCATAAGCATGCGCAAAGGCTGTCAGAGTAATGGGCCACGGGTAGGCCAACCCGAGCCCCACGACCTTTCAAGACATCAGGGCAGGCTGCGCCCCTCAAGACCACATGGCGAAGAGCCGCCTCCTGGGGAGTCTACGACAAGACGGCCGACTGCCCGCTCACGGCCGAGTCCCAGGGACGACTTCCAGAGAAGCCGGCTTTGGGGAGTCGACCGGCGACTCCAACAAACCGTGACCTCATCGAGGGGGGCGGGGGAGGGGCGTGGCTACAATGAAGCCCACTCCCCACCCCTTACCAAGGGCAGGCACGGCTACAGCGCGCCATACTTGGGAAGATCTCCCCGCGGCGCAGCACTGTTGCCCAGCAGGCCCTGACGTCAGCACCACTGTACCTAGCCCTACGCCCACGACGGCTTGTCTGTACGGCCTGGAGGCAGCAGGGCCCACCAGCCAGCGAGACCTCGGGAGACGGCAGGAGCACCGCCAGTCGAACCCAACGGGAGTCGGCTGAGCCCTCCCCCGGGCCCATGTGCCATTAATCAAGAAGAGATGGGGAGTGGCCACAGTGATCGCCCGCCAGGCGGCGGGGCTGTTGCCACGACCCCATGACCAAGCTTGCATCATCGGGAGCACGGCTACAGTAATCAGCAGCCGGCAAGAGCCGCCCACGGCGAACGCGGCCTGTCGGCTCCGTACCAGACCAGTCGGCAGGCCCCAGCAGTCGGCGGAGAAGTCGGAGGTCAGAGACACTGACGGCTGGGCCCACGCCCAGTCACATTACCATTGTACCTGGGGTGTAGGCCTATATAAACCCACCCAGGGCACCCATGCAAAGGGTTGGATCCCAGTAGTTCTATACCTCACCAGATAGAGGAAGAGAGCTAGCCTTGCCCTCTCCTACCACCATACACAGCTCAAGGAGCAACCGTGTAAACACTTGACCATAGTGATCATGTGGAGACCCCGCAGAGCAGCAGTAAGGGTATTATCTCCCCGGAGAGCCCCGAAGCTGGGTAAGATCCGCCGGCGTGCATGTCTTCTCCTCATCCCGTTTCCAGGCACCGTCGACGTTCTACTCGCCCCCACCATGATAAGCCATCCGTTGGCATATGTCGCACCAAACCCCCGACATTTGGCGCCCACCGTGGGGCATGATGCACCGCCGTTTGGAGATCTGTTCTGGACGGGAACCCTTTTCCTCCCTGGCGAGCGCAGCCAGCCAGGCATGCCAGACGAAGTTTGCGCAGCCAGCTCCTTGGCCAAACTTGTCGGCGAGGTCCGCCTCTCCGACGAACCTGCCTCCGACGCAGGCGTAGGCGACCATGAAAACCTCCTCGCGGGCCTCCTCGATCAACTCCATGTTTCCGGCGAGCCTGCCGTAGACTTGGAGTCCGTAGGCTCCACCGACCCGATGCTGGTCAACTCCGACACCGTGTCGGTCGACGCTTTCCCCTCCAACGTGGTGGTCTATGACGAACCTCTCCCCCACGCGGAGAGTGATGGGAGCACTGTCACTGAGGTGCTGGTCATCAGTCATGACGAGTTCCCTGGTGGAAGGGCGCACGACTCACTCGGCGCGGCGATGCAAGACCTAGCTGCGCCGATTCCAAAAGATGCTGACACAGAGACGTTAGAAGCGCGCCACCTTCAGCTTGTTGAAGGCGCGAAGAAGCTAGCCAGCATGAGACGCTTGTCAGAAGCTTACCAGCGGAAGATGGATCGCGCTGTTGGCAGCTCGCCGGCTCCGGAAGGGCCCAACAGCCTTGGCGCGGTTCAGCAGCACAACGTAGCCATCGCCAGCCTGTTTGGGGCTAGCCGCCCCGTGTATGCGACGCCAGCGGAGAACATCCGAGCCGCCGAGGCAGCGGCGGATGATCTGGACAATTTCGAGGGCGAAGAGCGCCGCTTCATGATGGAGCGAGTCCAGCGGCTCCTTGACGCGGCCGCCGCGCAAAACGAGGCCGGCTGCCGCACGGAGGCGCCACAGCGGCCAAACGACGACCCGCACAAAGATCAAGGCGCGACATCTCGGACGCCGACTGGCGGTGCCCAAGGAAGAAAGGACAAGGAGCCGGCTGTCAGCTAGAGTCGGACTCGGATTACCATAGAGCGCGACCGAGACGGCCGCCCAAGAGCAGTGGAACGACGGGACCGCCTTGTTGACGCGAGTCTCCCCGCAAGGAGAGGCGAGTCTCCCCGCCACCTGTTGACCATCCGACTCTCGGAGACCGCCTTGGCCGCCGAGAGGGAGTTGGGGAGAATGACGCCCGCCACCGGATCGACCGACTTCACCGGTTCCTGGCGCTGGAAGAAGAAGACGAGCTGGGTCCGCCTTGTTTCGGGCCCCGCATTAGGGACGAGCCCTTTCCCAGAGGGTTCACGCTCCCAAGAGACACGCCCAAGTATACCGGCTCCGTGAAGCCGGAAGACTGGCTAGTCGACTACTCCATGGCTGTCAGCATAGAAAACAGCAACAAGCGTGTCGCCGTAAAGTACGTTCCGCTCATGCTCCAGGGCACGGCCTGGACATGGCTGAACAGCCTCAAGCCCCGCAGCATCAACAGCTGGGTCGACTTCACCGAAGCATTCATCCGCAAATTCACCAGCACGTACAAGCGTCCTCCCAAGCCTCGTCAGCTCTCCTTGTGAGTGCAAGCTCCTCTGCGACGAGCCAAAGACCCTCGACGAGCTGCTAATCATAGCGGACAAGTATGCTACGGCCGACTCCTCCATGAAGACGGAAATTCAAATCAGCACGACTGGCAAAGTAGCTCCTCAGGCTCCAAGAACTCTGGTAGCAGACGCCGGCCGGTGACAACAGCAGGGCGACCACAAGCGCAAGGCCCAGCAGCCGGCTTCCAGCAGCCAGCAGGTTGCGACCGTCGAAGCCCAGCAGCCAGAAGAGCAGCCTCCGCCCGAGCGACAGAAAGGCGGCAAGCCGAACTGGTTGCCGGCCTTCTCCTACGAGCAGACCTTGGATGGACCTTGCAAGTTCCACAGCGGCGCGAAGCCATCGAATCACACCACCCGGAAGTGCCACTGGCTCACCAGGATCGCCAAGGGAGACGGCCTCCTGCCACCCCCGCCTGCTGGGCAGCCGCCTCCGCCTCCGCCCCAGCAGCCGGCAGTCAGGCCAGTCGGCGCAGTACAAGACGATTACCCTGAAGAGCACGGAGCCTACGTGGTGTTCACCAGTGTGGCTGACGATCGACGCAGCAGGCGGCTGCAGCGACAAGACGTGAACGCGGTGGCCTCAGAGACGCCAGAGTTCATGCACTAGTCAGAGAGGCCCATCAGCTGGAGCAGGGCTGACCACCCAGAAGTGATGCCGAGTCCGGGTTCCTACACTTGGTCCTGGACGCCACCTTTGCCACGGACAAACGGGCCGCGCGTTTTTCATGAGTTCTAATAGACGGGGGCAGCAGCATCAACATCCTGTACAAGGACACCATGGAGAAGTTAGAAATCAAGCAGAGACAGCTTCAGAACAGCCGGACTGTGTTCCATGGCATTGTTCCTGGGCTTTCCTGTTCACCAATTGGCAAGATCCTGATTGATGTCCTCTTTGGGGACAAAGATCACTTCCGAAGAGAGTCTGTTTGGTTTGAGGTGGTGGACCTTGAGATCCCATACCATGCGCTACTTGGCCGGCCCGCCTTGGCCAAGTTCATGGCGGTCCCCCACTACGCCTACCTCAAGATGAAGATGCCCAGTTCCAGGGGAATTCTGACTGTGGCCGGCGACTACCGGAAGTCGTCCGCTTGCGCGGCCGAAAGCAGTCGGCTGGCTGAGTCCCTGGTGATTGTGGCCGAGAAGCGACTCCTTGAGCGAGCTGTGGTGATGGCCGGCAAGCAGCCGGACATATCGCCCGACCCGAAGGAGTCGGAAGCCGAAGGTTCGTTCAAGCCGGCCAAAGAGACAAAGAAGACACCCTTGGATCCGGAACACCCAGAGAGGTACGCCATCATAGGTGCAAACCTCGACAGCAAATAGGAAGGCGAGCTCGTCGAGTTCCTCCATGAGAATCGGGACATCTTCGCATGGTCTCCCAAAGACATGCCAGGTGTGCCGACGGAATTCGCCGAGCACAAGTTACACGTCCGATCTGATGTAAAGCCGGTCAGGAAACCCTTGCGCCGCTTATCAGAAGAGAAGAGAAGAGTTGTCGGAGAAGAGATAGCCCGACTCCTAGAAGCCGGCTTCATTATGGAAGTTTTCTTCCCGGAGTGGCTGGCAAATCCGGTCCTGGTGCTAAAGAAGAACAAGCAATGGCGAATGTGTATTAACTACACAAGCCTCAACAAGGCCTGCCCCAAGGATCCGTTTGCTTTGTCGAGAATTGATCAGGTGATAGACTCCACAGCCAGATGCGAGCTGTTGAGTTTCTTGGATGCGTACTCAGGATATCACCAGATCAAGCTGAACCCGGCCGATAGATTGAAGACCGCCTTCATCATGCCATTTGGAGCATTCTGCTACCTCACCATGACGTTCGGCTGGAGGAATGCCGGCGCCACCTTTCAGCGTTGCAAGCAGAAGTGCCTCCTCAAGCAGCTCGGTAGGAACGCCCACGTTTACGTGGACGACATGGTGGTGAAGACGGAAAAGAGAGGAACATTGCTGGAAGACCTCAAGGAGACCTTTGAGAACCTGCGCCGATTCCAGATCAAGCTCAACCCTGAGAAGTGCGTCTTCGGAGTACCAGCCGGCCAGCTCCTTGGCTTCCTGGTCTCTGAACGCGGCATAGAATGCAACCCTGTAAAGATCAAGGCCATTGAGAGAATGGAGGTACCTAGCCGACTGCTGGATGTGCAGAAGTTCACCGGCTGCTTGGCGTCCATCAGCCGATTCATCAGTCGGCTGGACAAGAAAGCTCTCCCCTTATACCAACTCATGAAGAAGACCACTTTTTTCGAGACTACTCCACCCGTCCTGGCGGCTCCGACTCCCAAGGAACCTATGCTCCTATACATCGCCGCCACCGGCCGAGTAGTCAGCACAGTCATTGTGGTAGAGCGCAAGGAGGAAGGCAAGGCACTACCTGTCCAGAGACCAGTATATTACCTGAGCGAGGTACTGTCGACCTCCAAGCAGAATTACCCCCACTACCAGAAGATGTGCTATGGCGTGCACTTTGCTGCCAAGAAATTGAAGCCTTACTTTCAAGAACATCCATCACGGTGGTCTGCACGGCTCCACTTGCCGAGATCATCGGTAGCCGAGATGCCTCTGGTCGAGTGGCCAAGTGGGCCATAGAGCTGGCTCCTTACACCATCTACTACCAGCCCCGCACCGCTATCAAGTCACAAGCACTGGCCGACTTCCTCGTCGACTGGGCCGAGACCCAGTACCTGCCTCCAGGACCTGACTCCACCCATTGGCGGATGCACTTCGACGGCTCCAAGATGCGCACCGGCTTGGGAGCCGGCGTCGTCCTCACCTCTCCCAAAGGCGACAAGCTCAAATATGCACTGCAAATCCACTTCGCCGTCTCCAACAACATGGCCGAGTAAAAGGCGCTCATTCATGGGCTCCGGCTTGCCAAAGAACTTGGCATCCGCTGGATCTTGTGTTACGGCGGCTCGGACTTAGTGGTCCAGCAGTCGTCTGGCAACTGGGATGCAAAAGATGCAAACATGGCAAGCTACCATTTCCTCGTGCAGCAGCTCAGCGGGTATTTCGAGGGGTGCGAGTTCCTCCACGTACCAAGAAACGACAACGACCAAGCAGACGCCTTGGCACGAATCGGCTCTACCCGCCAAGCAATACCATCTGGCGTCGCCCTTCAACGCCTCCTCAAGCCGTCTATCAAGCCTTCACCAGAATCAGACTGCATCTTTGTGTCGGCTCCTCCCGAAGACGGCGGCCCGACTCCAGAGTTCCGGCAGTCGGAACGGGGACTTTGGCGGGCGACTCCAAAGCCACCACGGTCAAGCCCGGCCCGGGGACTGCGGCGACGGACTTGAAGATTCCAGAACTCGGCCCAAGGACCGAGCCAGTCGGCCTGGGGACTTCATCATCCCAAGAAGCGACTGTTGACTCCAGCCCGCCGCCTCCCAGCCCAGTCGCCCTCGTCCAAGTCGCAGTTCTGATAGTCGACGAAATAGCAGCACCCTCATGGGCCCAGCCCATCCTCAAATTTCTGGTGAACAAAGAGCTACCAACTGATGAGACCTCAGCTCGGCAAGTACAACGCCGGGCAGGAGCCTATACCATAATCAACAAAGAGCTGGTCAGGCGCAGCGTCACTGGTGTCTACCAGCGCTACGTAGAGCCAGAGCAAGGCCAGGCAATCCTCAAAGACATCCATCAAGGCGAATGTGGCCACCATGCGGCTTCAAGAGAACTCGTCGCCAAAGCTTTTCGGCACGGTTTCTTTTGGCCGACTACCTTGGAAGTGGCAAAGGAGTTGGTCCAAAAATGCAAAGGGTGCCAGAAGTTCAGCTCCAAGCTGCACCAGCCGGCTTCCGTGCTCAAGACCATCCCCATTGCTTGGCCCTTCGCAGTTTGGGGTCTAGACATGGTGGGACCATTCAAAACAGCACGAGGCGGTCTAACTCACCTACTTGTCGCGGTGGACAAGTTCACCAAGTGGGTGGAAGTGAAGCCAATCAAGAAACTGAACGGTCCGACTGCCGTGACCTTCATCACCGATATCACAATTCGGTACGGCATACCACACAGCATCATCACCAACAACGGCACAAATTTTGCCAAAGGCGCCTTGGCCCGATTCTGCGCAACACAGGGCGTCCGACTGGACCTAGCATCCATCGCCCACCCGCAGTCAAACGGCCAAGTGGAGCGAGCAAACGGCCTCATCCTGTCCGGCATCAAGCCTCGGTTGATCGAGCCTCTGGAGCGCTCGGCTGGCTGCTGGCTCGACGAGCTGCCAGCCGTCCTCTGGAGTCTGCGCACGACTCCAAACAAGTCAACCGGCTTCACGCCCTTCTTCCTCGTCTACGGTGCTGAAGCAGTCATCCCAACGGACATAGAGTTCGACTCCCCACGAGTCACCATGTACACTAAGGAGGAAGCAGAAGAAGCACGACAAGACGGCGTTGATTTGCTGGAAGAGGGCCGGCTGTTGGCACTCAGTCGGTCCAGCATCTACCAGCAAAGCCTGCGCCGATACCACAACAGGAAGGTCAGGCCAAGATCTTTCCAAGAAGGCGACCTTGTACTCCAGCTGATCCAGCGAACAGCCGGCCAGCACAAGCTGTCGCCGCCTTGGCAAGGCCCTTTCATCATCAGCAAAGTACTAGGCAACGACTCCTACTACCTGATCGACGCTCAGAAGCCCCGAGCATGCAAGAGGGACGACTCCGGCAAGGAGACTGAGCGGCCATGGAACAAAAATCTTCTCCGAAGATTTTATAGTTGATGTAGTATGTACCACGCTACCTTTTGTATTAAAAATACCAAGACTTCAGGCTCCCCGAGACGAGCTCGAGGACTGCCCTCTTTTGTCTGTATGATAAAAATTATGCCTACAAGTATGTTACTCTTTGTCATGCCGCTTGGCACCGGGTTCGACAAGTCGGCCCGGTGACTTGCCGCCTTGCACTATGAAATGCTTCCTGCAGTCGGACAAGTAGTGTGTAAACGCCTAAGCCGTCTCCTGCCAGAAGCCGGAGCTCACAAAGCGACTGTACGGTGGGCAGCAGTAAGGTAGAATGGGCATTCGCATGAAAAATGGCTAAGGACCCAAAGCATAAAACATAGCTCAAGAAGGCTTCCAAGCCCTTCTCGCAAACTGACTCTCGAACAGTCGGATTGTCGTTTTATATCCAACTTGCTCAAACAATCTTGAAATTGGCTAAGTACTTGCTTTCCCAAAGTAGCCTAGCACTTTATCCAGCAACAGTCTGCAGAGCGGCTGTTCGATTGGCAAGGCAGGCAACTAGGAGAAAGCGGCAAAGGAAAACAGCCAAAAAGAACAATGAGCAAGAAAAGATAGACACATATATATAACATAGGCCCTTGGCCGAATTGTCAAGCAGAGGTTCAAAATACACCCTGTGGGTGGAATTGTGCGAATTAACAAGTTCCTCAAAAGACTACTGAATCAGATATAGCAAAAGACACTGCGGCAGCTTAGGAGGCGGCACACGGAGTCGGGGGGTCGGAGGAGGCGCCAGCGTCAGTCGTCGGGGCGGCTGGCCGGCTGGCCAGCTAGTCTCGGCTTGATCGCCTCCCGCAGCAGTCGGATCGGCTGCACGCGGCTCGTTGCTGGAGGTGCGGTCGGGCTGAGGCTGGCCGTCTGCTCCGTCTTCTGGTGCCTCCGCCTCGTCCTCACCCTCCGTCTCGTCCTCCTCCTCGACGCTGGAGCCGATCACCTCCGCCGAGTCTTCGCCGTAGTCTGGGTTCATCCCAAACCACTCCGGTGGGACCTCCTCACCGTCTTCAGACCGCTCGGGGACGAAGATGCTTGTGTCGGTGTACTTGGTGGTCGCTGCAGCGCGCTTGACGAGGGCGTCTACCGCAGCCGCCAGCTCCGACTGGACCTCCGACTGAAGCGTGGCCAACCGGTCTAGATCCAGCCCCGGGTACCACACCTTGACGAACTCCAAGGCCCGGCGCGCTCCAGCCCGGGCTGAAGAGCCCTTCCAGGCCTCGAGGCCACCAGCCGCGACCTCCAACCAGTTGGCCGTCGGGCTGGGGGTGCGCGGAGCCTGCATATCCGGCCAAAGGGCGGAGATCGCCTGGGCACCGATACGCTGAAGCCGGTGCAGCATCCGGTGAGCCGGCCGGAGGCAAGCCTCGATACTCAAGATGTGCTCATCAAGAGTTTGGGGGGCATTGGCGGCGATTTCTGCGCCCTTCGACTTGCACGATCGGCCTCGATGGCTTGGATAGCGGCCTGAGACTGCCCAGGGAAGAAGTCTGCAAAAGACACGAAGAAACAAAAAAAGCGAGTCAAAAACCAGGAGTCGGCACGACCTAGGTCGGCGGCTCAAAGAAAGAAAACAAAGAGACTCACCATCAACGATGTCTTCGATCTCGTGGAAGCCGAAGGACAACATCGCCTCCTTGTCAAACCAGGAAGAGCGCTCGCTCGCGAACTCGGCCAGGAGGGCGGCCTCCGTCTCCTCCGCCTCCCTCTGCGACTTCGCGAGCAGCCCCTTCTGCTCTGCCAACTGAGCGGTCAGCAGATCGCGCTTCGCGGCGAGCTTGCTGCACTCCTCCCCTTTGGCGAGCAGGGCGGAGTTGGCTTCGCTCAGCTGCTGTTGAAGAGCAGCGTTGGCCCCTGAAGGAAAGAAAGAAGGATAGCCGTCGTCAATAAAGCAGGTCACCGGGGAGATCCGGCCCGACTGCTCAGCACTCGGCCCGAATCTCGGGGACTACAGCCCGCGGGTGCGCGGGCTGCTAGCGCGCCCCCGCAGAGAAGAGAAAAAGGAGGACTTACTCCGGCTCTCCGCCAAGTCAGCGGTCCGCTTGCCCAACTCTTCAACATTACGGTTGAAGGTGGTGACGCGGAGGTTGTGGTAGTCCTGCAAACAAGCGTTTCAGACAAAGTCAGTACCCAGAAGTTCATCAAATTGGAGTTCCGGGCCGCCTGCTGAGCAGCCGACCCGAAACTCGAGGACTACACCCAGTGGGTGCGCTGGCGCGCCCCCACAGAGAGAAACAAGAAAAAACAAAGACCCAAAGAAAAGACATACCCGGACGGCCTCCCGCGATGCCAGGAACGCCTTGGTGCAGCTCTGGAGGGCGTCGCCCTCAGCGCGGAGCTTCGCCTGGATGTCCAGGAGTGCCTGGTTCAGCGGCCCTGTGCCGCCTCCCCGCATCCACCCAACAGGTGCGGCGCTCGTCGCCTCAGCGTCTGGAGCCGCTGAGCTAGCAGTGCCGGCTTCCAGGGGGCGGGGGGCCGAAGTTGTCTTCTCTAGACGACGGCGCGCTGGCGAGCTGACCTAGAGGAGTAGCCGCGCCACGGCCTCTTCTTCGGTCGACGGCACCGGAGGGTCCACTGGCTACTCGCCTTGCACGCCTTCATACGGCGGCGGAGGCAGCGGCGGGACGTTCGTGCCCGGAGTAGAGGACTCGCCGCCTTCCCTCTCCTCGACGAGGTTCTCCCCGCCGGCTCCTCCAGTCTGCCCCGTGAATTCCGGCGGCGGCGCAGAGTTTAGCGGGGTAACAAGAAAGGCCGCCTGGCGGCATGCGGCTTCCTCAGCCCGCTGCTTCGTCGCGGCGGCGGCTTCGGCCTCCGCTAGTTTTTTATTGGCGGAGGCCTCCGCCCTGTCGGCCTCCGCCTTCTCCAGGCGGAGGGCTTCTTCTTCATTGCGGTTCCCCTGCGTGTTCCGCTCCGTTGCCTCCCGGAGGTCGGCGGTGGGGTCTATCCGCCGAGTGGTGGCGGGCGTCTCCGCGGACCCCATGACGGAGGTGGCGGCGACCCGCTCAAGAGAGAGGGGGGCCCTGAAGAAATAAGGGCGAGCAGAGACTCAGACAAAGCACGAAGAAAGAACGAACTTTGAAGACAGAATACTTACGCAGAGACCAACGGCGGCTTCTTCACTTCCTTACGGAAGCGAATGGCCTTCGCGGCCGCCTCGTCCCACCGGGTCGCCGCAGCCGAGCCCTTGGGCTTCTTCGGCCGGCTGCCGAACAAAGTCGGTGCAGCCCGGCGCTTCTTCTCGCCGCCTGGAGCGCCCGACGCGGCAGAAGAGCCCGCGCCCGGCAGGCTGGTTCCTGGCCGATGGTGAGGGGCGACTCCTTCCTCGACGTCATCTTCAGGCCAGTCGGCAAAGGCGGCCGAGGGCCTGAAGTTTCCTGTCGCCCCTCCTCCTCCTTCGGCGTCATCTTCCAGAGCCGCCGCCCCCAGATCGGGGTCGTCGACGTCGCTCTCCGCCCGGTCGGCGACGAACTCACGGGCCGGCCCCGAGGTGCCGGCTGGTGGGTGAAGAAGGGGATTCTAACCAAAAAGTAGACTGATTAGAACAAGACTCGGCAAGAAGAAGACAATCTGAAGAAAAGAAAGGCAACTCACCACGAGCGGGGGGTTGGCGCGGGAGTATGGCTCCTTGCCGAATCGCCAGTCCTCCGGGAGCCTGCTGTCCGAGAGGTAGTTCACCATCAGGGCCACCTCTTCGTGAGGCATGTCCTTGGTGCACATCTGACTCGGGACGGCCTTGGAGTGGGAGAACTCGGCGCGAGAAGAAGGCGGCCAGCAGGTCCGGGCCAGTCAAACCCTCCGACTGCGTCAGCACTCGGAGTCGCGTGATGGCACCGGCTCCCGCAGGCGTCAGCGACCTGGCCCGGTACGACTAGTTGGGCAGTCTGCCAGGCGGCGGGCCGGCTTCGAAAGCCGGCAGATTAACCCAGTCGCCCCGCGTGGCGACGTTCCTAACGTAGAAATAGGACCGCTGCCACATCTTCACCGACTTCAGCAGCGCGATGGAGGGGAAGTGGTTGTCGGCTCCTGTCCTTTGCACGGCGATGAAGGCGCCACACTGAGCCAGCACGCCCGCGGCCTGAGTGCCGAGCTTGGAGAAGAAGAACTCCCCCCAGAGCTCGAGGGTGGGGAGGACTCCCAGGAAGCCCTCGCACAGAGCCACAAAGGCGGACAGTAGCACCACTATGTTAGGGGTGAGGTGGTGTGGCTGGAGTCCGTAAAACTCCATGAACGACCGGAGGAAGCTGCTCGCCGGCACCCCCAGCCCGCGCAGGCAGTGCGAGCGGAAGATGACCCACTCGCCCTCCCGCGGGGCGGGGGAAATCTCCCCCTCCGGCGCAAGGCGCACCTGCACGCAATCCTCGCCGGGAAGACGACGGTCCGGCGGAGGAACTCGATATGGTCTTCGTGGACCTTAGAGTCGTCCCAGGTGCACGAGCGCACCGGGGGAGGCGCTGCAGTAGAGGAAGGGCTCATCGTCGCGAGTGGTCACCACAGCGTGCGCCGGAGCTTGGGCGTGCGGCGGAGTGAGCGAGAGAGAGAAGAGAGAGGAAGCAGGAGAGCGAAGGAGCTGCGAGGAGGAAGAAAGCAAGGGGCAGTAGGAAGGAGGGGCGCGCGTGCTCCCCTCTTCCCCCCACTTATAGCCCTCGGGGCTGCGAAGCCGAGGAGGCGGGCGTGGGGATTTACTACACCCACAACCCCACGCCCCCCACGATCCCTGCAAAGTTACTGCGCGTAGTAACTCCACAGGAATCCTAACTGTCCACCGGGGCCACAGCGGATCCGCTCGGGCGCCAAGGCGCGGTAGTGGCAGGCCCCGCCTACGGGCCTGTCCCGTCGCTCGCGTGGGCTGGCAAGACGGCCTGGCCATGTGCCCTTGTGTGACAGGCCCGGAACGGGCGGCTTTCTCTGGAAGCTTAGCTAGCCCGCCACTTGAAATCCCGCCGCGACGTTCGAACTACTGAACGAGTCGGAATTAAGTGAGTCCGAGTTGGGCGAGTCCGACTCCTTCTAGTCAGCCCGGCGGAAGTCTATCAAGATCATGTGTTGCACCCGGAAAGGGAAACTGCTGAGGCTTCTCGGCCGATCGTCCGCGGCGCCTCACCAGCTTCTGGGACTACTGTCAGAGTAATGGGCCACGGGTCGGCCAACCCGAGCCCCACGACCTTTCAAGACATCGGGGCAGGTTGCGCCCCTCAAGACCACAGGGCGAAGATCCACCTCCTGGGGAGTGTACGGCAAGACGGCCGACTGCCCGATCACGGTGGAGTCCCAGGGACGACTTCCAGAGAAGCCGGCTTTGGGAGTCGGCCGGCGACTCCAACAAACCGTGACCTCATCGAGGGGGACGGGGCAGGGGCGTGGCTACAATGAAGCCCACTCCCTGCCCCTTACCAAGGGCAGGCACGGCTACAGCGCCGTACTTGGGAAGATCTCCCCGTGGCGCGGCACTGTTGCCCAGCAGGCCCTGACGTCAGCACCACTGTACCTAGCCCTGCGCCCACGACGGCTTGTCTGTACGGCCTGGAGGCAGCAAGGCCCACCAGCCAGCGAGACCTCGGGAGACGGCGGGAGCACCGCCAGTCGGACCCAATGGGAGTCGGCCCGGGGGAGTCGGCCGAGCCCTCCACCGGGCCCATGCGCCATTAATCAAGAAGAGATGGGGAGTGGCCACAGTGATCGCCCTCCAGGCGGCGGGGCTGTTGCCACGACCCCATGAACAAGCTTGCATCATCGGGAGCACGGCTACAGTAATCAGCAGCCGGCAAGACCCGCCCGCGGCGGACGCGGCTTGTCGGCTCCGTACCAGACCAGTCGGCGGGCCCCACCAGTCGGCCCAGAAGTCGGAGGTCAAAGACACTGACGGCTGGGCCCGCGCCCAGTCACATTACCATTGTATCCCTGGGGGGTAGGCCTATATAAACCCCCAGGGCACCCATGCAAAGGGTTCGATCCCAGTAGTTCTATACCTCACCAGATAGAGGAAGAGAGCTAGCCTTGCCCTCTCCTACCACCATACACAGCTCAAGGAGCAACCGTGTAAACACTTGACCATAGTGATTATGCGGAGACCTCGCAGAGCAGCAGTAGGGGTATTATCTCCCCGGAGAGCCCCGAAGCTGGGTAAGATCCGCCGGCGTGCATGTCTTCGCCTCATCCCGTTTCCAGGCACCGGCGACGTTCTACTCGCCCCCACCATGATAAGCCATCCGTTGGCATATGTCGCACCAAACCCCTGACAAAGGCATAGCAAAACTCAAAGTATTTTCTAGTCTGTTACAAGACTCCCCGAGTCTGAATGATGCGGCATTGTTTTTCTGCAACGACATAAGCAGGTGGCGCCTGGCAATTTACTCTTGGGGTTGACTTGAAGCCTCCGCGTTATCCTTCTCCGCCTCTCCCCCGGCTGCTTTGTCCTGGAAGGATGATGAGGCCCAGTCAATGCCACTCAACGCTTCAAACTCAGCTTCATCATCTATTAAACCGATTGGGTCGACTTCAGGGGCAAAGGTGTGCTTATGGATTGGAGGCATCAAGCTGACATCATCATAATGCGGCGTGGGGATTCTCCGATTCTCCTTGTCATAACCCGACTGACACTTGGTGAGGTCAGTGTCGTTTCCAATTTGAGTGGCCATAGGGCGTATATCCCTCACGCGGGTGGTGAAATCCTTTTCATCAAATGGAGTGCCATCCTCCTTTAAACTTGGATACCCAAGAGCGATGTCGGTCGGGTCTAGCTCTGGTAACCAGGCTTTGGCCCGACTCAAAGCGGCTATTGCTCCGGCTCTTGCTTGGGCCCATCTCAACTCTTGAATCCGCTGAGGAAGTACAGCAAGCCGTTGTAACACATCTTGCAAGAGGTGGGGCACATGATTTGATAAGGCTACAACAGCCAAGGCACGTTGTGACCCGATGTACAGTTGCTCTACTAGAGTATACACCGCCTTCAATTTGATCAGCGTATTCTGCTTGAGGTTTGTGCTCCTGGGGCCTGTATTGGTAAGTATAAGGTAAACCTCAGGTAACAATTGAAGGAATATTTACAATATTTAATGCTTGCTTAAGATAACTTACCAAAGATCTCTGAGACCATCCGAGATATCTGGCGTTGTAAGCCGGTCAGTTCGGCTGTTGCATTTGCTAGCGACGCCTCTGCTATCTCGGCCCGGGTCACCAGTCTGGCCTTTTCGTCAGTCCAAATTTTCTTCTCTGACTCAAAATTTTTCTTCAGCTTCTCTTGTTCAGAGACGCTGAATTCAAATTTGGAGTTAGCCTTTTGAATTTCAATCTCCTGGTCTTCCAGGCGGTTCTTCAGGTCAGCAATCTCCGATTCAAATTGACTTATGGTGGCCTGTATTGCACCGGATAGTAGTCAAGATTACGGTAAATAATATTAAGTCCCAAGCACTTTGCAAGCAAAGATACTTGACACTTGGGGGCTAATGTATACCGAAGCTTTCTAAATTATTAAGCCGGTCCTGGATATTAAGTCCCAAATACATTGCAAGCAAAGATACTTGACACTTGGGGGCTAATGTGTATCGCAAGTTAAAGGTATCGTGTTACATCCGGTTTAAATATTTTTCTTTAAGCCAGGGAAGAAGCTCTAACAAGTTTTCTAAGTCTACAACATATTTATTCATAAGCAATAGACTTGGGGGCTGGTACAGTACGTATGACTGAAAGTAAGGAAGCATAAGTCATACCTCATATTTTTGCTGTATTTGCTTCACCATGTCAATTTCCAGGTCACGGCTGCTTTGCACCTGGTTGATATAGCCCGAGACGATCTCTCCAATACTCAAATGAGTATAGTCAGTGATATCCATCTTGGCCATACGGCGTTCTAGCAACTCCTCTTTAGCCGAGCATTTGGCAAGGCCGGTGGGCCTGGCCAGATCAACGAATTTAGCCTTGAGAAATTCCACTTCTGGGTCAGCCGTTTTGACTCGGCTAGGTGCCTCCGGGTTAACAGAACCATCAAGAATATCTTGAGCCAGCTCAGGCGGCGGTTGATATGTGGAAGAGTCGGGAGCAGCTATACCCTGTTCCGGTTCAGTCACCACAGGGGTTTGGGCCATTTTATCCTTCTTGGTTTTCTTCCTGGGCTTAACCTGCACGCTGTGGGCAAAGCAGAGAAATGAGTAAAGAAACATGAAGAAAGAAAAACATAAGGTGGATAAATTGATATTACCCAGGGGCAGTCTTAAAAGCCGGCATGTTTGATTGCATGGACTCGCCGGATGAAGGAGAGGTATCCTGGTAATTGGAGTCAGATGAATTGAGAGGTTGACGGATTAGACCCGCCAAAGGTAAAAAGGGGTATAAGTTGGAGATAACCTCAGTCCGACGCTTCCGGGTTATGTCAGGAAGGCCGGAAGATAGCTCTGCATCCTTGTTGGTCCGGGTCTGCCTCCGGTTTTCAAATTGCTGTTGCTTCAAAAGAAAGACAGGATCTTGGTAAGCCAAAGGGTGTGAAAATCTTACTTTCCGGGTTACTCTTCGAATTTTCTGACGCGGTCGAAGCTCGGAGTCGGAGGAGATTGTAGTTACCTCTTCCTCGACGGGTTGGCTGTTGCCCGTGTCTTCCTGAAAGAAGGTTAATATCAGTAAGGTAGTGATAAAGGATAAAGGGAAATTGAAAAGTTACCTCTTCCTCATTATCATCAGAATCATCAAGCTGAAACAGCTCAGAAGCGCTCGGCTTCCTTTTCCTTGAAGTGGTGGGCTTGGCAGTTTTCCTTTCGGCTCTCTTGGCCGCCCTGGCTTGCTTGGCCACCTCATTATCATATTGGATTTTCCAGAAGTTATCATTTGCCTGTAAAAGGTTATAACGGGTTATGCATAAGAATACAGTATAACATGATAAAAAATAACCCGACGGCTGGAAACTTACTGCAGGGGCCGGGTTCTTCTTGCAAAAAGGTAGTAAGCCGAAAGCGTTACTATTCACTGTGCCCTCTTTCAACAAAGACTGAGTCGTAGCTTCCACTACGTCATCTGGTAAGTCGTCAGGACTATGACGCTGAGGGTCATCTTTCTCGCCTGAATAATTACACATTAAGCCGGGGCGGCGGCTTAACGGAATTATTCTCCAAGCAACCCAGACTCGGACCAGGTCAATGACATCTAAGCCGTTCCCTAAAAGAGCTTTAATCTTCTTGATCTTGGGGGTGAGTGGCAGACATTCCATAGCAGTCAACTTATCCAGCAGCGGGTGAGTAGGTTCAAGGCGCAATGTATGGAAGCCGGGCAGCGGGTTTTCACCAGCCGGAGAAGTATCTTGGCAGTAGAACCATGTCTGGTTCCAGTCCTTTGGATGACTCGGAAATTCAACATAAGGGAACAGGCAGTCTCTCCGCCTTTGAATCGATATGCCACCAAACTCCAGACTAGGCCCATTGGCCCGCTCATTCTGCCGGTTCAAATAGAACAATTCACTGAACAAAAGTAGGCTGGGTTCTTCTCCAAGGTAGACCTCACAGAAAACTTGGAAGTTGCAGATATTTGACACGGAATTGGGCCCGATGTCTTGAGGTCTTAAGTCAAAGAAGTGCAAAACGTCTCTAAAGAATTTTGAACCGGGAGGAGCAAATCCCCGGCTCATGTGATCGGTTAAAATGATCACCTCCCCTTCCTTGGGTTGAGGTTTCTCTTCAGACGGGTCAGGAGCACGATAAGACATGACATCCTTCTTGGGCAGATGGCCAGACTTTACAAACTCGGACAGTTTGCTCTCTGTCACAATGGATGGGACCCAGTTGCAGGTAACCGGAGGATTAATAGCTTTGGGTGCCATTGGATAAATTGAAGCCTACCACAAGATAAAAGAATTTTTCTAGTTTATTATAACCCAGAGAATAAACATTATTGGGTTATTTAGGATGGCAGCTTAAGAAGGGGCCTAATGACATACAGGTAACTATGTGATAATGTTTAACAGCTGCAGGTATTAAAGATGATTAAGGTTTTTTTAAGTCGCCAGAGGCAAGCAGTGCTAACAGCCGGTATTATCTTAAACCGGTTACACGGACTACTATGGCTGAAACAGAGTCAACAGACACAGTTTTTGGCTAAGTGTGGAGCAAACAGTTTTCACAAATTGCAATTATTATTTTGGATCAAATGATGCTCTGGAAAGGCAAAATTTGTAGACCTAAAACAGTACAGGGAAGTTCATATACTCAAGGAGGGCTTCCAAAACAAGGAAATGAGATCTGTTTTCATACAGAATAAGCACACAACATCCTCCGTAGCAGTTCTATGTGGTTTTTACGATCTGAACAAGGTATTAGAGGTAAGAACTAATGGAGGTTGCGTCGGGCGATGATGAACGTTGATGAACTCAAGACAGTACTAATGCAGATCTGAGAAAGGGGGGAAAGAGAACTCACCGATGTGGAAGAACTGCGGAGGGTTGCCGTTGTTCTCTGGTCAAAAAACAGGGTGATGCAGCGGCTTGAGTCGGTGAAGACGAGGTTTCCGACGGTGGCGGCGGCGGAGCTCAAGCGGCAGAAGACGGAGTGTGAGGAAGAAGACGACCGGAGGAAATGAAAAAGATCTAGGTCGCACCTATTTATAAGGAGGACCGACTGAGATGGCGCGAGAAACGAGGAGACCAAGACATCATTATCCAGCAGCCCCGATGCCTCGATTTTCGGGAGGGTCAGTAAAGGCAAAGATCTGTTGAAGATATGATGAATTAAAATATAAGTTTTATTGAAGATGACGTCACGATGATTTAACCCGGAGCTAGAGGATGACGTCACAGCGGGTTACAATTTTCACGCAAGACAGAAGACTAAAGGCCAGTTCATAAGGTTTTCAAAGATTGACATGAACCGGTTCAAATCAATCTGGGGCCTAATGTTGGGGATATGACTATTTGTGTAAGCCATCCAGGAGGGACCGGGTTATGCAATAGAGGTTCATCAGAAGCCCAAGACCAAGGCATGAAGATGGCGGTTCACTAAAAGGCTTAAAGGCCCACAGGCGACTCTGAGGCTCGTAAAGATAAACCGCCATGATGGTATAACTTGTACTATAAGGTAGAAGTAACTAGTCGCCGAGCCGGACACTGTTTATGAGCCGGCCGGGACTCTGTAGGCCGCAGGGCGTCAACCAGTGTATATAAGGGGACGACCCGCTAGCGGCTTAGGGGAGAAACAACTGATCGAGAGCCAGGCATAGCGTATTTCGCTCCCTGGTCATCGAAACCTCAAGCAATTCACACCCAACTAGACGTAGGCCTTCCTTCACCGCAAGGGGCTGAACTAGTATAAACCTCGAGTGTCCTTGTCCTGATTAACCCCTTTAAGCTTCCTAGTTGCGATGGCTCCACGATTAAGTCCTTGCAAAAGGACATCTGCCGTGACAATTCCACGACAAGAATTGGAATTATTCAGGGTTTGTTTGGAAATTTTTATGCATCAACTGAGTTTTCAATACATTTATGTGCATAATTCAAATTTGTACTACATGCACATGCATCAGTGCATATAAATTGGTTGAAAAACCAAATCTTTGTCCTTGGGTGCATGCTTAGGTCCCATGCAAGAAATGGGAATGAATGTCAAACACCCTGCCACCGTCACTCGGCCTCAAACATTGAGATACCTGGTTTTTAAATTCTAGTAAATCCAAAACTCATCTAAAATTTCATGAAACTTGGCATGCTATCATGGAGCGGCATCAACATGCCGTGGTAATTTTTTTGTCCCGTTTGGGCAGGTTTGGCTATATGCTTCTCACAAACCAGAGCTTCTCACAACAAGCATGATGGTTTTCGGTTAGAAATGTCCCACCTTTGGGGACGAAACGATATCCATTGCCTCTTATTGCTTTCAATTTTTTTCTCGTGCCAACATAGAACAACAGGAGTGATGTGTGATTTTTATGATTTTTCGGGGTTCGTTTGGACATTTGTATGCGTTAATTGAGTTTACAATGCATTTATGTGCATAATTCAAATTTGAACTGCATGCACATGCTCTAGTGCATATAAATTGGTTGAACAATCACATATTTGTCCTTGGGTGCATGCTTAGGTCCCATGCAAGAAATGGCAATGAATGTCAAAAACCCTGCCACCGTTACTCGGCTGAAACATTGAGATACCTGGTTTTTAAATTTTAGTAAATCCAAAACTCGTCTGAAAATCATGAAACTTGGCATGCTATCATGGAGCGGCATCAACATGTCATGGTAAATTGTTTGTCAAATTTGGGGCAGGTTTGGGTATATGCTTCCCACAAACCAGAGCTTCTCACAACAAGAATGATGGTTTCGGTTTGGAACGTCCCTCCTTTGGGGACGAAACGATATCCATTGCATCTTACTGCTTTCAATTTTTTTTTCTCGTCTCAACATAGAACAACAGGAGTGTTGTGTCAATTTTTGTGATTTTTCGGGTTCGTTTGGACATTTTTTGCATTAAATTAGTTTTCAATGCACTTATGCGCATAATTCATATTTGAACTACATTCGCATGCTCCATTGCATATAAATTGGTTGCAAAATCAAATCTTTGTCCTTGGGTGCATGCTTAGGTCCAACGCAAGAAATGGGAATGAATGTTAAACACCCTGCCACCATCACTTGGTGATACGTCTCCAACGTATCTATAATTTTTGATTGCTCCATGCTATGTTATCTACTGTTTGGGCAATATTGGGCTTTATTATCCACTTTTATATTATTTTTGGGACTAACCTATTAACCGGAGGCCCAGCCCAGATTTGCTGTTTTTTGCCTATTTCAGTGTTTCGAAGAAAAGGAATATCAAACGGAGTCGAAATGGAACGAAATCAACTGTAGAAGTTATTTTTGGAAGGAAAGCTACCGGATGGACTTGGACCCCACGTCAGGAGCCAAGGGAGGTGCTCACGAGGGTGGGGGCGCCCCCCCTAGGGCGCGCCCCCTGCCTCATGGGGCCCCCGGAGCTCCACCGACGTACTTCCTACACCCATATATACCTACGTATCCTAAAACTTCCAGAACAGACAATAGATCAGGAGTTCCGCCGCCAGAAACTTCCGTAGCCACCGAAAGCCAATCTAGACCCGTTCCGGCACCCTGCCAGAGGGGGAATCCCTCTCCGGTGGCCATCTTCATCATCCCGGTGCTCTCCATGACGAGGAGGGAGTAGTTCTCCCTCGGGGCTGAGGGTATGTACCAGTAGCTATGTGTTTGATCTCTCTCTCTCTCTCTCTCTCTCTCTCGTGTTCTTGAGGTGGTACGATCCTGATGTATCGCGAGCTTTGTTATTATAGTTGGATCTTATGTTTCTCCTCCCCCTCTACTCTCTTGTAATGAATTGAGTTTCCCCTTTGAAGTTATCTTATCGGATTGAGTCTTTAAAGATTTGAGAACAGTTGATGTATGTCTTGCCGTGCGTATCTGTGGTGACAATGGGATACCACGTGATTCACTTGATGTATGTTTTGGTGATCAACTTGTGGGTTCTGCCCATGAACCTATGCATAGGGGTTGGCACACGTTTTCGTCGTGATTCTCCGGTAGAAACTTTGGGGCACTCTTTGAGGTTCTATGTGTTGGTTGAATAGATGAATCTGAGATTGTGTGATGCATATCGTATAATCATACCCACGGATACTTGAGGTGACATTGGAGTATCTAGGTGACATTAGGGTTTTGGTTGATTTGTGTCTTAAGGTGTTATTCTAGTACGAACTCTAGGGCTGTTTGTGACACTTATAGGAATAGCCCAACGGATTGATTGGAAAGAATAACTTTGAGGTGGTTTCGTACCCTACCATAATCTCTTCGTTTGTTCTACGCTATTAGTGACTTTGGAGTGACTCATTGTTGCATGTTGAGGGATAGTTATGTGATCCAATTATGTTAGTATTGTTGAGAGGACTTGCACTAGTGAAAGTATGAACCCTAGGCCTTGTTTCAACGCATTGCAATACTGTTTACCCTCACTTTTACCATTAGTTACCTTGCTGTTTTTATATTACAGATTACAAAAACTATTATCTACCATCCATATACCACTTGTATCACCATCTCTTCGCCGAACTAGTGCACCTATACAATTTACCATTGTATTGGGTGTGTTGGGGACACAAGAGACTCTTTGTTATTTGGTTGTAGGGTTGCTTGAGATGGACCATCTTCATCCTACGCCTCCTATGGATTGATAAACCTTAGGTCATCCACTTGAGGGAAATTTGCTACTGTCCTACAAACCTCTGCACTTGGACGCCCAACAACGTCTACAAGAAGAACGTTGTGTAGTAGACATCACTTGGCCGCAAACATTGAGATACCTGGTTATTAAATTCTACTAAAACCAAAACTCGTCTAAAATTCATGAAACTTGGCAGGCTATCATGGAGCGGCATCAACTTGCTGTGGTAAATTTTTTGTCCCATTTGGGGCAGGTTTGGGTATATGCTTCTCACAAACCAGAGCTTGTCACAACAAGCATGATCGTTTCGGTAGGGAACGTCCCACCTTTTGGAGACGAAACGATATCCATTCCCTCTTATTGCCTTCAAAAATTTTCTCGTGTCAACATAGAACAACCGGAGTGTTGTGTCAATTTTTGTGATTTTTCGAGGCTCGTTTGGACATTTTTATGCATTAACGGAGTTTTCAATGCATTTATGTGCATAATTCAAATTTGAACTACATGCACATGCTCCAGTGCATATAAATTGGTTGAAAAACAATTATTTGTCCTTGGGTGCATGCTTAGGTCCCATGCAAGAAATGGGAATGAATTTCAAACACCCTGCCACCATCACTCGGCCGAAACATTGAGATGCCTGGTTTTTAAATTCTAGTAAATCCAATACTTGTGTGAAATTCATGAAACTTGGCATGCTATCATGGAGCAGCATCAACATGTCGTGGTAAATTTTTTCTCCCATTTGGGTCAGGTTTGGGTATATCCTTCTCACAAGACCAGAGCTTCTCACAACAAGCATGATGGTTTCGGTAGGGAACGTCCCACCTTTGGGGATGAAATGATATCTATTCCCTCTTATTGCTTTCAAATTTTTTCTCATGTCAACATAGAACAACTAAGTTTTCAATGCATTTAGGTCCATAATTCAAATTTGAACTACATGCACATCCTCCAGTGCATATAAATTGGTTGAAAAATCAAATATTTGTCCTTGGGTGCATGCTTAGGTCCCATGCAAGAAATGGGAATGAATGTGAAACACCCTTCCACCGTCACTCGGCCAAAACATTGAGATACCTGGTTTTTAAATTCTAGTAAATCCAAAACTCATCTAAAAATCATGAAACTTGGCATGCTATCATGGAGCGGCATCAACATCTCGTGGTAAATTTGTTCTCCCATTTGGGGCAGGTTTGGGTATATGCTTCTCACAAAACCAGAGCTTCTCACAACAAGCATAATGGTTTCAGTAGGGAACGTCCCACCTTTGGGGAGGAAACGATATCCATTGCCTCGTATTGATTTCAATTTTTTCTTGTGTCAACATAGAACAACAGGAGTGTTGTTTCAATTTTTGTGATTTTTCGGGGTTCGTTTGGACATTTTTATGCATTAACAGAGTTTTGAATGCATTTATGTGCATAATTCAAATTTGAACTACATGCACATGCACAAGTGCATATAAATTGGTTGAAAAAAATATTTGTCCTTGGGTGCATGCTTAGGTCCCATGCAAGAAATGGGAATGAATGTTAAACACCCTGCCACCGTCACTCGGCTGAAACATTGAGATACCTGGTTTTAAACTTCTAGTAAATCCAAAACTCGTCTGAAAATCGTGAAACTTGGCATGCTATCATGGAGGGGCATCAACATGCCGTGGTAAATTTTTTGTCCCATTTGGGGTAGGTTTGGGTGTTTGTTTCCCACAAACTAGAGCTTCTCACAACAAGCATTATGGTTTGGTGTTCGTTTGGACAGTTTTATGCATTAAGTGAGTTTTCAATGCATTTATGTGCCTAATTCAAATTTGAACTACATGCAGATGCTCCAGTGCATATAAATTGCTTGAAAAATCGAATATTTGTCCTTGGGTGCATGCTTAGGTCCCATGCAAGAAATGAGAATGAATGTCAAACACCCTGCCACCGTCACTCGGCCGAAACATTGAGATACCTAGTTTTTAAATTCTAGTAAATCCAAAACTCATATGAAATTCATGAAACTTGGCATGCTATCATGGAGCGGCATCAACATACCGTGGTAATTTTTTTGTCCCATTTGGGGCAGGTTTGGGTATATGCTTCTTACAAACCAGAGCTTCTCACAACAAGCATGATCGCTTCGGTAGGGAATGTCCCACCTTTGGTGACGAAACGATATCCATTTCCTCTTATTGCCTTAAAAAAATTCTTGTCCCAACATAGAACAACAGGAGTATTGTGTCAATTTTTGTGATTTTTCGTGGATCGTTTGGATATTTTTATGCATTAACTGAGTTTTCAATGCATTTATGTGCATAATTGAAATTTGAACTACATGCACATCCTCCAATGCATATAAATTGGTTGAAAAATCAAATATTTGTCCTTGGGTGCATGCTTAGGTCCCATGCAAGAAATGGGAATGAATTTCAAACACCCTGCCACCGTCACTCGGTCGAAACATTGAGATACCTGTTTTTTAAATTCTAGTAAATCCAAAACTCTTGTGAAATTCATGAAACTTGGCATGCTATCATGGAGCGGCATCAACATGTCGTGGTAAATTTGTTGTCCCATTTGGGGTAGGTTTGGGTATATGCTTCTCACAAAACCAGAGCTTCTCACAACAAGCATGATGGTTTCGGTAGGGAACGTCTTACCTTTGGAGACGAAACGATATCCATTGCCTCTTATTACTTTCAAATTGTTGCTCATGTCAACATAGAACAACAGGACTATTTTGTCAATTTTTGTGATTTTTCGGGGTTCGTCTGGACATTTTTATGCATTAACTGAGTTTTCATTGCATTTATGTCCATAATTCAAATTTGAACTACATGCACATGCTGCAGTGCATATAAATTGGTTGAAAAATCAAATATGTGTCCTTGGGTGCATGCTTAGGTCCCATGCAAGAAATGGGAATGAATGTCAAACACCCTGCCACCGTCACTCGGCCGAAACATTGAGATACCTGGTTTTTAAATTCTAGTAAATCCAAAACTCGTTTGAAAATCATGAAACTTGGCATGTTATCTAGGAGCGGCATCAACATGCCATGGTAAATTTTTTGTCCCATTTGGGGCAGGTTTGAATATATGCCTCCCACAAACCGGAGCTTCTCACAACAAGCATGATGCTTTCAGTAGGGAACGTCCCAGCTTTGGGGACGAAATGATATCCATTGCGTCTTATTGCTTTCAATTTATTTTCTCGTGTCAACACAGAACAATAGGAGTGTTGTGTCAATTTTTGTGATTTTTGGGGTTCGTTTGGACATTTTATGCATTAGCTGAGTTTTCAATGTATTTATGTGCATAATTCAAATTTGAACTACATGCACATGCTCAAGTGCATATAAATTGGTTGAAAAATCAAATATTTGTCTTTGGGTGCATGCTTAGGTCCCATGCAAGAAATGGGAATGAATGTGAAACACCCTGCCACCGTCACTCGGCCAAAAGATTGAGATACCTGGTTTTTAAATTCTAGTAAATCCAAAACTCATCTGAAAATCATGAAACTTGGCATGCTATCTTGGAGCGGCATTAACATGCTGTGGTAAATTTTTTGTCCAATTTGGGGCAGGTTTAGGTATATGCGTCCCACAAACTAGAGCTTCTCACAACAAGCATGATGGTTTCAGTGGGGAACGTCCCACCTTTGGGGACGAAACGATATCCATTACCTCTTATTGCTTTCAAATGTTTCTCGTGTCAACATACAACAACAGGAGTGTTGTGTCAATTTTTGTGATTTTTGGGGGTTCGTTTGGACATTTTTATGCATTAACTGAGTTGGAGTTTTCAATGCATTTATCTGCATGATTCAAATTTGAACTACATGCACATGCTCTAGTGCATATAAATTGGTTGAAAAAACAAATCTTTATCCTTTGGTGCATTCTTAGGTCCCATGCAAGAAATGGGAATGAATGTCAAACACCCTGCCACCGTCACTCGGCCGCAAACATTGAGATACCTAGTTTTCAAACTCTATTAAATCCAGAACTCATCTGAAATTCATGAAACTTGGCATGCTATCATGGTTAATATTTTGTGCCATTTGGGGTTGGTTTGGGTATATGCTTCTCACAAACCAGAGCTTCTCACAACAAGCATGATGGTTTCGGTAGGGAACATCCCACCTTTGGGGACGAAACAACATCCATTGCCTCTTATTTCTTTCAAAAAAAAATCTCGTGTCAACATAGAACAACAGGAGTGTTGTGTCAATTTTTGTGATTTTTTGGGGTTCGTTTGGACATTGTTATGCATTAACTGAATTTTTAATGCATTTATTTGCATAATTCAAATTTGAACTACATGCACATGCTCCAGTGCATATAAATTGGTTGAAAAATCAAATCTTTGTCCTTCGGTGAATGCTTAGGTCCAATGCAAGAAATGGGAATGAATTTCAAACACAAGGGCACCGTTGATTGCCGGAAAAATGTTGAGATACTTTGTTTTTAAATTATGTAAATCCAAGACTTGTCTGAAATTCATGAAACTAGGCATGTTATCATGGAATGGCAGCCGACATGTTGTGGTATTTTTGTGTCCATTTTGAGAGAAGGCGCAGTCGAATAACAGCCAACAAAGGCATTTTGAAAAAATAGCTGCCACTTTAATATCTCAAACGTTTGTATAATTCAAACTGTGTGTGTTATGTTAACAATTCATGTGACGCCACGTGTCTTGGTTTTAATGGCTATAGGTTTTAATGGCTCTTGATCACAAACATTTTAGATAGAACACCCATATGCAAAGTGGGAGCAGGATTTGTGCATCTCTTGAACGCAAACGGTTCTTTTGGATGACCCGTGTGCAACCACTTACAAACAATTTGGTAAGATTTGTATCTGTCATATTGGGTATGTTGCCATTTTTCAAATTAGAAAGATTGTATTTGTTGATCTAGTAACATTGCCATTTTTCAACCTTGTAACACTGCGATTTGTCAAAATATGTAGCTAAAAATCACTAGCACTATCTAATTTTTGCAACTAAAATCACTAGCACTATTCATATGGACACCACTAGCAGGCGTGAGTTGATGGACGCATATGCGAATGTACCATTGATTACATACAACAAATCATCAACCCACAACAACAATGAGGATACATGTTGGATTATAAATCATTTCCAACAAAATATTCTAGTAAAGTAAAGTTTTTCTCACACAACAAATAAGAAAGCGATGAAATGAACTTCAGCTCAACCACTCGTCAGCGTTGGAAACGCTTGCTTTGAACCAGAAGTGATTCTCTGGGAAGGGCCAGCTACTGTCAATCTCGAGACCAACGCGGGATTGATCATCCAGGCTGAAGTGGCCTATTTCAATACCCATATTGTGATAGCCACGGTAGGGAAGTATAGCAATGTCCGAGGTATAGATATAGTTGCTTCTCATAAATGGTAGTAATGTTGTGTCAATAGCAGCTGGATCGCCTTTCACCATCATTGGATAGTTTTATCTAAGGAAGAGCGAGTTTTCTCCAAGACTATTAATACTGAACCAGGGAGAAGGTGTTGGCGCTAGCACACTAGTATCCATCCAGAATACCTTGCAACAGATGTTGGAATAAGTCTGGAGAGTGCGACCATGCGAGACAACACCTGCTTCCTTAGTAACATCAGCAGTGCCCTGTATACAGACAAGAAGAGGTGATCCCTCGGAATAAGTTGCCAAGCACCACTGAGTATATGAGTCCTGCTCATCCTCAAGCTCGTGATCATCACCATTGTCAGCTCCCCCTTGATTATAAAAAATTTCAAGTATTGGTGGTGGAATGTTCACAGGATCTTGGAAACACAAGAAGGTTAATTTGTTGGAGATATGCCCTAGAGGCAATCATGTATGATGATATTTCCTATGTGTTTATGAATAAAGATAGTCCTTGGACATTATAAATGATGTGTATTAGCAAGTACGTGACTTTTTTGTGGGACTATGCATTGTATGATGACTATCCTAAACGGTCCCTAGTCGAAAGGGCTATGTGGACGCGCATCCAACTAGACTAGCATATGACACGGTCGATGGCTTGGTCTCACTAGCCATGGAGCATTGGATGCTAACCGGATAATATGGACTTGGAAGGATCTGGTCGGATTCGACGTAGTCGGATCCGAGTCGAGATAACGTCCGAGTCGGACAGACCCAACTATGAGACGCAACGATATGTCATCTGTGAGTGTCGAGTACAACATATGTTCTATGTCCTAAGACCTGAGCTGACGCATGTACTCGGGATGGTGACAGACTTGCTTTGGGCTGACCAAACGCTACTTCGTAACAGGGTAGTTATAAAGGTATGTTTCGGGTTTGTCTAGAACCATGCTGCGAGACGTGGTCGAGCAAGATGGGATTTGCCCCTCCGATCAGGAGAGATATACTGTGGGCCCCTCGTGTGATCCGACCAGGATAAGCATGGCCACGCGACAAGGATTATGAGATAATCTGGTTTGTGGTCAGCATCACTGGAACGAGAAAGAGGTCGGGCTAGCACAAGGATGACAGACTCGCGTTGAGCCCGACAACATATATCGTGTGGCAAAAGGAATGGAAATATGATGTACAGGTTCGCCGAATTAACCAACTTCATAGTCTGTTTGGTGTTCGGCATGCCTTGCTAGAGGCTGCTACCAACTGTGCAGTTCGGAGGTGATCCTAACTGTGACCAAGCTGGCTTGAACCTAAGGGGTCGCGCGCTTAAGGGAAGGAACCTACGAGGTCGGATCCAAGGACACTGGTCGGATGTGATCTGAGCTGTACTCCGATTGTGGCCGAGTAGACTTATGGGCTTTAGGGTCCGTGCAAGGACCAAGTGTTGAGCCTACAACGGATGCCTATATAAAGTGGAGGTGCCGCACACTCACATATTTTTGATTGCTTCGACACTATCACTAGGGTTTGCAGGTGTTGCGAATAGACACCTCCACTCGCTGTCGGTTGTGTGATCGGACCTAGCAGTCTGCCGCACGACATTCCTCCTGCACGCACGGATACCGTTAGAGGCGGTACACTTGCGCCGCTCCGGCGAACCTATACGTGGGAACCAACTACCGCCTATACGAGGGAGATCGGACGAGGAGGAGATGATCCACGCGGACGCGCTGCCCCAACTCTTCTTCCGCTGCACGGCACTGTGCATCTAGTGGTAACGAACTGTGATCCATCTCCCGTAGCATGTTCTTGGTTGTTATGCGCGTAGGAAAAATTTAATATGCAGTCGATGCACCCTACCTAGATCCCAACATAATTAGTAAAGGGAAACTAGCTAGCTAACCTGCATGCATGTAGATGAAACAATTATAATTATGCTGGAAGACAAACATACCAAAACCATAAGGATTCCATGGAAAAACAGTGACACGAGTGGTGGCAGCAAACACAAGACCCTTGTATTGAATTGCATCACAGTACTCATCCGTGTACAAAAATTGATTTTTGAGCAATATTCGTCGAGTCATGGAAGCAAGGGTGGTAACAAGCTTGTCGAAGATAGCAACAACATCATAGCTCGTGTAATCCCAAGAGCGGTTGGGAACTCGACAAATTGGTATCTTCCATAGACAACAGTCACCATGATTGTATTTGAATGTACGTAGAATACCGGTGTGCTCAACTTCAGGGCAGTCTGAGATTTTTGGAAGTGGAACCCGGTGACGAGTGTACACATTCACAAGTTCCCACTCGCAGTTGTACCCAATATAAACAACCCAATCTCCATTTGCGCCTGCCCAAGCCTTACGCTCAAGTGATGGCATCTTAACATCACACGTATCATTATCAAGCGGCATCAACTTGCATAAGGCAAGGCTTCCGTTGTCCCCGCGCTAGTGATCAGGGTCACGGCGAAGAAGATAGGGGAGATCAAACCGCTCCTGGACCCTTGGGTTGCTTGTAATGATGTTATTAGTTCAGTCGAGAATGGTCTTCTACGAACCTGCCATGCCAGCCGAGGTGATGACGTCGCACCAATCAATGAGTTCCTCCACCACGTCATATTTCAGATTGGGGCAAGAATAACGGGTCTGTTCCCTCCATGGAGAAGACGATCGAACAATGGTAGAAAGGAAAGGGTGAAGGAAAATGGAGGGAGGAAGAGCATGCGACAGGAGTTCCAAATCGAGAGGGAAAGGCGAAGAGGCGGTGGACACTTGCCACGGTACAAGAAGAGGCCATGGGGAGCGAACGGTTGCCACATAGTTCACAAACTGGCGACAAGGCCGAGTGAACCGCATGCCGTATATCGCACACACCTCGATCTGGCTGACTGTTTCTTTTGTGTTGCCTAATCACAAACAGTTCATCTGAGTGAACCATATGCTGTGTGTCGCACACGCCTTCATCTAGCTGCCTGTTTCCTTTGTGTTGCCTCATCGCAAACAGTTAATTGAACTGAACTGTATGCCCTCCATCGCACACGCAACTAAAATCTGAACCGTGTTTGATGCATCCGTCATCGCAAACGTTCGCACCTTTTTGACAGTTTTTTACACCACTGTCGGTGTCAAAACCGCCGGATCTCGGGTAGGGGGTCCCGAACTGTGCGTCTAAGGCGGATGGTAACAGGAGGGAGGGGACACGATGTTTTACCCAGGTTCGGGCCATCTTGATGGAGGAAAAACCCTACGTCCTGCTTGATTTATTCTTGATGATATGAGTATTACAAGAGTTGATCTACCACGAGATCAGAGAGGCTAAACCCTAGAAGCTAGCCTATGGTATGATTGTATGTATCTTGTCCCATGGACTAAAACCCTCCGGTTTATATAGACACCGGAGGGGGTTAGTGTTACACAAGGTCGGTTATAAAGGAGGAGATATCCATATCCGTACTGCCTAGCTTTCCTTCCACGCCAAGTAGAGTCCCATCCGGACACGAGACGGAGTCTTCAATCTTGTATCTTCATGGTCCAACAGTCCGACCACAGGATATAGTCCGGCTGTCCGAAGACCCCCTAATGCAGGACTACCTCAGTAGCCCCTGAACCAGGCTTCAATGACGATGAGTCCGGCGCGCAGTGTTGTCTTCAGCATTGCAAGGCGGGTTCGTTTGTGTGATTTTTCGGGGTTCGTTTGGACATTTTTATGCATTAACTGACTTTTCAATGCATTTATGTGCATAATTAAAATTTGAACTACATGCACATGCTCGAGTGCATATAAATTGGTTGGAAAATCAAATCTGTCTCCTTGGGTGCATGCTTAGGTCCCATGCAAGAAATACGAATGAATTTGAAATACCAGGGTATCGTTGATTGCCGGCAAAACATTGAGATGCTTGGTTTTTAAATTATAGTAAATCCAAAACCCGTCTGAAATTCATGAAACTTGGCATGCTATCATGAGCGGCATCAACATGTCGTGGTAAAAAAATTGTCCCATTTGGGGCAGGTTTGGGTATATGCTTCTCACAACAAGCATGATGGCTTTCAGTTGGGAACGTCCCACCTTTGGGGACGAAATGATATCCATTGCCTCTTATTGCCTTCAAAGTTTTTCTCGTGTCAACATAGAAGAACAGGAGTGTTGTGTGAATTTTTGTGTATTTTTGGGGTTCATTTGGATATTTTTATGCATTAACAGAGTTTTCAATGCATTTATGTGCATAATTCAAATTTGAACTACATGCACATGCTCTAGCGCATACAAATTGGTTGAAAAATCAAATATGTGTCCTTGGGTGGATGCTTTGATCCCATCCAAGAAATGGCAATGAATTTCGAACACCAGGGCACCGTTGATTGCCGGCAAAACATTGAGATGCCTGGTTTTTAAATTCTAGTAAATCCAAAACCCGTCTGAAATTCATGAAACTTGGCATGGTATCATGGAGCGGCATCAACATGTCGTGGTAAAAATTGTGTCCCATTTGGGGCAGGTTTGGGTATATGCTTCTCACAAACTAGAGCTTCTCACAACAAGCATGATGGTTTTCGGTAGGGAATGTCCCAGCTTTGGGGACGAAATGATATCCATTGCCTCTTATTGCTTTCAATTTTTTTCTCGTGTCAACATAGAACAACAGGAGGGTTGTGTGAATTTTTCTGATTTTTCAGGGTTCATTTGGACATTTTTATGCATTAACTGAGTTTTCAATGCATTTATGTGCATAATTCAAATTTGAATTACATGCACATGCTCCAGTGCATATAAATTGGTTGAAAAATCAAATATGTGTCCTTGGAGGTATGCTTAGGTCCCATGCAATAAATGGGAATGAAATTCAAACACTAGGGCACCGTTGATTGCCCGCCAAACATTGAGATGCCTGGTTTTTAAATTCTAGTAAATCCAAAACTCGTTCGAAATTCATGAAACTTGGCATGCTATTATGGAATGGCACCCAACATGTTGTGGTATTTTTCGTGTCCATTTTGAGAAAATACACACTCGAATAATGACAGCCAACAAAGGCATTTTGAAAAAATAACTGCCACTTTAATATCTGAAACGTTTGTATTATTCAAACCGTGTGCGTTCTGTAAACCATTCACATGACACAATGTGTCTTGGTTTTAATGGCTGTAGGAGGTGTCGTGCGGATAGCTGCTTGACCTTGACTGAACAGGAGGCATGCAAGCACCGTCCGGTGCGCAGGCTGATCGAGAGGCATGCAAGCTGTCCTCGAATACGCGGGCTCATCGGGAATCGTGCGAGTTGTACGCTGCACAGTGATATGTCTCCAACGTATCTATAATTTTTGATTGTTCCATGCTATTATATTCTCTGTTTTGCATGTTAATGGGCTTTATTTTATACTTTTATATTATTTTTGGGACTAACCTATTAACCGGAGGCCCAACCCAAATTGTTGTTTTTTGCCTATTTCAGTGCTTCGCAGAAAAGGAATATCAAACGGAGTCGAAACGGAATGAAACCATCGGGAGTGTGATTTTTGGAACAAACATGACCCAGGGGGCTTGGAGTGGACGTCAAGAAACAATTGAGGAGGCCACGAGGCAGGGGGCGTGCCTACCCCCCTAGGCGCGCCCTCCACCCTCGTGGGCCCCTCGTTGCTCCACCGACCTACTTCTTCCTCCTATATATATTTACATACCCCAGAAACATCCAGCAGCACCACGAAACCATATTTCCACTGCCACAACCTTCTGTACCCAAGAGATCCCATCTTGGGGCCTTTTCCGGAGCTCCGCTGGAGGGGGCATTGATCATGGAGGGCCTCTGCATCAACTCCATGGCCCCTCCAATGATGTGTGAGTAGTTTACCTCAGACCTTCGGGTCCATAGCTAGTAGCTAGATGACTTCTTCTCTCTCTTTGGATCTCAATACAAAGTTCTCCTCGATTCTCTTGGATATCTATTCGATGTAATCTTCCTTTGCGGTGTGTTTGTCGAGATCCGATGAATTGTGGGTTTATGATCAAGTTTATCCACTACAAGAAATATGTCAACTTGTGACCTTGACTATTGGTCACTGAAAGGTCATTGTTTTTCATTTGCGACATTTTTGTGACCAAAAACAGAAGGTCAAAAGCTGGCGGTCGTAAACTGAAATTAACGACCTTCTCTGTGAGAAGGTCGTAGACGTTTACGACCAAAATATGCCTACTGGTTTGTTTTGGTCACTAGCAACCTCCCCAGGCCACGTAGGCATCCAGCGTGGCAAGCTGATGTGGGACAAGATTCAGCCCGGTCCAATTCGGTTTTCTACATGGGCTTAGCCGAACAATTCGGCTTTTTTATTGTATATTTTCTCTATTAATTTTCTCTAGCTACATGGGCCTGGCCCAACAATTTGGCCTTTTTATTTTCTAGGCATGGCCTTTTGCGGTGCATTTCATTTTTATTTTTGAGGGTTTTTTGTGGTCCAGTTTTTAGATGGGTCCCAATTGTCAGATTTTTCCTGGCAGTGGATCCACATTGCTTTTTAAGCAGTATATATCAAACAAAAAGAAGAAAAGAATATGAAGATCTTCAAATAACATCCAAAATAGGTTTATTACAATATATTCTGTACATAACAGAACATGTGAAACTCAATACACTCGTTCACATCACAATAACCAGTTTAACCTACAAATATTGCATGCCCAGGAACTTAAAACTTCACGTACATAACCATACAATATTCCACACAATCACAAATATTGCGATTGAAAAATAAAACGCTCTTCCAAGTTAAAGCTAGCTACTCTTGGATACCACAGAACATGCTCTTCAACATAGGAAGAAGTCATCAACGGTGTTCTATCAACAACACAAGCTCCATTCACCTACAAGAACAGAATGGAAAATCAAGTACTTGGATCGTTCAAGCAGATTACAACCAACATATATATGTAGAAGTAGATCAGGAAATGTGATGGAGCAATCGGACAACAAATACATTAAGTAAACAGCCCAACCGATGAGTGATGACGACAAGCAAAGAGTATAAACCCAGGTTTGGACATAAATAGTGTCAACTCAAGCAGAACATAATAAGGCAGTAAACTCAAGCAGAACATTATTAAGCACGACGAAAGGGACCATCCAATTAAATTCGATTCTCATCTTCTTCAGTAAGGACAGGCAAAACATCCCAGCATATATCGAGTCGATGAATTATTCTAGAAATAACCAAATTAGAAACATCCCTCATTGTTCCATTTAACCATACTACAAGACTGTAGAAGAATCACTCTTGGTGAATCAAATCATAACAAATCCAGCAACAGATACAAGAGGCACATCAGGCCTAGCCATTTTCGTTTCAGTAATTTAGAAAGAGGGGCGATGGGGCACATAACCTTGAGGCCCTGTTATGGGGTTGTGTTTGATGAAGGTTGCCCTTTGGGGCGGCAGCTGCAGCTCCGCCAGATGCAGTAGCAGCACCTCCAACCGGCACGACGGCGGCGACAACACAAATGGTCACCTGTGTGACATTTCAGATCATCATTACAGAATTTTATTTATTTATTCAAGACACAAGCAGCAAAGATAGTGTCTACCTTCTCATATAGAATCGAGCATAGATTTACAGCACATCAATGATTCAATTAGTTCAAGACTTAATTACTTTTTCAGCATTAGGGTAATAGATATGGAACAGAAATGCACAAATGGTGCCTATTGAGTGAGTGCAAGCAATATAAAGGGGCACAACTGTGTGAAACTGTTATCAGCATTGTTTCAAAGTTTACTGTGGCATATTTTTCATGATCAGTATGACTTCTTATAAATAATAATTAATAGTACTGCCGCCAGATGATCTGCTTATACATAACGATAAGTCAAATTTATAGTGCCAGCTCGGGAATAAGACAAAGCAAAATTTATAAATCTATAGCATCACACATGAGGTCTAAATTTATACTATGTTCCTTTAGAAGCAAGAGTTGGTTCATGTCTAGCTTGTATTGCAGATAACTAGTACATTTTCACACAAAAAATAGGAGCGACATATGTTTTAATGATCAACTCTGGTGTTTGCAGTATATATTCACAGCATGTAGATTTTCAGGTTTCAAAATTCAGACTATAAATTTATTATTTTAATTGTAAGCTTCATAAATCATAATTAAATAACAAATTGCCATCTCATATCTTTTTTGAATTTCTAGTTTTGAATTTGACGGGCTTAAATCACCAATAAAGCTCATTTGGCTAATCCAATGAGCTTCAGTCTTCAGCAAGCATTCTTTGAACCACCTCCGAATATCTACATTTCTGCTAAAATTGATTTCAGAGGAACTTCCAGTGAAATTTCGAATTCAGTTATTGTGTGTGTTTGCTTATTCACTTCAGAATCAGGGTTAGAAATCTAATGCCAGATCAGCATCTGAGGCATGCTCAGTTTTTAGAATCCAAAGGAACCGATCATCCAAGGAAATGACACGCAGACAGCTCAACAAGTTAACATATTTTATCTTTGAGATTCTCCTGAAGCCATTTGGAGTTCTTTGGGCAGATATGATTGTCCCACCACCATGAGTACTTGCGCTTGGCATCTGTCGGTGATGTCGTTGCCATTACGGCAACAAACTAAACAGCAGAGGATGTTATGTGATCTCACAGGCAGAGAAGGATGACATCAACAAGAACCAATCACAGTCTAACACCGGCCAGTTACCTGCAAAACAAATACCCTTAGATTGTTAAGTATCCTTAGCATGCAGCGGCTAATCCTCCTAGTGATGAATTAGTTTCTTGATTATTAAAGTAGCTTTGAACTGAACATATGAGTTGAGTTGATGAAAAAAGCGGCACATAGTAAATGATGAACTGGAAACAGCAAAACTGCACAAATCTCCAAAAACAATTGCCCCACAGGTGCCAATCACAAAGCTGCAGAGCATGCAACACAAACTCAGTAGAGAATAAATGATAGCATCAGCCAAGGAAAGAAGAGCTGGAAGGACATTTATCCAAAGTGAAAGCAGAAAAAACAATACCATGTGCAGGCTTTTTCTGCCAAAAATTCAGGAGATCATTAAACTCTAGATCACACCACCAGCGGCTCAAAAATCCTACTGAACTATAGCGAACCAAAAAAATACAGGGAATAATGAGAAAGGGAGGTTGCTTGCAGAGGCAGGAATGAATGGAGCATCAAAGAAGAATGATAGAGAAAAGGAAGGGTGGGCAAGAAACTCTGGTGTTTGCAGTATATATTCACAGACCTGTGGTACTCAAACTCATGCAATTAGCAAAAAACTAACAGGTTTGGCGAGATTCAAAGTCAATTCAAGCAGGGTTATCAGCAAGAAACTGACAGACAGGTTCAAAACCATGACTAAACACCCACATGCTTCAAGCCAGAGTAGTTGTAGACGAGCTTCGAGTGCAGGGTCCTCATGGTCAGCGACTCCCTCGACTTGAAGAGCAGCGCCTTGTGCGCCGCCGCGAGAACTGGGAACACGCCCGGCACCTGAAATTGCATCAACTTAACTTAAGGGTATCCTCAAGTGCAGCAATTAGTGTGATTTAGTATAAACAGTAGAGTGCGGTGTAGTACCAGCGATGCGTTGAGGAATGCAACTTTCGGCTCCAGCTTCCCCGACTACATCAGGTCGAGGAGCTCCCTGCATTCATCCAGCATCATCAGTAATGGTGAGCCAACCAAGAACTCTGTAATTGCATGCCAAAATCACTACCCAACCAATCCAATTCATCGTTGCCAGTTCAGTGCTACCCACCGATTAATTCAAGATCAGTACCATCAAAACATAATTAAGTTGATTTGTTAAGGTACAGCAGAACCAGTTGTAGTACTGCATTAAATCAAATTATCCCCTACGAATTTAATGGAAGGCACATTTTGGGCCTTTAAAACATCAGGAAGGACTGGTACTTGGTGTCTACAGAATCCAATTGAAACTCCCTCAAGTACATTAAACTCCTACAGTAAAGACAAATATCCATTCGAATCTAGTCCAACATGAGACATGATCTACAGCAGCAACAGTTGTACTCCTACAATAAATCAAATTATTACCTAGAAATTTCAAGCAAGGCACATTTCGGCACTTCAAAACAACAAACAGGACTGGCACTGGTGTGTCAAAGGTCCAGCAAGTAACATCGATCCACACATCCAAGATATCATTGCTAATACAGTATATTAGTAAAGTACCACTGATTCACTAATTAGACATCAAATCGAGATTAGCAACACACCCAACGCATCATTGATGATACTCCAGTAGTACAACAGTACCGCTCAACCATAGACTAATTAAGGATCAAATCAAGATTAGCAATAGCAGCTGCATAATGTAGGATTAACTGAAGTAATAACCAAGGCAGCAGCGGCAGTACCTTGTGGCGGGAGAAGAGGTTGTACTCGGGCTGCTCGATGATGGGCCTGACGAGGTCAAGCCGATTGGCCACCCCCCAGGCCTCCGTAAACCTCAGATGCGCCAGGCGCTCCTTCAGCAGCGCCGCAGACGTCGCGCGGTCGCACGTGGCCATGTTGATCTGGACGAATAGGGCCACGCCACCCGCGGGCGGCGGTAGCTCGTAGAACGCGGCGAAGAGCACCGGGGCCCCGTCGGGCCTGGAGTCGTGGAGAGAGTCGAAGTTGAGCGCAGAGAGTTGAGACACGAGGGCGAACTAGGGAGGCAAACGAGGCCGCGCGACGAGGCGCGGATCCAGCTCGACGACGGTGCGGATCCGGAAGGCCCGCTGTGGCCCTAGCGGATCATGTTGCAGACTGACCTCGTCGACTCGATCTGGCGACATGGGAGAGAGGGAGAGGTACGGCTCGATCTTGTCGGTGGTCGGAGAGCGGCGCCGAGAACACGGAGGCGAGGGCGGAGGTGGCGGTGCCGAAGAGGTGGTCATGGAGCGGGTGGTCGGCGGGGAAGGCGAGGTGCGAGGCGATGAGGAGCGGGAGGTGGCGTGCGGGTGCGAGCGGCGGGAGCAGGTGGTCGTCGACGAAGGCGAGGAGGAGCGGCTTGAGGTGGGAGGGGAGGTCGCGGTGGGATCGGCTGCTGTAGCTGGCGGTGGCTGCGGGAGAGGGGAGAGGGGTCCGACGGGAGGGGTTAGGGTTTGGGGGGAGGAGTGGTGTGCGGGGGAGAGGTGGGAGGAGTGGTGTGTAGTGGGTGTGTGGTGTGCGGGGGAGAGGGTGGCATTCGACCACTGACAGGTGGGCCCACGAGGAATTAGGCCCACATGTCAGTGCCCTCAATGATATGTGGTGTACGTGAGGGGAGCTGCTTCCGGGTGGGTGTGGGTGGGGGAGAGGGTGAGGAGTGTGGGCCGTTGGATCTGGTAGTATCCGACGGTACCTTATGCTTGATCCGTGTGACATGCCCATAGACCAATCAGAACGAAGTGCAGGCTTATGACCATCTAAAATTGTCGTAATTGATTAACAATAGGCACTACCAACGCAACACCACGGCGTCCGGCGAAACTCCATTGCAGCGTGAGCTCCAACGCATCACCACTACGCCCGGTAGTAAGTTTCATTCTCTTTTTATGACAATGTTTGTTAAGTTTCCAAATAATTAGTAGTGTTATTCCTCGAATAACGGAAAATCAAATTTCCATTTTCCGAGTGCCCAAAATGAGTTTTTTGTGTGACTAACCTACCAAATAATTGTCGCAAAATTGGACAAATCAATTTTCTAAAATACTAGGACACATTTAATGCACAATTGACCAAATGGTTGGGTGACAAAAGTTTTGATCCACCTCTCGTGAAAAAGACAAATTCCCGCCAATTCAGCAGGAAGCGGGTGAAATTTGAACTGCAGCTGCCTCGTAGTTTTCTCTTTATTTTTTCCAAAAATCATTTCTAGGTACATAAGTATCTATTTAATGAGAGAAACACGAAAAAAATTCCATGACTCAACCACTAGCTAGGAACGGTCATTCCCGCCGTTTTGACCGCATTTTGAAACGGGCATATAAATTCAAAAAAATCAAAAAATTGGAAAACCTTCATGTTGTTTCATCATATGTGGCCAAGTTACCAGCAAAAATTATAAACTTGTAATACGACAATTATTTTAAAAAAAGTGTTCTCAGAAATGAGCTATCTTGCGTGAAGATTCATGGCATTCAAGCCAAATGATCAATCTTATGGCCACATTCATGGCATAGTTTGTTCAAATGATCTCATATTGTGCACAAGGGTGCATCTTGGAATTCCAAACAATGTTGACAAAGGGAGTTTTCATTTTATTTGAACGGAAAATTTATTTTCCATTTTCCGAGTGCCCGAAATGAGTTTTTTTTTGTGAAGGACCTACCTTAAATTTATTGCAAAATTGGACCAAATCAATTTTATAAAATACTAGGACATATTTAATACACAATTTACCAAATGGTTGGGTGCCAAAAGTTTTGACCCACCTCTCGTGAAAAAGACAAATTCCCGCCGATTCAATAGGAAGCGGGTCAAATTTGAATTGCAGATACCTCGTAGTTTGCTCTTTATTTTTTCCAAAAATCATTTCTAGGTACATAAGTATCTATTTAATCAGAGAAACACGAAAAAAATTCCAAGACTCAACCACTAGCTAGGAACGGTCATTCCCGCCGTTTTGACCGCATTTTGAAACGGGCATAAAAAATTCAAAAAAAAATACAAAAAATTGGAAAACCTTCTCCTTGTTTCATCATATGTGGCCAAGTTACCAGCAAAAATTATAAACTTGTAATACGACGATTATTTTAAAAAAGTGTTCTTCGAAATAAGCTATCATGCATGAAGATTCATGGCTTTCAAGCCAAATGATCAATCTTATGGCCACATTCATGGCATAGTTTGTTCAAATGATCTCATATTGTGCACAAGGGTGCATCTTGGAATTCCAAACAATGTTGACAAAGGGAGTTTCATTTTCTTTGCACGGAAAATTCATTTTCCATTTTCCGAGTGCCCGAAATGAGTTTTTTTTGTGAAGGACCTACCAAATATTTATTGCAAAATTGGACCAAATCAATTTTATAAAATACTAGGACATATTTAATGCACAATTGACCAAATGGTTGGGTGCCAAAAGTTTTGATCCACCTCTCGTGAAAAAGACAAATTCCCGCCGATTCAAGAGGAAGCGGGTCAAATTTGAACTGCAGATACCTCGTCGTTTGTTCCTTATTTTTTTCCAAAAATCATTTCTAGGTACATAAGTATCTATCTAATCAGAGAAACACGAAAAAAATTCCAAGACTCAACCACTAGCTAGGAACGGTCATTCCCACTGTTTTGACCGCATTTTGAAACGGGCATAAAAAATTCAAAAAAATTCAAAAAATTGGAAAACCTTCGCATTGTTTCATCATATGTGGCCATGTCACCAGCAAAAATTATAAACTTGTAATACGTCAATTATTTTTAAAAAGTGTTCTCAGAAATGAGCTATCATGCGTGAAGATTCATGGCTTTCAAGCCAAATGATCAACCTTATGGCCACATTCATGGCATAGTTTGTTCAAATGATCTCATATTGTGCACAAGGGTGCATCTTGGAATTCCAAACAATGTTGAAAAAGGGAATTTTCATTTTCTTTGCACGGAAAATTCATTTTCCATTTTCTGAGTGCCGAAATGAGTTTTTTTGTGAAGGATCTACCATATATTTTTTACAAAACTGGACCAAATCAATTTTATAAAATACTCACTACAAGAAATCTGTTAATACATGATGGATCTAGTCCGTCACAAATTAGTGAAAAATTGTCATGGGTGTCCATCCTTGACGGATTTGAAATCCGTCATGTATATCGCGTCATAATTTGATATCATACCTACCATGACGGTTCTTAGCTGTCATGGATCTGCCCCTGGCCCGCCCACGCCCAAACCTTTGTGACGGAACAATCTGTCATGGACTAACACCACGTAGGATTTTCAATTGAGTAATTTGAATTACGTGGCTGCCTACGTGTATATTATTTTCCGTCACGAAATTCGTCATGGATTTAGACACAATTTAAAGGGCGGTTTAAATTTGGCTTAGCCCATTATCCCGTTTCTTTTGGCCAGAATTTAACTATGTTTTTAAGGGCCAATTTAAAGGGCGTTACATAAGTCCTAATGCCAAATTTTCCCAACAAAAAATATTTGCAAGGTGTGAAACATTACAATGTTTAACATAGCCATCTATATGTATCTACAACACAGCAATTTAAAAAATCATCTACAAAGTGATGACATACAGCATAGATTGACAAAATATATCACACAACAGAGTTATGAACCAGTACAATCCATTTTACATCAACAGAACATATAAACTATCGAGGCTGTTATTCAAGCTCTTGCCATCGACGTTCTTGATGGCAACGATCATGCCGTGATGGGCAGCACCAAGTAGCACAGTATCCAATCTTACCTAGCATATTAACAAGAATATTAGATATTTGCACATATGGATAGATAGTAGAAATAAGAAAATTGCAAAAAATATAAAAATGAATTACATGTCCAGAATTCTTAAATCTTGTAGTGCCTACAAATGAGAATAACATTGTATCTACTATAAAACAAGATTAAACATGAGGTTGCTTAAAATTAACCCAAAGAAAAGTGTGTCAAATGACAAAGTGACGAAACACACATCACAGAACTCCTACTATAGCAGCAGTAGTTGAGGCCATATAAACCCATTGTAATGTAGTGGACTATGAAACATGAAAATACTTGATAAACAATGAGATAATAGATAGGAAAGTGCAACTTGAAATAATCATGCATCGTTTATATTCATTCAGGATATACAGAAATGATTTTCTATCATAAACCCATTGATTATATTATCCGTGTTACTTCTGTGCAAGACGATTCTATACGCTACCCACATGACCAGCATAGTACTATTATTTGTGACAGAAAAAAATAGTTAAATGAAATTAACAAGTATATATTTATACATGGTGGCAGTAGTAGGAACAACCCTTGCTCCTACCTCATGAATCAGACTACAAATTTAGTCTGATGCAAGTATATATAGGTACGTTCAGACTAAAAATTTGAAGTAGGAGCAAGTATTGCACGAACCAGTATATATTTATACAAGGTGGCAGCAGTAGGAACAAGGCTTGCACGAATCAGACTCATACATAGCTTAAGTATTACTTCATTTTAATGAAGGTACAAGCCGAGTCAGAACACATGCAGTAGCAATCACGAATATAGATACAGATCCCGAAACCTTCCAGGACATAAGCGTGAAGATAAATTGGATTGTCTTTTTAATATCAAATCAAGGTCTAGAAATACATAGAGATATTCAGTGGTGGACATTGTGAAGACAATAATAATTTTTTTACATTTACAAAATGAATAATCTGATCCTGTTAGGTAGTTGTCAAGCATATCTTACCATCAACGTTGTGTGCATCTAGGCATGCTAGTTGTGCTATATTTATGCCAGCTAATGCATTGTAACTTCGACCAATTTTTCCAACATAACCCATGTGCTCTCTGCTCTATGTGCTATCCTTAGTCCCTTTCACTTTCAGAAATATCATAATAAGTGAAAATGGATATACGATTGTTTGCCAACATTCGGTTTGTTCACAGCCATGTTTGTAAGGCAACAAAAACAAAGATGTATTTTGTATGCCCACAGTTTACCCAAGTTTTAGTAATGAGATGAAAGTTCCTCCCTGACAACAAGCTAAGGCCTTGTACAAATTACTAGAACTGGATTAGAGAAGCAAACGATCTCACTTTCAGGAAGAAATAGAATAACTTATCTTCAGTTCGTGCGTGTTAGGCCATGGTCAGGGGTAGCGGAACCCAGCATTGGTTCCACAGCACCGTCGGGGAGGAAGAAGCGGAGGCCAGAGGTTGGCTGGACCGCCGTGTTCCAGTATGTGTGCCTGAGATGTATGCCAATCAATCAGAGGAACTTGTTATACACACACACAAAACAAATTGATGTGATCATGTCTCAGTGGTTCGTCATGTCATGTTCAGATTCAGAATAAGCTAATAGAACCCAGCACAGGAAGAAACTAAACTTGCTTATGGAAATATCTCCTTAAGTTAAATTGTTAATCATCAAGATATTTTAAAATTTGTGAAGCACATCTGTACATTGAGAAAGTAAGATTAATAGCAAATCGAATAGCAGGAAATGAAAACAACAAGTGCAGCTTTAGCACTCTACAGATATGGTGCTCCCGTTGCATTGAAATGTCGTTCAGATGTTTCGAAATACCATTTTCTTTTTCTCTCCCGTGTGTAGATATTTCTTTCGAGGCGTACAATTTTGCTCCAAAACCACCGGCTAACCTACACTGAAATATGTGCCTACTCAGTTTCAGATCGATCCCCTCAACATATTCTATTCTATTCCATCTCTAGAATTAGGTAGCCACAGACCAAAATCAATTAAGATACTAATTCGTGAAAATTATCTCGTGGTCACGGAAGATTTAAGACGAACTGACCAAGAAGCTATGAGATTAGTCCAAAGTAAAATGAAAAAAAAACAAGAACAAGTCACTAGTGAAGGGGGCGGGCGGGAGATCAGACCTCATGGACGGGGAAGGAAACTGCGATGCCGCTGTCGCTGCTACCTCCAATGAGCCATGCCGTAGACCGTCCACCACACGGCCGCTCTGCTAAGACAAACCGACGCCAGGTTTGACCTTCATGCTGGATCTGCACAAAAGGCCACAAAGATAGAGATCCACCTGGATTGAATTGGATTCTGCTTGATTCTTCACTTCAAAATGTAGTAGCAGAGCTAGTGCGTCCTTACCAACAGAGGGAGGAAGAGTCACGGGAGCCGATCCAGATCCAGTAGAGAGACAGGCGGGGATTTCCCCCACTTCCAGGCGTTCTCCGGTTGGTTCCAGTGGAGGGGCAGGAGAAGGACTGCGGTGGTGCATCGGAGAAGGAGGATACGGTGACACGGCGCGGGCAGGGCAGGAAGTCGGGAACTAGAGAGGGCCAAGCCAATGGGGGCGGCGGCGGAGGAGGAGAAAGAGTGGGGAAGGGAGTGTCTCTGCGTTAGCTTTTATACGGGCACTGGTTTAGGGCTTTTTAGGCGGGCTTAGGTGGGCTTGCGGGCCGTACTAGTCTATGCATGACGGTTTTTGAAACTGTCACCCGAAATCAGTCACGTATTAACATGTTTCTTGTAGTGACTAGGACATATTTAATGCACAATTGACAAAATGGTTGGGTGCCAAAAGTTTTGATCCACCTCTCGTGAAAAAGACAAATTCCCGCCGATTCAATAGGATGCGGGTCAAATTTGAACTGCAGCTACCTCGTAGTTTGCTCTTTATTTTTTCCAAAAATAATTTCTAGGTACATAAGTATCTATTTAATCAGAGAAACACGGAAAAAATTCCAAGACTCAACCACTAGCTAGGAACGGTCATTCCCGCTGTTTTGACCGCATTTTGAAACGGGTATAAAAAATTCAAAAAAATCAAAAAATTGGAAAACATTCGCATTGTTTCATCATATGTGGCCAAGTTACCAGCAAAAATGATAAACTTGTAATACGGCAATTATTTTAAAAAAGTGTTCTCAGAAATGAGCTATCATGCGTGAAGATTCATGGCTTTCAAGCGAAATGATCAATCTTATCGCCACATTCATGGCATAGTTTGTTCAAATGATCTCATATTGTGCACAAGGGTGCATCTTGGAATTCCAAACAATGTTGACAAAGGGAGTTTTCATTTTCTTTGCACGGAAAATTTATTTTCCATTTTCTGAGTGCCCGAAATGAGGTTTTTTCGTGAAGGACCTACCATATATTTGTTGCAAAACTAGACCAAATTAATTTTATAAAATACTAGGACATATTTACTGCACAATGGACAAAATGGTTGGGTGCCAAAAGTTTCGATCCACCTCTCGTGAAAAAGACAAATTCCCGCTGATTCAATAGGAAGCGGGTCAAATTTGAACTGCAGCTACCTCATAGTTTGCTCTTTATTTTTTCCAAAAATCATTTCTAGGTACATAAGTATCTATTTAATCAGAGAAACACGAAAAAAATTCCAAGACTCAACCACTAGCTAGGAACAGTCATTCCCGCCGTTTTGACCGCATTTCGAAACGGGTATAAAAAATTCAAAAAAATCAAAAAATTGGAAAACCTTGGCATTGTTTCATCATATGTGGCCATGTCACCAGCAAAAATTATAAACTTGTAATACGTCAATTATTTTAAAAAAGTGTTCTCAGAAATGAGCTATCATGCGTGAAGATTCATGGCTTTCAAGCCAAATGATCAATCTTATGGGCACATTCATGGCATAGTTTGTTCAAATGATCTCATATTGTGCACAAGGGTGCATCTTGGAATTCCAAACAATGTTGACAAAGGGAGTTTTCATTTTCTTCGCACGGAAAATTCATTTTCCATTTTCCGAGTGCGCGAAATGAGTTTTTTTTTGTGAAGGACCTACCATATATTTATTGCAAAATTGGACCAAATCAAATTTATAAAATACTAGGACATACTTAATGCACAGTTTCCCAAATGGTTGGGTGCCAAAAGTTTTGATCCACCTCTCGTGAAAAAGACAAATTCCTGCCGATTCAACAGGAAGCGGGTCAAATTTGAACTGCAGCTACCTCGTCGTTTGCTCCTTATTTTTTCCAAAATCATTTCTAGGAACATAAGTATCTATTTAATCAGAGAAACATGAAAAAAATTCCAAGACTCAACCACTAGCTAGGATCGGTCATTCCCGCTGTTTTGACCGCATTTTTAAACGGGCATAAAAAATTCAAAAAAATCAAAAAAATTGGAAAACCTTCGCATTGTTTCATCATATGTGGCCAAGTTACCAGCAAAAATTATTAACTTGTAATATGGCAATTATTTTAAAAAAGAGTTCGCAGAAATGAGCTATCTTACGTGAAGATTCATGGCATTCAAGCCAAATGATCAATCTTATGGCCACATTCATGGCATAGTTTGTTCAAATGATCTCATATTGTGCACAAGGGTGCATCTTGGAATTCCAAACAATGTTGACAAAGGGAGTTTTCATTTTTTTTGCATGGAAAATTCATTTTCCATTTTCCGAGTGCCCGAAATGAGGTTTTTTCGTGAAGGACCTACCATATATTTGTTGCAAAACTGGACCAAATCAATTTTATAAAATACTAGGACATATTTACTGCATAATTGACAACATGGTTGGGTGCCAAAAGTTTCGATCCACCTCTCGTTAAAAAAGAAAAATTGCCGCCGATTCAATAAGAAGCAGGTCAAATTTGAACTGCAGCTACCTCGTAGTTTGCTCTTTATTTTTTCCAAAAATCATTTCTAAGTACATAAGTATCTGTTTAATCAGAGAAACATGAAAAAATTGAAGACTCAACCACTAGCTAGGAACGGTCATTCCCTCCATTTTGACCGCATTTTGAAACGGGCATAAAAAATTGGAAAACCTTCGCATTGTTTCATCATATGTGGCCAAGTTACTAGCAAAAATTATAAACTTGTAATATAGCAATTATTTTTTCGGTGTACTAGAGTAGGGGTACCCTAGTATCCCGAACTCGTGCACGGGCAGTCGCAGCATCCCCGCGGCAAGGCTTGCCGGGTGACCGCCAAGACCCTCCGCGGCTACTTTGAAGACCATTCAAGAACAAAGTACTCAAGACAAGACCCCGGCAAGAGGAGCTCGCCGGGGAGGCTATCAGAAGCGTCCCAAGACCCCGGTAAGAGGAGCTTGCCGGGAAGGCCATCCAAGGCATACCAAGAAAACTTGCCGCGACGCGCTACGCGCCCCGGCAAGGCCCGGTGAGCGACAAGCTCCCGGGCGCGACAAGACAACAACCGCGGCAAGACGCTTGCCGCGGCAAGCCACCACTTCGTGCCCGCGCTCCAGCACACCCGCCCACGTGTCGCTCTGGGGCCCCTCCCAGGCACACGTGGCGGGAGGCCGTGCAGCTAGGGGTGCGAGGTGGCAAGCAGGCGCTGACAAGATAACCATCGAGGCAAACGGTGGCGTCCCTAGCAAGCCCCTTTCGGTACTGTTTAGGCGACACAGACGGGCATTTAATGCCCTTGTCCCCTGCCGTCAGGGTTAGGTATGATAGCACTGTAGTAGGTAGTTGTGCCTGCTACAGCACCTAGCTGCCCCTACTACGGCGCCTTTCCGTTTTTGCCCTTCACCTCCGTTGCCCTATGTCGGTAACCCCTTGAGCATATAAAAGGAGGCCCGGGTGCAAGGAGGGGGGGTCGGCCATTTGGGAACACTCACGCTGGGGAGGCCAGTTCCAACACTCACGCTAGGTCTTGCTAGTCGCCGGCGTGTACTGTAGCACTCGGCGCTCTCGAGCTAGAAATCAATCCAAAACCACAAAGCAGGAGTAGGGTTTTACGCATCCGTGCGGCCCGAACCTGGGTAAATCGCTCGCGTGCTTCGCCTCAATTTACTCTTCGCGCGACCAATCGCCCGCGTGCTTTGCCTCGATCTGCTCTTTGCGCGACCTCCGCCCCTGCCGAACCGAAAGGGACCCGGTCCGCCGGTCCCATAGGTGTCCGTGGATCAGAAACCCCGGCATCTTTGGCGCGCCAGGTAGGGGGCGTCGAAGTCGTGTGAACCAGATCCGGCGTCCTCTCGGGCTAGATCTTCATCATCTTCGTCAACATGCCACCGAAGAAGAAGGTTTGGGAGGCAGCTGCTCCGTCCGCGCCGAGCCAGCCACCGCCGGAGCAAACGGTCGGTGGAACAGGCGCCGGCGGAGGGGCACGCGTCGACGAGGGGGCTCGCGGTGCTGCCAGGTCCAAGGACAAGGCTGCGCTGCCCATCAGCGGCGTAGCCGGCTCCCACAACGATCGGGCGCACTCCAAGACCTCGGCGTCCATGCATGCACCATGCCCATCTCAGGAGGCGCGGGACCGGCAACGTCGTGGTACTCACGGTACCATGCGTTCGCTGGATCCGGATCGCGCTGGTGGATCTCGGAGCGCTCCGGACCACCATGCACGTCAACCTGCTGGCGTGAGCGAGACACGATCGCCTGGACGGGATACTGCTCCTTCTAACGTGGTTAGGAGTCCGAGCATATCCCGCTCCTCGCACCGTTCGCTACCGCCGCCCGCCAACGCAGCAGAAGCTCTGGCGCGAGCTCAGCTGCTCCTAGACTACCCTCCAGCGACGGACAAGATCGACGACTGGAGGGCCACCATCCAGAGTCTCATCGGCTTCGCCAATGGCGACACTCCTCGGCAGCCGAGCACGTTGCAGCCGCAGTGAGTCAGCCAGGCACGAACCGGTGGTGACAAGACTGGTGGGGGTGCAACTACTGTGCACTCCCCACCCCGAAGGCCAAGATCGCCGACTCACCGGATCCACCTCGACAGCGACTCCACCGCATCGTCAGATCCCCAAGCCCGTCGCGATCAGTGCCAAGTTCTTCAAGAACGGCAGCGGGAAGACGCTCGTACTCGCATCGAGCGCCGAAGAGAAGCACGACGTCAATCAGACCAGCGTGCTGGGCCCTCTGTTGACATGCATGCGGCAGGGGAACCAGGCGAATTGCCGTACACGGTAGGTTGCCCTGCATTCACTCGTGAGCTGCGGCAAGTCCAGTGGCCCAGTACGAAGAACTTCAAGCCCGACGTACCAGAGAAGTACGACGGCAAGTTGCATCCGTCGGAGTTCCTGGGCATCTACACCATCGCGGTGCAAGCTGCTGGGGGACGGGACGACAAGATCCTTGCCAACTACTTCCCGCTGGTGCTTAAGCCCAACGTCAGGTCCTGGCTCATGCACTTGCCGGACAACTCCGTATCCTCCTGGGCAGACCTGTGCCATCAGTTTGTTGGCGCCTTCACAGGCGGCCACAAACCTCATGGCCAAGAGAGCGACCTTCATCTGCTCGTCCAGAAGGAAGGAGAGCCCCTGCGCCAGTACATCCAGAGGTTCAGCCGTGTACACCACAACATCCCAAATATCCACCCTGCTGCGGTAATCAGCGCGTTCCATCAGAACGTGCGTAACCGCAGGATGCGGGAGGAGATGGCGATGTGCAAGATTCGGGACGTTAGCGAGCTATATGCCCTGGCCGACAAGTGTGCACGCGCTGAGGAAGGGAGGAAATTCCCCGGGGAAAGCACTGGAGTGGAAGGATCTGACAGTGAGGATGCTGCCCCGGCAAAGAAAAGTCGGCGGCGCAACAGGAAGAAGAGAGGCAAAGAGGTGCTGGTCGTTGAGCAGTCCGGCAATGAAGGTGACGCCACGAAGGCTACAGTTGGTAGCTCCGACAAGGAAGTTGCCGCGTGCACCAACTGTCAGGCTGTGGCGGTCGCCGACAAGCGGGACGGCTCCGGCAAGCAATACTGCAAGATTCACCGCACCAAGGGCCATGACCTCTAGAGCTGCAAGAAGGTCGAGCAGCTTGTCCAGCAACATAGGGCTGAGTACGAGAGGCGCGACAAGGAGAGAGCCCAAGGGGGTGCCGAGAAATCTGGCCAGAAGCGCACCGGCCAGGAAGGACGCCGCGGCAAGGCCAAGCAGCGGCAAGGAGACAGACCTCCCCGCGGTCGCGACAAGGATGAAGACGACGATGACGACGAAGACATGGATGACGTTGAGACCAGTGAGCAGGAGTTTCAGAAAGCCACAGAGGTCTTGTGCGTTGACGGTGGTGCTTCTCTGCATACCTCGCACGGCCAACTCAAACAGTGGGTGCGGGAAGTCAATGCAGCAGAACCACCCATCGAATCGCGCAAGCTTCTGAAGTGGTCCAGCACACCTATCATCTTTGACATTGAGGACCACCCTGACCGCACAACTGCGGTCGGGTGTCTGCCGATGTTGGTTTCACCAACTATCTGCAACCTCAAAGTCACCAAGATGCTAGTTGACGGCGGGGCCGGCTTAAACCTGATCTCCTCCGCTGTACTCCGAAAACTCCAGATCCCTGACAGCGAGCTCGAAGAGACCGGCACATTCCAAGGAATCAATCCAGGAAGGAGCAAGCCGAAGGGCAAAGTTACGCTGCCGGTCACATTTGGCAGCGAGCTCAACTTCAGGACTGAGAGGGTCACATTCAATGTTGCCGATATCCCATTGCCCTACAATGGGATACTTGGCCGTCCAGCACTCGCCAAGTCTATGGCGGCCTCTCACTACGCCTATAACATACTGAAGATGCCAGGCCCGATAAGCGTCATTTCTGTCCCTGGTGACAAGAAGGATGCTCTTATCTGTGCCGACAAGATCTACCGGGAAGCAGCAGCCACAGCAGATCGCCATCAGCTTGCCGCTGAAGCTCCCGGGGGGAGAAGACCGAGTCCGGCGAGAGTTCTGGTGCCCACTTCGGCAAGCGCACCTCTTCGGAGTGTTGCGCTGCCATCGAGGACGCACCATCGAGCTCCACCGGCAAGACCAAGTCCGGCAAGAGTTCTGGTGCCCGCTCCGACAAGCGCACCTCTTCGGAGTGCTGTGCTGCCGTCGAGGACGCACCATCGAGCTCCACTGGCAAGTGCAAGAAGGCGATGGCGGCTCCTCCAGAGACGAAGAGGGTATCCGCCAAGGTGGACGGCGCTGGTGGTACCTTCACCATCAGTGCCACGCTTGACCCTAAATAGGAAAGCGCGCTCGTTACTTTCCTGCGGGCGAATGTCGACGTGTTTGCATGGCAACCGTCTGACATCCCCGGTGTTCCCAGGAAAGTGATTGAGCACCACCTTGCCGTTTGTCCCCATGCATGGCCCGTCAAGCAGAAAGTCAGGAAGCAGGCAATGGAGCGCCAAGAATTCATTGCAGAAGAGGTCAAGAAACTGGAAGCAGCAGGCCTCGTCAGAGGAGTGCTCCATCCCACGTGGTTGGCCAATCCTGTAGTCGTGCGCAAGGCAAACGGGAAATGGAGGCTTTGTATCGATTTTACCGATGTTAACAAAGCTTGTCCCAAAGACCCATTTCCTTTGCCGCGCATTGACCAGATTGTTGACTCCACAGCCGGATGTGATTTGCTTTCATTTCTTGATGCATACTCAGGGTATCATCAGATCTTCATGGCAGAAGAGGATGAGGAGAAGACCGCATTTATTACTCCATGTGGCACGTACTGTTTCGTACGGATGCCTTTCGGATTAAAAAATGCTGGTTCGACATTTGCGAGAGTAGTCCATATTGCTCTTGAGCCACAAATACACAGAAATGTGGAAGCCTACATGGATGATATAGTGGTCAAGAGCAAGGACAGAGCAACCCTGATCCAAGACTTAGACGAGACCTTTGCAAATCTGCGCAAGGATCAGCCTCAAGCTCAACCCAGAGAAGTGTGTGTTTGGAGTCCCTCCGGCAAGCTTCTCGGGTTCTTCGTGTCTCAGCGGGGAATTGAAGCCAATCCCGACAAGATCAAGGCCATTGAGCAGATTGAAGCACCAAAGCGCGTCAAGGATGTACAGAAACTTGCCGGTTGCGTGGCTGCTCTCAGCAGGTTCATCTCTCGGTCTGCTGAGCGCGCCCTGCCGTTTTTCAAATTATTGAAAAAGGCAGGTCCAATGAAATGGACTCCGGAAGCGGAGGCTGCGCTGCAAGACCTGAAGAGATACCTGTCCTCCCCTCCAATACTTGTCGCACCTAAGCCACAAGAGAAGTTGCTGCTGTACATAGCGGCAACCAATCAAGTGGTTAGTGCTGCGTTAGTAGCAGAGAGGGAGGCAGATGATGAGCCAGCAACCGCGGCAAGCGCATCCAGCGACAAGCAGGGGGCTTCCCCGGCAAGCTCTGGTCCCGACAAAGATGGATCTGCGCAGATGCACGAGGAGAACGGAAGAAAATGGTGCAGCGCCCAGTTTACTTTGTCAGTTCCCTCTGCAGGGGGCTAGGTCAAGGTACTCTGGTGTGCAGAAACTGCTTTTCGGCCTTCTCATGGCCTCGAGAAAGCTGCGCCATTACTTCCAAGCACATGAGATCACAGTTGTCACTCGCTTTCCGCTGAAGAGGATACTGCAGAATCCAGAAGCGACAGGCAGGATTGTTGAGTGGGCACTGGAACTGTCAAGCTTTGGCCTCAAGTTTGAAAGCACTTCAACTATCCAGAGCAGAGCATTGGCAGAGTTCATAGCAGAGTGGACGCCAACTCCGGATGAATAAATTCCAGAGACGAGCATCCCCGACAAAGAAGCGAGCAAAGAGTGGCTGATGTACTTTGATGGTGCCTTTTCGCTGCAAGGCGCCGGCGCTGGTGTGCTGCTTGTCGCACCCACCGGAGAGCACCTCAAGTACGTAGTCCAGATGCACTTTCCCAAGGAGCAAGCAACAAATAATACTGCAGAGTATGAAGGCTTGCTTGCCGGTCTCCGGATCGCGGCAGACCTTGGGATCAAGAAGCTCCTTGTCAGGGGTGACTCACAGCTTGTCGTCCGCCAAGTAAACAAGAATTACCAGAGTCCGTTGATGGAAGCTTACGTCGACGAAGTGAGAAAGCTAGAAGAGCCCTTTGACGGCCTGCAAATGGAGCACGTTCCAAGAGCTCAGAACGCCATTGCTGACGGCCTGTCAAAGTGCGCCGCACTTAAGCTACCTGTGGAACCAGGGACCTTTGTGCTCAAGCTGACACAACCGTCCGTAACACCATCAACTGGACAAAGCAAGAAGAGGAAGTCGATTCCTGGTGGCTACCTGCCGGCAGAGCTTCCCGAAGCCGCCGCCAAGAAGGTCCCCAAGATCAACACCGAAGGCGCTGAGGAGCAGTCTGCTCCGACGAGCCCTAGGGCTTGTTCCGTTGAAGCAGAAGCTCCCGGCAAGCTTGTCGCGGAATGTCACGCTCCGGCAGAGACACAGCTTCTCGCCGTAGAAGCGGATATTCCCGCAGCAATCTCCAAGATCAACGCCAAGAGCGCCGGGGAGCAAGATGCTCCGGCAAGCCCTAGGGTTTGTCCCGTTGAAGCTGAAGCTCCCGGCAAGCTTGTCGGGGAACGTCAAGCTCCGGCAGAGACACAGCTTCTTGCCGTAGAAGCGGATGTTCCCATGGCAGCAGAGTTGCCTTTAGTCCTTGTTGTCGAGCCACAGGCTCCAACGTGGGCGCAACAGATTGTCCGTTTCCTTCAGACAGGAGAACTTCCCGAAGAACAAGAGGAAGCCGAAAGAGTAGCCCGGCAGTCAAGTATGTACCAGTTCGTTGACAAGACACTGTACAGAAGAAGACTCAACGGTGTGAAATTGAGGTGTGTCCCCCGGGAAGAAGGACAAAAGCTGTTGGCAGAGATACACGGAGGCATATGTGGTCACCACATTGGCGCAAGAGCACTTGTCGGCAAAGCATTCCGGCAAGGATTCTTCTGGCCAACAGCCCTCCAGGATGCGACTGCACAAGTAACCACGTGTGAAGCGTGCCAGTTCCATTCCAAGCAGATACCCCAGCCAGCTCAAGCTCTCCAGACGATCCCTTTATCCTGGCCATTTTCGGTCTGGGGGCTCGACATCCTCGGCCCCTTTCCCCGAGCTGTCGGGGGCTTTGAGTACTTGTACGTTGCAATCGACAAGTTCACAAAGTGGCCGGAAGTGGAACCAGTGAGGAAGGTGACCGCACAGTCAGCCAGTCAAGTTCTTCAGGTCGATTGTTTGCCGCTTCGGGATCCCTAACCGGATAATCACCGACAACGGCACACAATTCACGAGCCACACCTTCATGCAGTACGTCCAAGATCTCGGCGCCAAGGTCTGCTTCGCTTCTGTTGCTCACCCGAGAAGCAACGGTCAAGCGGAGAGGGCAAATGCCGAAGTGCTGCGCGGGCTCAAGACCAGAACTTTCGACAGGCTGCACAAGTGCGGAAGAAACTGGATCGAGGAGCTACCGGTGGTTCTTTGGTCGATCAGAACGACGCCAAATCGAGCCACTGGACAGACACCCTTTGCTCTAGTCTATGGAGCAGAGGCAGTTACCCCCACGGAACTCGTATACGGGTCACCTCGAGTGCTCGCTTATGATGAGCTTGAGCAAGAGCGGCTGCGGCAAGATGACGCGCTGCTCCTTGAGGAAGATCGTCTCCAGGCTGCTGTGCGAGCTGCTCGCTACCAGCAAGCTTTGCGCCGCTACCATAGCCGCAAAGTTAATGCCAGAAGTCTCGAGGAAGGCGACCTTGTTCTTCGGCGCGTTCAGTCGGCCAAGAATTCCAACAAGTTGACGCCGAAGTGGGAAGGCCCTTACCGGGTGAAACGAGTCACTAGGCCTGGCGCTGTCCGCCTTGAGACCGAAGATGGCATTCCAGTGAGCAACTCCTGGAACATCGAGCATCTTCGTAAGTTTTACCCGTAAGGCGCGGTTGTCGGACCCTGTCCGGCAACCACCCTTTTGTACAAGTCTTGCCGCTGTTGCATGTAATCCTTTGTACAGAGCCAGGCGCAGACCCTGAGCACCAGTTAATGAAGAGCTGCTACCCCGGGGTTAGAGCATGCATGCTAGGTCGAGTCTCGTCCTTGGTTAGGGTTCATAGTCCCTAACAGCGGCTAACCCCTAGCTTAGAGGTCGAGTGTCCGTCCCTTTGCTTTTCCTTCGTTCGCAGGGCTCGCAGATCCTCGCCAGACCGCTTAAGGACGAAAAGGAGAAAAAGGGCGCGCCGGCACCTGAACCCCGACAAGCCAGTGTCGCCGGGGGCTACGGGTACCAAGATTCGTTCCCGGCAAGCCAGAGTTGCCGGGGGCTGCGATATCAGATAAGTCTTTCGTCCCTCATCGTGCATCCTCTTATGGACTGGGGAATGTGAAACCGCGTTTCTCCCCAAAAACTGCCGTGCTCCCCCGACTCTAGGCCCTGGAGCATGTTCCCGGGGCCAAGTTTGGTAGTAGTCGCGGCAGCAAAGGGATGAAATGAGGAGGCCGCACCCACCTCGTTCCCGCCTCCGTCAAAGGCGTGAGAAAGGTCGAGCGGCGTGGGAAGGCGGCAGGGCCTGTTGCCGGGAGACGGAATGTCTATCCGAGTGACACTAAGGATTCGCTCCTTGGCGTGGGTTCAACCCGCGAGACAAATAACCCGGCAAACATCCCCTTTTCATTAAAAAACATCCGACTCAGGTACAGTCCAAAGAGGATGAAAAACATGAAAGAGAGGACTACAAGTTTTAGATGCAGCTAAGGCCCGAGGGCTTACAAATTAAAAAGATAAGGTGCCCGTAATCCCTTTCCTATCCCTCTCTTCAGGAGGTAGGTCAAGGAGGCGAAAAGGGGAAAAGGGGCGCCTAGGCGAGCTACAAGTGCCAGAAGACACCAAGAGAACATCCCGGGGGGCCGACCGAGGGCTTGACGGTGATGGCGACGCCGGAAGCGGGTCTCGAAGACGGGGCGGCAGGACGTTAGCACGCTGTCGAGGGCACCACGCCCTCGTACTGCGACCTGACGGCCTTGCCGCCAGCCCTCTTCCCCTTCCGCAGCCTCCCTACGCCAGCCGCCCAAGGAGACGCCCCCGGGGAGTTCAAGGAGCCGGCGACGCGGATGGGGTCGCCGGTGCTGCGCGGAGCGGCGTCCGACACCTAGTCGGACCCGCCATCCCGCCGCCCGTTACCCTCACCGTCGCTGTCGCTCCCCTCTTCGTCACTCTCGCTCGAGGGGGAGATTTCGCTATCGGAGGAGCTGTCCACGCAGCACTTTGCCCGAGTGCCGAAGCACCCGAAGGCCTTGACGGAGAGGAGATCGCCCTCCATCAGCTTAAAATGGAGGGTAAACCCCTCCATCAGGCTATGGATCCGGGCGAACGTCTTCCACCCTCGGTCAAGATACATCACATTAGGGGCTGGGTATACAACGCGGACTCGCGTGCCGCTGATCCCACAGCCCCTCATGTGCAGCCTCAGTGTCTCGGGCGGGTCCAACTCCATCGCGCCCGCGAACGGAGCTGGAAGCCGGAGGCGACGACGAGGCGCCCGGCGCAGCCTGACGAAGAACTCGCAAGGGTTGTCCCCTATATGGACCGCCACGGGGAGAGGAACCGCTGGCGGAGGCGAGGCTGGCGCGCCGCCCCGTCCGCCTCTTCCCTGAGCGCCTCGACCTCGTCCTCGACCTCGTCCACGACCTCGCCCCCTCCCTCTTCCCCTGATGGCTGGCTCTACCACCACGGGCGCGGGAGAGGGAGAGGTGCGCTGTCTGGCGGCGACCCTTGCCGCCACCGATGAGGGGCCAGGGTTCCCTTTCTCCATGGCGGGTGAGAGAAAGGGAAGCTGAAGCTGAAGAAAGGAGGAGATGGGAGAGTGCGGGCTCCCGTGCTCCCCTCCCGCTCTTTATAAAGGAGCGAGGTGGGGGCTCAGCTGCCCCGCTCAGCGAATCAAGGCGCGGGAAGGGCAAGGAGTCGGCCCCGACCCGCTGCCTCCGCTCGCGACGGCCCAGCTTCCCACTTCCACCGTCCGCGACTCCAGGCGCATGGAAGCCGCGTGGCGAAGATGCGGAACCGGGGCGACGAATGAGGCGGCCTCACCCCACCCCGTGATCGCGGAGAGTGGGCGCCTCGGAAACCGCGCACCGGCCCCGTTCAGTGAATGCACCATGCCTCCACACCTACCTCCGTTTAGGGAGGAGGGCGTGAACCGTTCCCTTCATCATGGCCCGACGCATGCTTGCGGGGCTTAGCCCCGCGCACGCCGCCCACGTCACCTGCGGCACCGCGTTTGACGCGTGCCGTTCTGGACGTGCGCGGCGGAAGCGGAGAGATATGCGGCGTGACCTAGGCCGCGCGTGCCCGTGCACTGTTTGGGGCCTGGCCCAACAGCGCTCGGCACCGTGTCTGGCCCAGGCCCGGGGGCTCCTGTCGGTGTACTAGAGTAGGGGTACCCTAGTATCCCGAACTCGTGCACGGGCAGTCGCAGCATCCCCGCGGCAAGGCTTGCCGGGTGACCGCCAAGACCCTCCGCGGCTACTTTGAAGACCATTCAAGAACAAAGTACTGAAGACAAGACCCCGGCAAGAGGAGCTCGCCGGGGAGGCTATCAGAAGCGTCCCAAGACCCCGGTAAGAGGAGCTTGCCGGGAAGGCCATCCAAGGCATACCAAGAAAACTCGCCGCGACGCGCTACGCGCCCCGGCAAGGCCCGGTGAGCGACAAGCTCCCGGGCGCGACAATACAACAACCGCGGCAAGACGCTTGCCGCGGCAAGCCACCACTTCGTGCCCGCGCTCCAGCACACCCGCCCACGTGTCGCTCTGGGGCCCCTCCCAGGCACACGTGGCGGGAGGCCGTGCAGCTAGGGGTGCGAGGTGGCAAGCAGGCGCTGACAAGATAACCATCGAGGCAAACGGTGGCGTCCCTAGCAAGCCCCTTTCGGTACTGTTTAGGCGACACAGACGGGCATTTAATGCGCTTGTCCCCTGCCGTCAGGGTTAGGTATGATAGCACTGTAGCAGGTAGCTGTGCCTGCTACAGCACCTAGCTGCCCCTACTACGGCGCCTTTCCGTTTTTGCCCTTCACCTCCATTGCCCTATGTCGGTAACCCCTTGAGCATATAAAAGGAGGCCCGGGTGCAACGAGGGGGGGTCGGCCATTTGGGAACACTCATGCTGGGGAGGCTAGTTCCAACACTCACGCTAGGTCTTGCTAGTCGCCGGCGTGTACTGTAGCACTCGGCGCTCTCGAGCTAGAAATCAATCCAAAACCACAAAGCAGGAGTAGGGTTTTACGCATCCGTGCGGCCCGAACCTGGGTAAATCGCTCGCGTGCTTTGCCTCGATTTACTCTTCGCGCGACCAATCGCCCGCGTGCTTCGCCTCGATCTGCTCTTTGCGCGACCTCCGCCCCTGCCGAACCGAAAGGGACCTGGTCCGCCGGTCCCATAGGTGTCCGTGGATCAGAAACCCCTGCATATTTTAAAAAAGTGTTCTAAGAAAGAGCTATCATGCGTGAAGCTTCATGGCTTTCAAGCCAAATGTTCAATCTTATGGCCACATTCATGGCATAGTTTGTTCAAATGATCTCATATTGTGCACAAGGGTGCATCTTGGAATTCCAAACAATGTTGACAAAGGGAGTTTTCATTTTCTTTGCACGGAAAATTCATTTTCCATTTTCCGAGTGCCCGAAATGAGTTTTTTTTGTGAAGGACCTACCATATATTTTTTACAAAACTGGACCAAATCAATTTTATAAAATACTAGGACATATTTAATGCACAATTGACAAAATGGTTGCGTGCCAAAAGTTTTGATCCACCTCTCGTGAAAAAGACAAATTCCCGCCGATTCAATAGGAAGCGGGTCAAATTTGAACTGCAGCTACCTCGTAGTTTGCTCTTTATTTTTTCCAAAAATCATTTCTAGGTACATAAGTATCTGTTTAATCAGAGAAACATGAAAAAAATTCCAAGACTCAACCACTAGCTAGGAACGGTCATTCCCGTCGTTTTGACCGCATTTTGAAACGGGCATAAAAAATTCAAAAAAAATAAAAAAAATTGGAAAACCTTCGCATTGTTTCATCATATGTGGCCAAGTTACCAGCAAAAATGATAAACCTGTAATATAGCAATTATTTTTAAAAAGTGTTCTCAGAAATGAGCTATCATGCGTGAAGATTCATGGCTTTCAAGCCAAATGATCAATCTTATGGCCACATTCATGGCATAGTTTGTTCAAATGATCTCATATTGTGCACAAGGGTGCATCTTGGAATTCCAAACAATGTTGACAAAGGGAGTTTTCATTTTCTTTGCACGGAAAATTCATTTTCCATTTTTCAAGTGCCCGAAATGAGGTTTTTTTTTCTGAAGGACCTACCATATATTTATTGCAAAAGTGGACCAAATCAATTTTATAAAATACTAGGACATATTTAATGCACAATTGACAAAATTGTTGGGGGCCAAAAGTTTTGATCCACCTCTCGTGAAAAAGACAAATTCCCGCCGATTCAATAAGAAGAGGGTCAAATTTGAACTGCAGCTACCTCGTAGTTTGCTCTTTATTTTTTCCAAAAATCATTTCTAGGTACATAAGTATCTATTTAATCAGAGAAACACGAAAAAAATTCCATGACTCAACCACTAGCTAGGAACGGTCATTCCCGCTGTTTTGACCGCATTTTGAAGCGGGTATAAAAAATTCAAAATAAATCAAAAAATTGGAAAACCTTCGCATTGTTTCATCATATGTGGCCAAGTTACCAGAAAAAATTATAAACTTGTAATACGTCAATTATTTTAAAAAAGTGTTCTCAGAAATGAGCTAACATGCGTGAAGATTCATTGCTTTCAAGCCAAATGATCAACCTTATGGCCACATTCATGGCATAGTTTGTTCAAATGATCTCATATTGTGCACAAGGGTGCATCTTGGAATTCCAAACAATGTTGACAAAGGGAGTTTTCATTTTCATTGCACGGAAAATTCATTTTCCATTTTCCGAGTGCCCGAAATGAGTTTTTTTTGTGAAGGACCTACCATATATTTTTTACAAAATTGGACCAAATAAATTTTATAAAATAGTAGGACATATTTAATGCACAATTGACAAAATGGTTGGGTGCCAAAAGTTTTGATCCACCTCTCGTGAAAAAGACAAATTCCCGCCGATTCAATAGGAAGCGGGTCAAATTTGAACTGCAGCTACCTCGTAGTTTGCTCTTTATTTTTTCCAAAAATCATTTCTAGGTACATAAGTATCTATTTAATCAGAGAAACATGAAAAAAATTCCAAGACTCAACCACTAGCTAGGAACGGTCATTCTCGCCGTTTTGACCGCATTTTGAAACGGGCATAAAAAATTCAAAAAAAAATAAAAAAAATTGGAAAACCTTCGCATTGTTTCATCATATGTGGCCAAGTTACCAGCAAAAATTATAAACTTGTAATATAGCAATTATTTTAAAAAAGTGTTCTCAGAAATGAGCTATCATGCATGAAGATTCATGGCTTTCAAGCCAAATGATCAATCTTATGGCCACATTCATGGCATAGTTTGTTCAAATGATCTCATATTGTGCACAAGGGTGCATCTTGGAATTCCAAACAATGTTGACAAAGGGAGTTTTCATTTTCTTTGCACGGAAAATTCATTTTCCATTTTTCGAGTGCCCGAAATGAGGTTTTTTTTTCTGAAGGACCTACCATATATTTATTGCAAAAGTGGACCAAATCAATTTTATAAAATACTAGGACATATTTAATGCACAATTGACAAAATTGTTGGGGGCCAAAAGTTTTGATCCACCTCTCGTGAAAAAGACAAATTCCCGCCGATTCAATAAGAAGCGGGTCAAATTTGAACTGCAGCTACCTCGTAGTTTGCTCTTTATTTTTTCCAAAAATCATTTCTAGGTACATAAGTATCTATTTAATCAGAGAAACACGAAAAAAATTCCAAGACTCAACCACTAGCTAGGAACGGTCATTCCCGCTGTTTTGACCGCATTTTGAAGCGGGTATAAAAAATTCAAAATAAATCAAAAAATTGGAAAACCTTCGCATTGTTTCATCATATGTGGCCAAGTTACCAGAAAAAATTATAAACTTGTAAGACATCAATTATTTTAAAACAGTGTTCTCAGAAATAAGCTATCATGCGTGAAGATTCATGGCTTTCAAGCCAAATGATCAACCTTATGGCCACATTCATGGCATAGTTTGTTCAAATGATCTCATATTGTGCACAAGGGTGCATCTTGGAATTCCAAACAATGTTGACAAAGGGAGTTTTCATTTTCTTTGCACGGAAAATTCATTTTCCATTTTCCGAGTGCCCGAAATGAGTTTTTTTTGTGAAGGACCTACCATATATTTTTTACAAAACTGGACCAAATCAATTTTATAAAATACTAGGACATATTTAATGCACAATTGACAAAATGGTTGGGTGCCAAAAGTTTTGATCCACCTCTCGTGAAAAAGACAAATTCCCGCCGATTCAATAGGAAGCGGGTCAAATTTGAACTGCAGCTACCTCGTAGTTTGCTCTTTATTTTTTCCAAAAATCATTTCTAGGTACATAAGTATCTATTTAATCAGAGAAACATGAAAAAAATTCAAAGACTCAACTACTAGCTAGGAACGGTCATTCCCGCTGTTTTGACCGCATTTTGAAACGGGTATAAAAATTCAAAAAAAAAATAAAACAAATTGGAAAACCTTCGCATTGTTTCATCATATGTGGCCAAGTTACCAGCAAAAATTATAAACTTGTAATATAGCAATTATTTTAAAAAAGTGTTCTCAGAAATGAGCTATCATGCGTGAAGATTCATGGCTTTCAAGCCAAATGATCAATCTTATGGCCGCATTCATGGCATAGTTTGTTCAAATGATCTCATATTGTGCACAAGGGTGCATCTTGGAATTCCAAACAATGTTGACAAAGGGAGTTTTCATTTTATTTGCACGGAAAATTCATTTTCCATTTTTCGAGTGCCCGAAATGAGGGTTTTTTTTTCTGAAGGACCTACCATATATTTATTGCAAAATTGGACCAAATCAATTTTATAAAATACTAGGACATATTTAATGCACAATTGACAAAATGGTTGGGTGCCAAAAGTTTTCATCCACCTCTCCTGAAAAAGACAAATTCCCGCCGATTCAATAAGAAGCGGGTCAAATTTGAACTGCAGCTACCTCGTAGTTTGCTCTTTATTTTTTCCAAAAATCATTTCTAGGTACATAAGTATCTATTTAATCAGAGAAACACGAAAAAAATTCAAAGACTCAACTACTAGCTAGGAACGGTCATTCCCGCTGTTTTGACCGCATTTTGAAACGGGTATAAAAATTCAAAAAAATCAAAAAATTGGAAAACCTTCGCATTGTTTCATCATATGTGGCCAAGTTACCAGAAAAAATTATAAACTTGTAATACGTCAATTATTTTAAAAAAGTGTTCTCAGAAATGAGCTATCATGCGTGAAGATTCATGGCTTTCAAGCCAAATGATCAACCTTATGGCCACATTCATGGCATAGTTTGTTCAAATGATCTCATATTGTGCACAAGGGTGCATCTTGGAATTCCAAACAATGTTGACAAAGGGAGTTTTCATTTTCTTTGCACGGAAAATTCATTTTCCATTTTCCGAGTGCCCAAAATGAGTTTTTTTGTGAAGGACCTACCATATATTTTTTACAAAACTGGACCAAATCAATTTTATAAAATACTAGGACATATTTAATGCACAATTGACAAAATGGTTGGGTGCCAAAAGTTTTGATCCACCTCTCGTGAAAAAGACAAATTCCCGCCGATTCAATAGGAAGCGGGTCAAATTTGAACTGCAGCTACCTCGTAGTTTGCTCTTTATTTTTTCCAAAAATCATTTCTAGGTACATAAGTATCTATTTAATCAGAGAAACATGAAAAAAATTCCAAGACTCAACCACTAGCTAGGAACGGTCATTCTCGCCGTTTTGACCGCATTTTGAAACGGGCATAAAAAATTCAAAAAAAAATAAAAAAAATTGGAAAACCTTCGCATTGTTTCATCATATGTGGCAAAGTTACCAGCAAAAATTATAAACTTGTAATATAGCAATTATTTTAAAAAAGTGTTCTCAGAAATGAGCTATCATGCGTGAAGATTCATGGCTTTCAAGCCAAATGATCAATCTTATGGCCGCATTCATGGCATAGTTTGTTCAAATGATCTCATATTGTGCACAAGGGTGCATCTTGGAATTCCAAACAATGTTGACAAAGGGAGTTTTCATTTTATTTGCACGGAAAATTCATTTTCCATTTTTCGAGTGCCCGAAATGAGGGTTTTTTTTCTGAAGGACCTACCATATATTTAATGCAAAATTGGACCAAATCAATTTTATAAAATACTAGGACATATTTAATGCACAATTGACAAAATGGTTGGGTGCCAAAAGTTTTGATCCACCTCTCGTGAAAAAGACAAATTCCCGCCGATTCAATAGGAAGCGGGTCAAATTTGAACTGCAGCTACCTCGTAGTTTGCTCTTTATTTTTTCCAAAAATCATTTCTAGGTACATAAGTATCTATTTAATCAGAGAAACATGAAAAAAATTCCAAGACTCAACCACTAGCTAGGAACGGTCATTCTCGCCGTTTTGACCGCATTTTGAAACGGGCATAAAAAATTCAAAAAAAAAATAAAAAAAATTGGAAAACCTTCGCATTGTTTCATCATATGTGGCCAAGTTACCAGCAAAAATTATAAACTTGTAATATAGCAATTATTTTAAAAAAGTGTTCTCAGAAATGAGCTATCATGCGTGAAGATTCATGGCTTTCAAGCCAAATGATCAATCTTATGGCCGCATTCATGGCATAGTTTGTTCAAATGATCTCATATTGTGCACAAGGGTGCATCTTGGAATTCCAAACAATGTTGACAAAGGGAGTTTTCATTTTATTTGCACGGAAAATTCATTTTCCATTTTTCGAGTGCCCGAAATGAGGGTTTTTTTTCTGAAGGACCTACCATATATTTATTGCAAAATTGGACCAAATAAATTTTATAAAATACTAGGACATATTTAATGCACAATTGACAAAATGGTTGGGTGCCAAAAGTTTTGATCCACCTCTCGTGAAAAAGACAAATTCCCGCCGATTCAATAAGAAGCGGGTCAAATTTGAACTGCAGCTACCTCGTAGTTTGCTCTTTATTTTTTCCAAAAATCATTTCTAGGTACATAAGTATCTATTTAATCAGAGAAACACGAAAAAAATTCAAAGACTCAACTACTAGCTAGGAACGGTCATTCCCGCTGTTTTGACCGCATTTTGAAACGGGTATAAAAATTCAAAAAAATCAAAAAATTGGAAAACCTTCGCATTGTTTCATCATATGTGGCCAAGTTACCAGAAAAAATTATAAACTTGTAACACGTCAATTATTTTAAAATAGTGTTCTCAGAAATGAGCTATCATGCGTGAAGATTCATGGCTTTCAAGCCAAATGATCAACCTTATGGCCACATTCATGGCATAGTTTGTTCAAATGATCTCATATTGTGCACAAGGGTGCATCTTGGAATTCCAAACAATGTTGACAAAGGGAGTTTTCATTTTCTTTGCACGGAAAATTCATTTTCCATTTTCCGAGTGCCCGAAATGAGTTTTTTTTGTGAAGGACCTACCATATATTTTTTACAAAACTGGACCAAATCAATTTTATAAAATACTAGGACATATTTAATGCACAATTGACAAAATGGTTGGGTGCCAAAAGTTTTGATCCACCTCTCGTGAAAAAGACAAATTCCCGCCGATTCAATAGGAAACGGGTCAAATTTGAACTGCAGCTACCTCGTAGTTTGCTCTTTATTTTTTCCAAAAATCATTTCTAGGTACATAAGTATCTATTTAATCAGAGAAACACGAAAAAAATTCCAAGACTCAACCACTAGCTAGGAACGGTCATTCCCGCTGTTTTGACCGCATTTTGAAACGGGCATAAAAAATTCAAAAAAAATAAAAAAAACAGGAAAACCTTCGCATTGTTTCATCATATGTGGCCAAGTTACCAGCAAAAATTATAAACTTGTAATATAGCAATTATTTTTAAAAAGTGTTCTCCGAAATGAGCAATCATGCGTGAAGATTCATGGCTTTCAAGCCAAATGATCAATCTTATGGCCACATTCATGGCATAGTTTGTTCAAATGATCTCATATTGTGCACAAGGGTGCATCTTGGAATTCCAAACAATGTTGACAAAGGGAGTTTTCATTTTATTTGCACGGAAAATTCATTTTCCATTTTTCGAGTGCCCGAAATGACGTTTTTTTTCTGAAGGACCTACCATATATTTACTGCAAAAGTGGACCAAATCAATTTTATAAAATACTAGGACATATTTAATGCACAATTGACAAAATTGTTGGTGGCCAAAAGTTTTGATCCACCTCTCGTGAAAAAGACAAATTCCCGCCGATTCAATAAGAAGAGGGTCAAATTTGAACTGCAGCTACCTCATAGTTTGCTCCTTATTTTTTCCAAAAATCATTTCTAGGTACATAATTATCTATTTAATCAGAGAAACACGAAAAAAAATTCCAAGACTCAACCACTAGCTAGGAACGGTCATTCCCGCTGTTTTGACCGCATTTTGAAGCGGGTATAAAAAATTCAAAAAAAATCAAAAAATTGGAAAACCTTCGCATTGTTTCATCATATGTGGCCAAGTTACCAGAAAAAATTATAAACTTGTAATACGTCAATTATTTTAAAAAAGTGTTCTCAGAAATGAGCTATCATGTGTGAAGATTCATGGCTTTCAAGCCAAATGATCAACCTTATGGCCACATTCATGGCATAGTTTGTTCAAATGATCTCATATTGTGCACAAGGGTGCATCTTGGAATTCCAAACAATGTTGACAAAGTGAGTTTTCATTTTCTTTGCACGGAAAATTGATTTTCCATTTTCCGAGTGCCCGAAATGAGTTTTTTTTTGTGAAGGACCTACCATATATTTTTTACAAAACTGGACCAAATCAATTTTATAAAATACTAGGACATATTTAATGCACAATTGACAAAATGGTTGGGTGCCAAAAGTTTTGATCCACCTCTCGTGAAAAAGACAAATTCCCGCCGATTCAATAGGAAGCGGGTCAAATTTGAACTGCAGCTACCTCGTAGTTTGCTCTTTATTTTTTCCAAAAATCATTTCTAGGTACATAAGTATCTATTTAATCAGAGAAACACGAAAAAAATTCCAAGACTCAACCACTAGCTAGGAACGGTCATTCCCGCCGTTTTGACCACATTTTGAAACGGGCATAAAAAATTCAAAAAAAAATAAAAAAAATTGGAAAACCTTCGCATTGTTTCATCATATGTGGCCAAGTTACCAGCAAAAATTATAAACTTGTAATATAGCAATTATTTTAAAAAAGTGTTCTCAGAAATGAGCTATCATGCGTGAAGATTCATGGCTTTCAAGCCAAATGATCAATCTTATGGCCGCATTCATGGCATAGTTTGTTCAAATGATCTCATATTGTGCACAAGGGTGCATCTTGGAATTCCAAACAATGTTGACAAAGGGAGTTTTCATTTTATTTGCACGGAAAATTCATTTTCCATTTTCCGAGTGCCCGAAATGAGTTTTTTTTCTGAAGGACCTACCATATATTTATTGCAAAAGTGGACCAAATCAATTTTATAAAATACTAGGACATATTTAATGCACAATTGACAAAATGGTTGGGTGCCAAAAGTTTTGATCCACCTCTCGTGAAAAAGACAAATTCCTGCCGATTCAATAAGAAGCGGGTCAAATTTGAACTGCAGCTACCTTGTAGTTTGCTCTTTATTTTTTCCAAAAATCATTTCTAGGTACATAAGTATCTATTTAATCAGAGAAACACGAAAAAAATTCAAAGACTCAACTACTAGCTAGGAACGGCCATTCCCGTTGTTTTGACCGCATTTTGAAACGGGTATAAAAATTCAAAAAAATCAAAAAATTGGAAAACCTTCGCATTGTTTCATCATATGTGGCCAAGTTACCAGAAAAAATTATAAACTTGTAATACGTCAATTATTTTAAAATAGTGTTCTCAGAAATGAGCTATCATGCGTGAAGATTCATGGCTTTCAAGCCAAATGATCAACCTTATGGCCACATTCATGGCATAGTTTGTTCAAATGATCTCATATTGTGCACAAGGGTGCATCTTGGAATTCTAAACAATGTTGACAAAGGGAGTTTTCATTTTCTTTGCACGGAAAATTCATTTTCCATTTTCCGAGTGCCCGAAATGAGTTTTTTTTGTGAAGGACCTACCATATATTTTTTACAAAACTGGACCAAATCAATTTTATAAAATACTAGGACATATTTAATGCACAATTGACAAAATGGTTGGGTGCCAAAAGTTTTGATCCACCTCTCGTGAAAAAGACAAATTCCCGCCGATTCAATAGGAAACGGGTCAAATTTGAACTGCAGCTACCTCGTAGTTTGCTCTTTATTTTTTCCAAAAATCATTTCTAGGTACATAAGTATCTATTTAATCAGAGAAACACGAAAAAAATTCCAAGACTCAACCACTAGCTAGGAACGGTCATTCCCGCCGTTTTGACCGCATTATGAAACGGGCATAAAAAATTCAAAAAAAAATAAAAAAAATTGGAAAACCTTCGCATTGTTTCATCATATGTGGCCAAGTTACCAGCAAAAATTATAAACTTGTAATATAGCAATTATTTTAAAAAAGTGTTCTCAGAAATGAGCTATCATGCGTGAAGATTCATGGCTTTCAAGCCAAATGATCAATCTTATGGCCGCATTCATGGCATAGTTTGTTCAAATGATCTCATATTGTGCACAAGGGTGCATCTTGGAATTCCAAACAATGTTGACAAAGGGAGTTTTCATTTTCTTTGCACGGAAAATTCATTTTCCATTTTCCGAGTGCCTGAAATGAGTTTTTTTTGTGAAGGACCTACCATATATTTTTTACAAAACTGGACCAAATCAATTTTATAAAATACTAGGACATATTTAATGCACAATTGACAAAATGGTTGGGTGCCAAAAGTTTTGATCCACCTCTCGTGAAAAAGACAAATTCCTGCCGATTCAATAAGAAGCGGGTCAAATTTGAACTGCAGCTACCTTGTAGTTTGCTCTTTATTTTTTCTAAAAATCATTTCTAGGTACATAAGTATCTATTTAATCAGAGAAACACGAAAAAAATTCAAAGACTCAACTACTAGCTAGGAACGGCCATTCCCGCTGTTTTGACCGCATTTTGAAACGGGTATAAAAATTCAAAAAAATCAAAAAATTGGAAAACCTTCGCATTGTTTCATCATATGTGGCCAAGTTACCAGAAAAAATTATAAACTTGTAATACGTCAATTATTTTAAAATAGTGTTCTCAGAAATGAGCTATCATGCGTGAAGATTCATGGCTTTCAAGCCAAATGATCAACCTTATGGCCACATTCATGGCATAGTTTGTTCAAATGATCTCATATTGTGCACAAGGGTGCATCTTGGAATTCCAAACAATGTTGACAAAGGGAGTTTTCATTTTCTTTGCACGGAAAATTCATTTTCCATTTTCCGAGTACCCGAAATGAGTTTTTTTTGTGAAGGACCTACCATATATTTTTTACAAAACTGGACCAAATCAATTTTATAAAATACTAGGACATATTTAATGCACAATTGACAAAATGGTTGGGTGCCAAAAGTTTTGATCCACCTCTCGTGAAAAAGACAAATTCCCGCCGATTCAATAGGAAACGGGTCAAATTTGAACTGCAGCTACCTCGTAGTTTGCTCTTTATTTTTTCCAAAAATCATTTCTAGGTACATAAGTATCTATTTAATCAGAGAAACACGAAAAAAATTCCAAGACTCAACCACTAGCTAGGAACGGTCATTCCCGCTGTTTTGACCGCATTTTGAAACGGGCATAAAAAATTCAAAAAAAATAAAAAAAACAGGAAAACCTTCGCATTGTTTCATCATATGTGGGCAAGTTACCAGCAAAAATTATAAACTTGTAATATAGCAATTATTTTTAAAAAGTGTTCTCCGAAATGAGCAATCATGCGTGAAGATTCATGGCTTTCAAGCCAAATGATCAATCTTATGGCCACATTCATGGCATAGTTTGTTCAAATGATCTCATATTGTGCACAAGGGTGCATCTTGGAATTCCAAACAATGTTGACAAAGGGAGTTTTCATTTTATTTGCACGGAAAATTCATTTTCCATTTTTCGAGTGCCCGAAATGACGTTTTTTTTCTGAAGGACCTACCATATATTTACTGCAAAAGTGGACCAAATCAATTTTATAAAATACTAGGACATATTTAATGCACAATTGACAAAATTGTTGGTGGCCAAAAGTTTTGATCCACCTCTCGTGAAAAAGACAAATTCCCGCCGATTCAATAAGAAGAGGGTCAAATTTGAACTGCAGCTACCTCATAGTTTGCTCCTTATTTTTTCCAAAAATCATTTCTAGGTACATAATTATCTATTTAATCAGAGAAACACGAAAAAAAATTCCAAGACTCAACCACTAGCTAGGAACGGTCATTCCCGCTGTTTTGACCGCATTTTGAAGCGGGTATAAAAAATTCAAAAAAAATCAAAAAATTGGAAAACCTTCGCATTGTTTCATCATATGTGGCCAAGTTACCAGAAAAAATTATAAACTTGTAATACGTCAATTATTTTAAAAAAGTGTTCTCAGAAATGAGCTATCATGTGTGAAGATTCATGGCTTTCAAGCCAAATGATCAACCTTATGGCCACATTCATGGCATAGTTTGTTCAAATGATCTCATATTGTGCACAAGGGTGCATCTTGGAATTCCAAACAATGTTGACAAAGTGAGTTTTCATTTTCTTTGCACGGAAAATTGATTTTCCATTTTCCGAGTGCCCGAAATGAGTTTTTTTTTGTGAAGGACCTACCATATATTTTTTACAAAACTGGACCAAATCAATTTTATAAAATACTAGGACATATTTAATGCACAATTGACAAAATGGTTGGGTGCCAAAAGTTTTGATCCACCTCTCGTGAAAAAGACAAATTCCCGCCGATTCAATAGGAAGCGGGTCAAATTTGAACTGCAGCTACCTCGTAGTTTGCTCTTTATTTTTTCCAAAAATCATTTCTAGGTACATAAGTATCTATTTAATCAGAGAAACACGAAAAAAATTCCAAGACTCAACCACTAGCTAGGAACGGTCATTCCCGCCGTTTTGACCACATTTTGAAACGGGCATAAAAAATTCAAAAAAAAATAAAAAAAATTGGAAAACCTTCGCATTGTTTCATCATATGTGGCCAAGTTACCAGCAAAAATTATAAACTTGTAATATAGCAATTATTTTAAAAAAGTGTTCTCAGAAATGAGCTATCATGCGTGAAGATTCATGGCTTTCAAGCCAAATGATCAATCTTATGGCCGCATTCATGGCATAGTTTGTTCAAATGATCTCATATTGTGCACAAGGGTGCATCTTGGAATTCCAAACAATGTTGACAAAGGGAGTTTTCATTTTATTTGCACGGAAAATTCATTTTCCATTTTCCGAGTGCCCGAAATGAGTTTTTTTTTCTGAAGGACCTACCATATATTTATTGCAAAAGTGGACCAAATCAATTTTATAAAATACTAGGACATATTTAATGCACAATTGACAAAATGGTTGGGTGCCAAAAGTTTTGATCCACCTCTCGTGAAAAAGACAAATTCCTGCCGATTCAATAAGAAGCGGGTCAAATTTGAACTGCAGCTACCTTGTAGTTTGCTCTTTATTTTTTCCAAAAATCATTTCTAGGTACATAAGTATCTATTTAATCAGAGAAACACGAAAAAAATTCAAAGACTCAACTACTAGCTAGCAACGGCCATTCCCGTTGTTTTGACCGCATTTTGAAACGGGTATAAAAATTCAAAAAAATCAAAAAATTGGAAAACCTTCGCATTGTTTCATCATATGTGGCCAAGTTACCAGAAAAAATTATAAACTTGTAATACGTCAATTATTTTAAAATAGTGTTCTCAGAAATGAGCTATCATGCGTGAAGATTCATGGCTTTCAAGCCAAATGATCAACCTTATGGCCACATTCATGGCATAGTTTGTTCAAATGATCTCATATTGTGCACAAGGGTGCATCTTGGAATTCTAAACAATGTTGACAAAGGGAGTTTTCATTTTCTTTGCACGGAAAATTCATTTTCCATTTTCCGAGTGCCCGAAATGAGTTTTTTTTGTGAAGGACCTACCATATATTTTTTACAAAACTGGACCAAATCAATTTTATAAAATACTAGGACATATTTAATGCACAATTGACAAAATGGTTGGGTGCCAAAAGTTTTGATCCACCTCTCGTGAAAAAGACAAATTCCCGCCGATTCAATAGGAAACGGGTCAAATTTGAACTGCAGCTACCTCGTAGTTTGCTCTTTATTTTTTCCAAAAATCATTTCTAGGTACATAAGTATCTATTTAATCAGAGAAACACGAAAAAAATTCCAAGACTCAACCACTAGCTAGGAACGGTCATTCCCGCCGTTTTGACCGCATTATGAAACGGGCATAAAAAATTCAAAAAAAAATAAAAAAAATTGGAAAACCTTCGCATTGTTTCATCATATGTGGCCAAGTTACCAGCAAAAATTATAAACTTGTAATATAGCAATTATTTTAAAAAAGTGTTCTCAGAAATGAGCTATCATGCGTGAAGATTCATGGCTTTCAAGCCAAATGATCAATCTTATGGCCGCATTCATGGCATAGTTTGTTCAAATGATCTCATATTGTGCACAAGGGTGCATCTTGGAATTCCAAACAATGTTGACAAAGGGAGTTTTCATTTTCTTTGCACGGAAAATTCATTTTCCATTTTCCGAGTGCCTGAAATGAGTTTTTTTTGTGAAGGACCTACCATATATTTTTTACAAAACTGGACCAAATCAATTTTATAAAATACTAGGACATATTTAATGCACAATTGACAAAATGGTTGGGTGCCAAAAGTTTTGATCCACCTCTCGTGAAAAAGACAAATTCCTGCCGATTCAATAAGAAGCGGGTCAAATTTGAACTGCAGCTACCTTGTAGTTTGCTCTTTATTTTTTCTAAAAATCATTTCTAGGTACATAAGTATCTATTTAATCAGAGAAACACGAAAAAAATTCAAAGACTCAACTACTAGCTAGGAACGGCCATTCCCGCTGTTTTGACCGCATTTTGAAACGGGTATAAAAATTCAAAAAAATCAAAAAATTGGAAAACCTTCGCATTGTTTCATCATATGTGGCCAAGTTACCAGAAAAAATTATAAACTTGTAATACGTCAATTATTTTAAAATAGTGTTCTCAGAAATGAGCTATCATGCGTGAAGATTCATGGCTTTCAAGCCAAATGATCAACCTTATGGCCACATTCATGGCATAGTTTGTTCAAATGATCTCATATTGTGCACAAGGGTGCATCTTGGAATTCCAAACAATGTTGACAAAGGGAGTTTTCATTTTCTTTGCACGGAAAATTCATTTTCCATTTTCCGAGTGCCCGAAATGAGTTTTTTTTGTGAAGGACCTACCATATATTTTTTACAAAACTGGACCAAATCAATTTTATAAAATACTAGGACATATTTAATGCACAATTGACAAAATGGTTGGGTGCCAAAAGTTTTGATCCACCTCTCGTGAAAAAGACAAATTCCCGCCGATTCAATAGGAAACGGGTCAAATTTGAACTGCAGCTACCTCGTAGTTTGCTCTTTATTTTTTCCAAAAATCATTTCTAGGTACATAAGTATCTATTTAATCAGAGAAACACGAAAAAAATTCCAAGACTCAACCACTAGCTAGGAACGGTCATTCCCGCTGTTTTGACCGCATTTTGAAACGGGCATAAAAAATTCAAAAAAAATAAAAAAAACAGGAAAACCTTCGCATTGTTTCATCATATGTGGCCAAGTTACCAGCAAAAATTATAAACTTGTAATATAGCAATTATTTTTAAAAAGTGTTCTCCGAAATGAGCAATCATGCGTGAAGATTCATGGCTTTCAAGCCAAATGATCAATCTTATGGCCACATTCATGGCATAGTTTGTTCAAATGATCTCATATTGTGCACAAGGGTGCATCTTGGAATTCCAAACAATGTTGACAAAGGGAGTTTTCATTTTATTTGCACGGAAAATTCATTTTCCATTTTTCGAGTGCCCGAAATGACGTTTTTTTTCTGAAGGACCTACCATATATTTACTGCAAAAGTGGACCAAATCAATTTTATAAAATACTAGGACATATTTAATGCACAATTGACAAAATTGTTGGTGGCCAAAAGTTTTGATCCACCTCTCGTGAAAAAGACAAATTCCCGCCGATTCAATAAGAAGAGGGTCAAATTTGAACTGCAGCTACCTCATAGTTTGCTCCTTATTTTTTCCAAAAATCATTTCTAGGTACATAATTATCTATTTAATCAGAGAAACACGAAAAAAAATTCCAAGACTCAACCACTAGCTAGGAACGGTCATTCCCGCTGTTTTGACCGCATTTTGAAGCGGGTATAAAAAATTCAAAAAAAATCAAAAAATTGGAAAACCTTCGCATTGTTTCATCATATGTGGCCAAGTTACCAGAAAAAATTATAAACTTGTAATACGTCAATTATTTTAAAAAAGTGTTCTCAGAAATGAGCTATCATGTGTGAAGATTCATGGCTTTCAAGCCAAATGATCAACTGTATGGCCACATTCATGGCATAGTTTGTTCAAATGATCTCATATTGTGCACAAGGGTGCATCTTGGAATTCCAAACAATGTTGACAAAGTGAGTTTTCATTTTCTTTGCACGGAAAATTGATTTTCCATTTTCCGAGTGCCCGAAATGAGTTTTTTTTTGTGAAGGACCTACCATATATTTTTTACAAAACTGGACCAAATCAATTTTATAAAATACTAGGACATATTTAATGCACAATTGACAAAATGGTTGGGTGCCAAAAGTTTTGATCCACCTCTCGTGAAAAAGACAAATTCCCGCCGATTCAATAGGAAGCGGGTCAAATTTGAACTGCAGCTACCTCGTAGTTTGCTCTTTATTTTTTCCAAAAATCATTTCTAGGTACATAAGTATCTATTTAATCAGAGAAACATGAAAAACATTCCAAGACTCAACCACTAGCTAGGAATGGTCATTCTCGCCGTTTTGACCGCATTGTGAAACGGGCATAAAAAATTCAAAAAAAATAAAAAAAATTGGAAAACCTTCGCATTGTTTCATCATATGTGGCCAAGTTACCAGCAAAAATTATAAACTTGCAATATAGCAAATATTTTAAAAAAGTGTTCTCAAAAATGAGCTATCATGCGTGAAGATTCATGGCTTTCAAGCCAAATGATCAATCTTATGGGCACATTCATGGCATAGTTTGTTCAAATGATCTCATATTTTGCACAAGGGTGCATCTTGGAATTCCAAACAATGTTGACAAAGGGAGTTTTCATTTTATTTGCACGGAAAATTCATTTTCCATTTTTCAAGTGCCCGAAATGATGTTTTATTTTCTGAAGGACCTACCATATATTTATTGCAAAATTGGACCAAATCGATTTTATAAAATACTAGGACATATTTAATGCACAATTGACAAAATGGTTGGGTGCCAAAAGTTTTGATCCACCTCTCGTGAAAAAGACAAATTCCCGCCGATTCAATAAGAAGCGGGTCAAATTTGAACTGCAGCTACCTCGTAGTTTGCTCTTTATTTTTTCCAAAAATCATTTCTAGGTACATAAGTATCTATTTAATCAGAGAAACACGAAAAAAATTCAAAGACTCGACCACTAGCTAGGAACGGTCATTCCCGCTGTTTTGACCGCATTTTGAAACGGGTATAAAAATTCAAAAAAATCAAAAAATTGGAAAACCTTCGCATTGTTTCATCATATGTGGCCAAGTTACCAGAAAAAATTATAAACTTGTAATACGTCAATTATTTTAAAATAGTGTTCTCAGAAATGAGCTATCATGTGTGAAGATTCATGGCTTTCAAGTCAAATGACCAACCTTATGGCCACATTCATGGCATAGTTTGTTCAAATGATCTCATATTCTACACAAGGGTGCATCTTGGAATTCCAAACAATGTTGACAAAGGGAGTTTTCATTTTATTTGCACGGAAAATTCATTTTCCATTTTTCGAGTGCCCGAAATGAGGTTTTTTTTTCTGAAGGACCTACCATATATTTATTGCAAAATTGGACCAAATCGATTTTATAAAATACTAGGACATATTTAATGCACAATTGACAAAATTGTTGGGTGCCAAAAGTTTTGAACCACCTCTCGTGAAAAAGACAAATTCCCGCCGATTCAATAGGAAGCGGGTCAAATTTGAACTGCAGCTACCTCGTAGTTTGCTCTTTATTTTTTCCAAAAATCATTTCTAGGTACATAAGTATCTATTTAATCAAAGAAACACGAAAAAAATTCAAAGACTCGACCACTAGCTAGGAACGGTCATTCCCGCTGTTTTGACCGCATTTTGAAACGGGTATAAAAATTCAAAAAAATCAAAAAATTGGAAAACCTTCGCATTGTTTCATCATATGTGGCCAAGTTACCAGAAAAAATTATAAACTTGTAATACGTCAATTATTTTAAAATAGTGTTCTCAGAAATGAGCTATCATGCGTGAAGATTCATGGCTTTCAAGCCAAATGATCAACCTTATGGCCACATTCATGGCATAGTTTGTTCAAATGATCTCATATTGTGCACAAGGGTGCATCTTGGAATTCCAAACAATGTTGACAAAGGGAGTTTTCATTTTCTTTGCACGGAAAATTCATTTTCCATTTTCCGAGTGCCCGAAATGAGTTTTTTTTGTGAAGGACCTACCATATATTTTTTACAAAACTGGACCAAATCAATTTTATAAAATACTAGGACATATTTAATGCACAATTGACAAAATGGTTGGGTGCCAAAAGTTTTGATCCACCTCTCGTGAAAAAGACAAATTCCCGCCGATTCAATAGGAAACGGGTCAAATTTGAACTGCAGCTACCTCGTAGTTTGCTCTTTACTTTTTCCAAAAATCATTTCTAGGTACATAAGTATCTATTTAATCAGAGAAACACGAAAAAAATTCCAAGACTCAACCACTAGCTAGGAACGGTCATTCCCGCCGTTTTGACCGCATTTTGAAACGGGCATAAAAAATTCAAAAAAAAATAAAAAAAAATGGAAAACCTTCGCATTGTTTCATCATATGTGGCCAACTTACCAGCAAAAATTATAAACTTGTAATATAGCAATTATTTTTAAAAAGTGTTCTCCGAAATGAGCAATCATGCGTGAAGATTCATGGCTTTCAAGCCAAATGATCAATCTTATGGCCACATTCATGGCATAGTTTGTTCAAATGATCTCATATTGTGCACAAGGGTGCATCTTGGAATTCCAAACAATGTTGACAAAGGGAGTTTTCATTTTCTTTGCACGGAAAATTCATTTTCCATTTTCCGAGGGCACGAAATGAGTTTTTTTTTGTGAAGGACCTACCATATATTTTTTACAAAACTAGACCAAATCAATTTTATAAAATACTAGGACATATTTAATGCACAATTGACAAAATGGTTGGGTGCCAAAAGTTTTGATCCACCTCTCGTGAAAAAGACAAATTCCCGCCGATTCAATAGGAAGCGGGTCAAATTTGAACTGCAGCTACCTCGTAGTTTGCTCTTTATTTTTTCCAAAAATCATTTCTAGTTACATAAGTATCTGTTTAATCAAAGAAACATGAAAAAAATTCCAAGACTCAACCACTAGCTAGGAACGGTCATTCCCGCCGTTTTGACCGCATTCTGAAACGGGCATAAAAAATTCAAAAAAAATCTATAAATTGGAAAACCTTCGTATTGTTTCATCATATGTGGCCAAGTTACCAGCAAAAATGATAAACTTGTAATATAGCAATTATTTTTAAAAAGTGTTCTCAGAAATGAGCTATCATGCGTGAAGATTCATGGCTTTCAAGCCAAATGATCAATCTTATGGCCACATTCATGGCATAGTTTGTTCAAATGATCTCATATTGTGCACAAGGGTGCATCTTGGAATTCCAAACAATGTTGACAAAGGGAGTTTTCATTTTCTTTGCACGGAAAATTCATTTTCCATTTTTCGAGTGCCTGAAATGACGTTTTTTTTCTGAAGAACCTACCATATATTTATTGCAAAAGTGGACCAAATCAATTTTATAAAATACTAGGACATATTTAATGCACAATTGACAAAATGGTTGGGGGCCAAAAGTTTTGATCCACCTCTCGTGAAAAAGACAAATTCCCGCTGATTCAATAGGAAGCGGGTCAAATTTGAACTGCAGCTACCTCGTAGTTTGCTCTTTATTTTTTTCAAAAATCATTTCTAGGTACATAAGTATCTGTTTAATCAAAGAAACATGAAAAAAATTCCAAGACTCAACCACTAGCTAGGAACGGTCATTCCCGCCGTTTTGACCGCATTTTGAAACGGGCATAAAAAATTCAAAAAAAAACTAAAAATTGGAAAACCTTCGTATTGTTTCATCATATGTGGCCAAGTTACCAGCAAAAATGATAAACTTGTAATATAGCAATTATTTTTAAAAAGTGTTCTCAGAAATGAGCTATCATGCGTGAAGATTCATGACTTTCAAGCCAAATGATCAATCTTATGGCCACATTCATGGCATAGTTTGTTCAAATGATCTCATATTGTGCACAAGGGTGCATCTTGGAATTCCAAACAATGTTGACAAAGGCATTTTTCATTTTCTTTGCACGGAAAATTCATTTTCCATTTTTCGAGTGCCCGAAATGACGTTTTTTTTCTGAAGGACCTACCATATATTTATTGCAAAAGTGGACCAAATCAATTTTATAAAATACTAGGACATATTTAATGCACAATTGACAAAATTGTTGGGGGCCAAAAGTTTTGATCCACCTCTCGTGAAAAAGACAAATTCCCGCCGATTCAATAAGAAGCGGGTCAAATTTGAACTGCAGCTACCTCGTAGTTTGCTCTTTATTTTTTCCAAAAATCATTTCTAGGTACATAAGTATCTACTTAATCAGAGAAACACGAAAAAAATTCCAAGACTCAACCACTAGCTAGGAACGGTCATTCCCGCTGTTTTGACCGCATTTTGAAGCGGGTATAAAAAATTCAAAATAAATCAAAAAATTGGAAAACCTTCGCATTGTTTCATCATATGTGGCCAAGTTACCATAAAAAATTATAAACTTGTAATACGTGAATTATTTTAAAAAAGTGTTCTCAGAAATGAGCTATCATGCGTGAAGATTCATGGCTTTCAAGCCAAATGATCAACCTTATGGCCACATTCATGGCATAGTTTGTTCAAATGATCTCATATTGTGCACAAGGGTGCATCTTGGAATTCCAAACAATGTTGACAAAGTGAGTTTTCATTTTCTTTGGACGGAAAATTCATTTTCCATTTTCCGAGCGCCCGAAATGAGTTTTTTTTGTCAAGGACCTACCATATATTTTTTACAAAACTGGACCAAATCAATTTTATAAAATACTAGGACATATTTAATGCACAATTGACAAAATGGTTGGGTGCCAAAAGTTTTGAGCCACCTCTCGTGAAAAAGACAAATTCCTGCCGATTCAATAGGAAGCGGGTCAAATTTGAACTGCAGCTACCTCGTAGTTTGCTCTTTATTTTTTCCAAAAATCATTTCTAGGTACATAAGTATCTATTTAATCAGAGAAACATGAAAAAAATTCCAAGACTCAACCACTAGCTAGGAACGGTCATTCTAGACGTTTTGACCGCATTTTGAAATGGGCATAAAAAATTCAAAAAAAAATAAAAAAATTGGAAAACCTTCGCATTGTTTCATCATAAGTGGCCAAGTTACCAGAAAAAATTATAAACTTGTAATATAGCAATTATTTTAAAAAAGTGTTCTCAGAAATGAGCTATCATGCGTGAAGATTCATGGCTTTGAAGCCAAATGATCAATCTTATGGCCACATTCGTGGCATAGTTTGTTCAAATGATCTCATATTGTGCATAAGGGTGCATCTTGGAATTCCAAACAATGTTGACAAAGGGAGTTTTCATATTCTTTGCACGGAAAATTCATTTTCCATTTTCCGCGTGCCCGAAATGAGTTTTTTTTGTGAACGACCTACCATATATTTTTTACAAAACTGGACCAAATAAATTTTATAAAATACTAGGACATATTTAATGCACAATTGACAAAATGGTTGTGTGCCAAATGTTTTGATCCACCTCTCGTGAAAAAGACAAATTCCCGCCGATTCAATAGGAAACGGGTCAAATTTGAACTGCAGCTACCTCGTAGTTTGCTCTTTATTTTTTCCAAAAATCATTTCTAGGTACATAAGTATCTACTTAATCATAGAAACACGAAAAAAATTCGAAGACTCAACCACTAGATAGGAACGGTCATTCCCGCCGTTTTGACCGCATTTTGAAACGGGCATAAAAAATTCAAAAAAAATAAAAAAATTGGAAACCCTTCGCATTCTTTCATCATATGTGGCCAAGTTACCAGCAAAAATTATAAACTTGTAATATAGAAATTATTTTAAAAAAGTGTTCTCAGAAATGAGCTATCATGCGTGAAGATTTCTAGCTTTCAAGCCAAATGATCAATCTTATGGCCACATTCATGGCATAGTTTGTTCAAATGATCTCATATTGTGCACAAGGGTGCATCTTGGAATTCCAAACAATGTTGACCAAGGTAGTTTTCATTTTCTTTGCACGGAAAATTCATTTTCCATTTTTCGAGTGCCCGAAATGTGGTTTTTTTTCTGAAGGACCTACCATATATTTATTGCAAAATTGGACCAAATCAATTTTATAAAATACTAGGACATATTTAATGCACAATTGACAAAATTGTTGGGTGCCAAAAGTTTTGATCCACCTCTCATGAAAAAGACAAATTCCCGCCGATTCAATAGGAAGCGGGTCAAATTTGAACTGCAGCTACCTCGTAGTTTGCTCTTTATTTTTTTCCAAAAATAATTTCTAGGTACATAAGTATCTGTTTAATCAGAGAAACACGACAAAAATTCAAGACTCAACCACTAGCTAGGAACGGTCATGCCCGCCGTTTTGACCTCATTTTGAAACGGGCATAAAATATTCAAAAAAAATCAAAAAATTGGAAAACCTTCGCATTGTTTCATCATATGTGGCCAAGTTACCAGCAAAAATTATAAAATTGTAATACAGCAATTATTTTAAAAAAGTGTTCTCAGAAATGAGCTATCATGCGTGAAGTTCATGGCTTTCAAGCCAAATGATCAACCTTATGGCCACATTCGTGGCATAGTTTGTTCAAATGATCTCATATTGTGCACATGGGTGCATCTTGGATTTCCAGACAATGTTGAAAAAGGGAGTTTTCATTTTCTTTGCACGGAAAATTCATTTTCCATTTTCCAAGTGCCCGAAATGAGGTTTTTTCTGAAGGACCTACCATATATTTGTTGCAAATTTGGACCAAATCAATTTTATAAAATACTAGGACATATTTAATGCACAATTGACAAAATGGTTGGGTGCCAAAAGTTTTGATCCACCTCTCGTGAAAAAGACAAATTCCCGCTGATTCAATAGGAAGCGGGTCAAATTTGAACTGCAGCTACCTCGTAGTTTGCTCTTTATTTTTTTCAAAAATCATTTCTAGGTACATAAGTATCTGTTTAATCAAAGAAACATGAAAAAAATTCCAAGACTCAACAACTAGCTAGGAACGGTCATTCCCGCCGTTTTGACCGCATTTTGAAACGGGCATAAAAAATTCAAAAAAAAACTAAAAATTGGAAAACCTTCGTATTGTTTCATCATATGTGGCCAAGTTACCAGCAAAAATGATAAACTTGTAATATAGCAATTATTTTTAAAAAGTGTTCTCAGAAATGAGCTATCATGCGTGAAGATTCATGACTTTCAAGCCAAATGATCAATCTTATGGCCACATTCATGGCATAGTTTGTTCAAATGATCTCATATTGTGCACAAGGGTGCATCTTGGAATTCCAAACAATGTTGACAAAGGCATTTTTCATTTTCTTTGCACGGAAAATTCATTTTCCATTTTTCGAGTGCCCGAAATGACGTTTTTTTTCGGAAGGACCTACCATATATTTATTGCAAAAGTGGACCAAATCAATTTTATAAAATACTAGGACATATTTAATGCACAATTGACAAAATTGTTGGGGGCCAAAAGTTTTGATCCACCTCTCGTGAAAAAGACAAATTCCCGCCGATTCAATAAGAAGCGGGTCAAATTTGAACTGCAGCTACCTCGTAGTTTGCTCTTTATTTTTTCCAAAAATCATTTCTAGGTACATAAGTATCTACTTAATCAGAGAAACACGAAAAAAATTCCAAGACTCAACCACTAGCTAGGAACGGTCATTCCCGCTGTTTTGACCGCATTTTGAAGCGGGTATAAAAAATTCAAAATAAATCAAAAAATTGGAAAACCTTCGCATTGTTTCATCATATGTGGCCAAGTTACCATAAAAAATTATAAACTTGTAATACGTGAATTATTTTAAAAAAGTGTTCTCAGAAATGAGCTATCATGCGTGAAGATTCATGGCTTTCAAGCCAAATGATCAACCTTATGGCCACATTCATGGCATAGTTTGTTCAAATGATCTCATATTGTGCACAAGGGTGCATCTTGGAATTCCAAACAATGTTGACAAAGTGAGTTTTCATTTTCTTTGGACGGAAAATTCATTTTCCATTTTCCGAGCGCCCGAAATGAGTTTTTTTTGTCAAGGACCTACCATATATTTTTTACAAAACTGGACCAAATCAATTTTATAAAATACTAGGACATATTTAATGCACAATTGACAAAATGGTTGGGTGCCAAAAGTTTTGAACCACCTCTCGTGAAAAAGACAAATTCCTGCCGATTCAATAGGAAGCGGGTCAAATTTGAACTGCAGCTACCTCGTAGTTTGCTCTTTATTTTTTCCAAAAATCATTTCTAGGTACATAAGTATCTATTTAATCAGAGAAACATGAAAAAAATTCCAAGACTCAACCACTAGCTAGGAACGGTCATTCTCGCCGTTTTGACCGCATTTTCAAACGGGCATAAAAAATTCAAAAAAAAATAAAAAAATTGGAAAACCTTCGCATTGTTTCATCATAAGTGGCCAAGTTACCAGAAAAAATTATAAACTTGTAATATAGCAATTATTTTAAAAAAGTGTTCTCAGAAATGAGCTATCATGCGTGAAGATTCATGGCTTTGAAGCCAAATGATCAATCTTATGGCCACATTCGTGGCATAGTTTGTTCAAATGATCTCATATTGTGCATAAGGGTGCATCTTGGAATTCCAAACAATGTTGACAAAGGGAGTTTTCATATTCTTTGCACGGAAAATTCATTTTCCATTTTCCGCGTGCCCGAAATGAGTTTTTTTTGTGAAGGACCTACCATATATTTTTTACAAAACTGGACCAAATAAATTTTATAAAATACTAGGACATATTTAATGCACAATTGACAAAATGGTTGTGTGCCAAATGTTTTGATCCACCTCTCGTGAAAAAGACAAATTCCCGCCGATTCCATAGGAAACGGGTCAAATTTGAACTGCAGCTACCTCGTAGTTTGCTCTTTATTTTTTCCAAAAATCATTTCTAGGTACATAAGTATCTACTTAATCATAGAAACACGAAAAAAATTCGAAGACTCAACCACTAGATAGGAACGGTCATTCCCGCCGTTTTGACCACATTTTGAAACGGGCATAAAAAATTCAAAAAAAATAAAAAAATTGGAAACCCTTCGCATTCTTTCATCATATGTGGCCAAGTTACCAGCAAAAATTATAAACTTGTAATATAGAAATTATTTTAAAAAAGTGTTCTCAGAAATGAGCTATCATGCGTGAAGATTTCTAGCTTTCAAGCCAAATGATCAATCTTATGGCCACATTCATGGCATAGTTTGTTCAAATGATCTCATATTGTGCACAAGGGTGCATCTTGGAATTCCAAACAATGTTGACCAAGGTAGTTTTCATTTTCTTTGCACGGAAAATTCATTTTCCATTTTTCGAGTGCCCGAAATGTGGTTTTTTTTTCTGAAGGACCTACCATATATTTATTGCAAAATTGGACCAAATCAATTTTATAAAATACTAGGACATATTTAATGCACAATTGACAAAACTGTTGGGTGCCAAAAGTTTTGATCCACCTCTCATGAAAAAGACAAATTCCCGCCGATTCAATAGGAAGCGGGTCAAATTTGAACTGCAGCTACCTCGTAGTTTGCTCTTTATTTTTTTCCAAAAATAATTTCTAGGTACATAAGTATCTGTTTAATCAGAGAAACACGACAAAAATTCAAGACTCAACCACTAGCTAGGAACGGTCATTCCCGCCGTTTTGACCTCATTTTGAAACGGGCATAAAATATTCAAAAAAAATCAAAAAATTGGAAAACCTTCGCATTGTTTCATCATATGTGGCCAAGTTACCAGCAAAAATTATAAAATTGTAATACAGCAATTATTTTAAAAAAGTGTTCTCAGAAATGAGCTATCATGCGTGAAGTTCATGGCTTTCAAGCCAAATGATCAACCTTATGGCCACATTCGTGGCATAGTTTGTTCAAATGATCTCATATTGTGCACATGGGTGCATCTTGGATTTCCAGACAATGTTGAAAAAGGGAGTTTTCATTTTCTTTGCACGGAAAATTCATTTTCCATTTTCCAAGTGCCCGAAATGAGGTTTTTTCTGAAGGACCTACCATATATTTGTTGCAAATTTGGACCAAATCAATTTTATAAAATACTAGGACATATTTAATGCACAATTGACAAAATGGTTGGGTGCCAAAAGTTTTGATCCACCTCTTGTGAAAAAGACAAATTCCCGCCGATTCAATAGGAAGCGGGTCAAATTTGAACTGCAGCTACCTCATAGTTTGCTCTTTATTTTTTCCAAAAATCATTTCTATGTACATAAGTATCTATTTAATCAGAGAAACACGAAAAAAATTACAAGACTCAACCACTAGCTAGGAACGGTCATTCCCGCCGTTTTGACCGCATTTTGGAACGGGCATAAAAAATTCAAAAAAAATAAAAAAAAATTGGAAAACCTTCGCATTGTTTCGTTATATGTGGCCAAGTTACCAGAAAAATTATAAAATTGTAATATAGCAATTATTTTAAAAAAGTGTTCTCAGAAATGAGCTATCATGCGTGAAGATTCATGGCTTTCAAGCCAAATGATCAACCTTATGGCCACATTCATGGCATAGTTTGTTCAAATGATCTCATATTGTGCACAAGGGTGCATCTTGGAATTCCAAACAATGTTGAAAAAGGGAGTTTTCATTTTCTTTGCACGGAAAATTCATTTTCCATTTTTTGAGTGCCTAAATGATGTTTTTTTCTGAAGGACCTACCATATATTTTTTACAAAACTGGAGCAAATCAATTTTATAAAATACTAGGACATATTTAATGCACAATTGACAAAATGGTTGGGTGCCAAAAGTTTTGATCCACCTCTCGGGAAAAAGACAAATTCCCGCCGATTCAATAAGAAGTGGGTCAAATTTGAACTGCAGCTACCTCATAGTTTGCTCTTTATTTTTTCCAAAAATCATTTCTAAGTACATAAGTATCTATTTAATCAGAGAAACACGAAAAAAATTCCAAGACTCAACCACTAGCTAGGAACGGTCATTCCCGCCGTTTTGACCGCATTTTGAAACGGGTATAAAAAATTCAAAAAAAATAAAAAAATTGGAAAACCTTCGCATTGTTTCATCATATGTGGCCAAGTTACCAGCAAAAATTATAAACTTGTAATACGTCAATTATTTTAAAAAAGTGTTCTCAGAAATGAGCTATCATGCGTGAAAATTCATGGCTTTCAAGCCAAATGATCAACCTTATGGCCACATTCATGGCATAGTTTGTTCAAATGATCTCATATTGTGCACAAGGGTGCATCTTGGAATTCCAAACAATGTTGACAAAGGGAGTTCTCATTTTCTTTGCACGGAAAATTCATTTTCCATTTTCCGAGTGCCCGAAATGAGTTTTTTTTGTGAAGGACCTACCATATATTTTTTTAAAAACTGGACCAAATCAATTTTATAAAATACTAGGACATATTTAATGCACAATTGACAAAATGGTTGGGTGCCGAAAGTTTTGATCCACCTCTCGTGAAAAAGACAAATTCACGCCGATTCAATAGGAAGCGGGTCAAATTTGAACTGCAGCTACCTCGTAGTTTGCTCTTTATTTTTTCCAAAAATCATTTCTAGGTACATAAGTATCTATTTAATAAGAGAAACACGAAAAAATTCCAAGACTCAACCACTAGGTAGGAACGGTCCTTCCCGCCGTTTTGACCGCATTTTGAAACGGGCATAAAAATTCAAAAAAAAATAAAAAAATTGGAAAACCTTCGCATTGTTTCATCATATGTGGCCAAGTTACCAGCAAAAATTATAAACTTGTAATATTGCAATTATTTTAAAAAAGTGTTCTCAGAAATGAGCTATCATGCGTGAAGATTCATGGCTTTCAAGCCAAATGATCAATCTTATGGCCACATTCATGGCATAATTTGTTCAAATGATCTCATATTGTGCACAAGGGTGCATCTTGGAATTCCAAACAATGTTGACAAAGGGAGTTTTCATTTTCTTTGCACGGAAAATTCATTTTCCATTTTTCGAGTGCCTAAATGAGGTTTTTTTCTGAAGGACCTGCCATATATTTTTTACAAAACTGGAGCAAATCAATTTTATAAAATACTAGGACATATTTAATGCACAATTGACAAAATGGTTGGGTGGCAAAAGTTTTGATCCACCTCTCGTGAAAAAGACAAATTCCCGCCGATTCAATAAGAAGTGGGTCAAATTTGAACTGCAGCTACCTCATAGTTTGCTCTTTATTTTTTCCAAAAATCATTTCTAGGTACATAAGTATCTATTTAACAAGAGAAACACGAAAAAATTCCAAGACTCAACCACTAGGTAGGAACGGTCCTTCCCGCCGTTTTGACCGCATTTTGAAACGGGCATAAAATTCAAAAAAAAATAAAAAAATTGGAAAACCTTCGCATTGTTTCATCATATGTGGCCAAGTTACCAGCAAAAATTATAAACTTGTAATATTGCAATTATTTTAAAAAGTGTTCTCAGAAATGAGCTATCATGCGTGAAGATTCATGGCTTTCAAGCCAAATGATCAATCTTATGGCCACATTCATGGCATAGTTTGTTCAAATGATCTCATATTGTGCACAGGGGTGCATCTTGGAATTCCAAACAATGTTGACAAAGGTAGTTTTCATTTTCTTTGCACGGAAAATTCATTTTCCATTTTTCGAGTGCCCAAAATGAGGTTTTTTTCTGAAGGACCTACCATATATTTATTGCAAAACTAGACCAAATCAATTTTCTCAAATACTAGAACATATTTAATGCAGAATTGACAAATTGTTGGGTGCCAAAAGTTTTGATCCACCTATCATTAAAAAGACAAATTCCCGCCGATTCAATAGGAAGCGGGTCAAATTTGAACTGCAGCTACCTCGTAGTTTGCTCTTTATTTTTTCCAAAAATCATTTCTAGGTACATAAGTATCTGTTTAATCAGAGAAACACGAAAAAAATTCAAGACTCAACCACTAGCTAGGAACGGTCATTCCCGCCTTTTTGACCGCATTTTGAAACGGGTATAAAAAATTCAAAAAAAATCAAAAAATCGGAAAACCTTCGCATTGTTTCATCATATGTGGCCAAGTTACCAGCAAAAATTATAAACTTGTAATACGTCAATTATTTTAAAAAAGTATTCTCAGAAATGAGCTATCATGCGTGAAAATTCATGGCTTTCAAGCCAAATGATCAACCTTGTGGCCACATTCATGGCTTAGTTTGTTCAAATGATCTCATATTGTGCACAAGGGTGCATCTTGGAATTCCAAACAATGTTGACAAAGGGAGTTTTCATTTTCTTTGCAAGGAAAATTCATTTTCCATTTTCCGAGTGCCCGAAATGAGTTCTTTTTGTGAAGGACCTACCATATATTTTTTACAAAACTGGACCAAATCAATTTTATAAAATACTAGGACATATTTAATGCACAATTGACAAATGGTTGGGTGCCAAAAGTTTTGATCCACCTCTCGTGAAAAAGACAAATCCCGCCGATTCAATAAGAAGTGGGTCAAATTTGAACTGCAGCTACCTCATAGTTTGCTCTTTATTTTTTCCAAAAATCATTTCTAGGTACATAAGTATCTATTTAATAAGAGAAACACGAAAAAAATTCCAAGACTCAACCACTAGGAAGGAACGGTCCTTCCCGCCGTTTTGACCGCATTTTGAAACGGGCATAAAAATTCAAAAAAAAATAAAAAAAATTGGAAAACCTTCGCATTGTTTCATCATATGTGGCCAAGTTACCAGCAAAAATTATAAACTTGTAATATTGCAATTATTTTAAAAAAGTGTTCTCAGAAATGAGCTATCATGCGTGAAGATTCATGGCTTTCAAGCCAAATGATCAATCTTATGGCCACATTCTTGGCATAGTTTGTTCAAATGATCTCATATTGTGCACAAGGGTGCATCTTGGAATTCCAAACAATGTTGACAAAGGGAGTTTTCATTTTCTTTGCACGGAAAATTCATTTTCCATTTTTCGAGTGCCCAAAATGAGGTTTTTTCTGAAGGACCTACCATATATTTATTGCAAAACTGGACCAAATCAATTTTCTAAAATACTAGAACATATTTAATGCAGAATTGACAAATTGTTGGGTGCCAAAAGTTTTGATCCACCTCTCATTAAAAAGACAAATTCTCGCCGATTCAATAGGAAGCGGGTCAAATTTGAACTGCAGCTACCTCGTAGTTTGCTCTTTATTTTTTCCAAAAATCATTTCTAGGTACATAAGTATCTGTTTAATCAGAGAAACACGAAAAAAAATTCAAGACTCAACCACTAGCTAGGAACGGTCAATCCCGCCGTTTTGACCGCATTTTGTAATGGGCATAAAAAATTAAAAAAAATCTAAAAATTGGAAAACCTTCGCATTGTTTCATCATATGTGGCCAAGTTACCAGCAAAAATTATAAAATTGTAATACGGCAATTATTTTTAAAAAGAGTTCTCAGAAATGAGCTATCATGCGTGAAGATTCATGGCTTTCAAGCCAAATGATCAATCTTATGGCCACATTCATGGCATAGTTTGTTCAAATGATCTCATATTGTGCACAAGGGTGCATCTTGGAATTCCAAACGATGTTGACAAAGGGAGTTTTCATTTTCTTTGCACGTAAAATTCATTTTCCATTTTTCGCGTGCCCAAAATGAGGTTTTTTTCTGAAGGACCTACCATATATTTATTGCAAAACTGGACCAAATCAATTTTCTAAAATACTAGAACATATTTAATGCAGAATTGACAAATTGTTGGGTGCCAAAAGTTTTGATCCACCTCTCATTAAAAAGACAAATTCCCGCCGATTCAATAGGAAGCGGGTCAAATTTGAACTGCAGCTACCTCATAGTTTGCTCTTTATTTTTTCCAAAAATCATTTCTAGGTACATAAGTATCTGTTTAATCAGAGAAACACGAAAAAAATTCAAGACTCAACCACTAGCTAGGAACGGTCATTCCCGACATTTTGACCGCATTTTGAAACGGGCATAAAAAATTCAAAAAAAATCGAAAAATTGGAAAACCTTCGCATTGTTTCATCATATGTGGCCAAGTTACCAGCAAAAATTATAAAATTGTAATACGGCAATTATTTTTAAAAAGAGTTCTCAGAAATGAGCTATCATGCGTGAAGATTCATGGCTTTCAAGCCAAATGATCAATCTTATGGCCACATTCATGGCATAGTTTGTTCAAATGATCTCATATTGTGCACAAGGGTGCATCTTGGAATTCCAAACGATGTTGACAAAGGGAGTTTTCATTTTCTTTGCACGGAAAATTCATTTTCCATTTTTCGAGTGCCCGAAATGAGGTTCTTTTGTGAAGGACCTACCATATATTTATTGCAAAATTGGACCAAATCAATTTTATAAAATACTAGGACATATTTAATGCACAATTGACAAAATGGTTGGGTGCCAAAAGTTTTGATCCACCTCTCATGAAAAAGACAAATTCCCGCTGATTCAATAGGAAGCGGGTCAAATTTGAACTGCAGCTACCTCGTAGTTTGCTCTTTATTTTTTCCAAAAATCATTTCTAGGTACATAAGTATCTATTTAATCAGAGAAACACGAAAAAAATTCCAAGACTCAACCACTAGCTAGGAACGGTCATTCCCGCCGTTTTGACCGCATTTTGAAACGGACATAAAAATTCAAAAAAAAATAAAAAAATTGGAAAACCTTCGCATTGTTTCATCATATGTGGCCAAGTTACCAGCAAAAATTATAAACTTGTAATATTGCAATTATTTTAAAAAGTGTTCTCAGAAATGAGCTATCATGCGTGAAGATTCATGGCTTTCAAGCCAAATGATCAATCTTATGGCCACATTCATGGCATAGTTTGTTCAAATGATCTCATATTGTGCACAAGGGTGCATCTTGGAATTCCAAACAATGTTATCAAAGGGAGTTTTCATTTTCTTTGCACGGAAAATTCATTTTCCATTTTTCGAGTGCCCAAAATGAGGTTTTTTTCTGAAGGACCTACCATATATTTATTGCAAAACTGGACCAAATCAATTTTCTCAAATACTAGAACATATTTAATGCAGAATTGACAAATTGTTGGGTGCCAAAAGTTTTGATCGACCTCTCATTAAAAAGATAAATTCCCGCCGATTCAATAGGAAGCGGGTCAAATTTGAACTGCAGCTACCTCGTAGTTTGCTCTTTATTTTTTCCAAAAATCATTTCTAGGTACATAAGTATCTGTTTAATCAGAGAAACAGGAAAAAAATTCAAGACTCAACCACTTGCTAGGAACGGTCATTCCCGCCTTTTTGACCGCATTTTGAAACGGGTATAAAAAATTCAAAAAAAATCAAAAAATTGGAAAACCTTCGCATTGTTTCATCATATGTGGCCAAGTTACCAGCAAAAATTATAAAATTGTAATACGGCAATTATTTTTAAAAAGAGTTCTCAGAAATGAGCTATCATGCGTGAAGATTCATGGCTTTCAAGCCAAATGATCAATCTTATGGCCACATTCATGGCATAGTTTGTTCAAATGATCTCATATTGTGCACAAGGGTGCATCTTGGAATTCCAAACGATGTTGAAAAAGGGATTTTTCATTTTCTTTGCACGGAAAATTCATTTTCCATTTCCGCGTGCCGAAATGAGTTTTTTTTGTGAAGGACCTACCATATATTTTTTACAAAACTGGACCAAATCAATTTTATAAAATACTAGGACATATTTAATGCACAATTGACAAAATGGTTGGGTGCCAACAGTTTTGATCCACCTCTCATGAAAAAGACAAATTCCCGCCGATTCAATAGGAAGCGGGTCAAATTTGAACTGCAGCTACCTCGTAGTTTAATCTTTATTTTTTCCAAAAATCATTTCTAGGTACATAAGTATCTGTTTAATCAGAGAAACACGAAAAAAATTCAAGACTCAACCACTAGCTAGGAACGGTCATTCCCGCCGTTTTGACCGCATTTTGAAACGGACATAAAAAATTCAAAAAAAAAATCTAAAAATTGGAAAACCTTCGCATTGTTTCATCATATGTGGCCAAGTTACCAGCAAAAATTATAAAATTGTAATACGTCAATTATTTTAAAAAAAGTGTTCTCAGAAATGAGCTATCATGCGTGAAGATTCATGGCTTTTCAAGCCAAATGATCAACCTTATGGCCACATTCATGGCATAGTTTGTTCAAATGATCTCATATTGTGCACAAGGGTGCATCTTGGAATTCCAAACAATGTTGAAAAAGGGAGTTTTCATTTTCTTTGCACGGAAAATTCATTTTCCATTTTCCGAGTGCCCGAAATGAGTTTTTTTTTGTGAAGGACCTACAATATATTTTTTACAAAACTGTACCAAATCAATTTTATAAAATACTAGGACATATTTAATGCACAATTGACAAAATGGTTGGGTGCCAAAAGTTTTGATCCACCTCTCGTGAAAAAGACAAATTCCGGCGATTCAATAAGAAGTGGGTCAAATTTGAACTGCAGCTACCTCATAGTTTGCTCTTTATTTTTTCCAAAAATCATTTCTAGGTACATAAGTATCTATTTAATAAGAGAAACACGAAAAAAATTCCAAGACTCAACCACTAGGTAGGAACGGTCCTTCCCGCCGTTTTGACCGCATTTTGAAACGGGCATAAAAATTCAAAAAAAAATAAAAAAAATTGGAAAACCTTCGCATTGTTTCATCATATGTGGCCAAGTTACCAGCAAAAATATAAACTTGTAATATTGCAATTATTTTAAAAAAGTGTTCTCAGAAATGAGCTATCATGCGTGAAGATTCATGGCTTTCAAGCCGAATGATCAATCTTATGGCCACATTCATGGCATAGTTTGTTCAAATGATCTCATATTGTGCACAAGGGTGCATCTTGGAATTCCAAACAATGTTGACAAAGGGAGTTTTCATTTTCTTTGCACGGAAAATTCATTTTCCATTTTTCGAGTGCCCAAAATGAGGTTTTTTTCTGAAGGACCTACCATATATTTATTGCAAAACTGGACCAAATCAATTTCCTAAAATACTAGAACATATTTAATGCAGAATTGACAAATTGTTGGGTGCCAAAAGTTTTGATCCACCTCTCATTAAAAAGACAAATTCCCGCCGATTCAATAGGAAGCGGGTCAAATTTGAACTGCAGCTACCTCGTAGTTTGCTCTTTATTTTTTCCAAAATCATCTAGGTACATAAGTATCTGTTTATTCAGAGAAACACGAAAAAAATTCAAGACTCAACCACTAGCTAGGAACGGTCATTCCCGCCGTTTTGACCGCATTTTGAAACGGGCATAAAAAATTAAAAAAAATCTAAAAATTGGAAAACCTTCGCATTGTTTCATCATATGTGGCCAAGTTACCAGCAAAAATTATAAAATTGTAATACGGCAATTATTTTTAAAAAGAGTTCTCAGAAATGAGCTATCATGCGTGAAGATTCATGGCTTTCAAGCCAAATGATCAATCTTATGGCCACATTCATGGCATAGTTTGTTCAAATGATCTCATATTGTGCACAAGGGTGCATCTTGGAATTCCAAACGATGTTGAAAAAGGGATTTTTCATTTTCTTTGCACGGAAAATTCATTTTCCATTTCCGCGTGCCGAAATGAGTTTTTTTTGTGAAGGACCTACCATATATTTTTTACAAAACTGGACCAAATCAATTTTATAAAATACTAGGACATATTTAATGCACAATTGACAAAATGGTTGGGTGCCAACAGTTTTGATCCTCCTCTCATGAAAAAGACAAATTCCCGCCGATTCAATAGGAAGCGGGTCAAATTTGAACTACAGCTACCTCGTAGTTTGCTATTTATTTTTTCCAAAAATCATTTCTAGGTACATAAGTATCTGTTTAATCAGAGAAACACGAAAAAAATTCAAGACTCAACCACTAGCTAGGAACGGTCATTCCCGCCGTTTCGACCGCATTTTGAAACGGACATAAAAAATTCAAGAAAAAATCTAAAAATTGGAAAACCTTCGCATTGTTTCATCATATGTGGCCAAGTTACCAGCAAAAATTATAAAATTGTAATACGTCAATTATTTTAAAAAAAGTGTTCTCAGAGCTATCATGCGTGAAGATTCATGGCTTTTCAAGCCAAATGATCAACCTTATGGCCACATTCATGGCATAGTTTGTTCAAATGATCTCATATTGTGCACAAGGGTGCATCTTGGAATTCCAAACAATGTTGAAAAAGGGAGTTTTCATTTTCTTTGCACGGAAAATTCATTTTCCATTTTCCGAGTGCCGAAATGAGTTTTTTTTGTGAAGGACCTACCATATATTTTTTACAAAACTGGACCAAATCAATTTTATAAAATACTAGGACATATTTAATGCACAATTGACAAAATGGTTGGGTGCCAAAAGTTTTGATCCACCTCTCATGAAAAAGACAAATTCCCGCCGATTCAATAGGAAGCGGGTCAAATTTGAACTGCAGCTACCTCGTAGTTTGCTCTTTATTTTTTCCAAAAATCATTTCTAGGTACATAAGAATCTGTTTAATCAGAGAAACACGAAAAAAAATTCAAGACTCAACCACTAGCTAGGAACGGTCATTCCCGCCGTTTTGACCGCATTTTGAAACGGACATAAAAAATTCAAAAAAAATCTAAAAATTGGAAAACCTTCGCATTGTTCCATCATATGTGGCCAAGTTACCAGCAAAAATTATGAAATTGTAATACGTCAATTATTTAAAAAAAAGTGTTCTCAGAAATGAGCTATCATGCGTGAAGATTCATGGCTTTTCAAGCCAAATGATCAACCTTATGGCCACATTCATGGCATAGTTTGTTCAAATGATCTCATATTGTGCACAAGGGTGCATCTTGGAATTCCAAACAATGTTGAAAAAGGGATTTTTCATTTTCTTTGCACGGAAAATTCATTTTCCATTTTCCGAGTGCCGAAATGAGTTTTTTGTGTGAAGGACCTACCATATATTTTTTACAAAACTGGACCAAATCAATTTTATAAAATACTAGGACATATTTAATGCACAATTGACAAAATGGTTGGGTGCCAACAGTTTTGATCCACCTCTCATGAAAAAGACAAATTCCCGCCGATTCAATAGGAAGCGGGTCAAATTTGAACTGCAGCTACCTCGTAGTTTGCTCTTTATTTTTTCCAAAAATCATTTCTAGGTACATAAGTATCTGTTTAATCAGAGAAACACGAAAAAAAATTCAAGACTCAACCACTAGCTAGGAACGGTCATTCCCGCCGTTTTGACCACATTTTAAAACGGACATAAAAAATTCAAAAAAAATCTAAAAATTGGAAAACCTTCGCATTGTTTCATCATATGTGGCCAAGTTACCAGCAAAAATTATAAAATTGTAATACGTCAATTATTTTAAAAAAAGTGTTCTCAGAAATGAGCTATCATGCGTGAAGATTCATGGCTTTCAAGCCAAATGATCAATCTTATGGCCACATTCATGGCATAGTTTGTTCAAATGATCTCATATTGTGCACAAGGGTGCATCTTGGAATTCCAAACGATGTTGAAAAAGGGATTTTTCATTTTCTTTGCACGGAAAATTCATTTTCCATTTCCGCGTGCCGAAATGAGTTTTTTTGTGAAGGACCTACCATATATTTTTTACAAAACTGGACCAAATCAATTTTATAAAATACTAGGACATATTTAATGCACAATTGACAAAATGGTTGGGTGCCAAAAGTTTTGATCCACCTCTCATGAAAAAGACAAATTCCCGCCGATTCAATAGGAAGCGGGTCAAATTTGAACTGCAGCTACCTCGTAGTTTGCTCTTTATTTTTTCCAAAAATCATTTCTAGGTACATAAGTATCTGTTTAATCAGAGAAACACGAAACAAATTCAAGACTCAACCACTAGCTAGGAACGGTCATTCCCGCTGTTTTGACCGCATTTTGAAACGGACATAAAAAATTCAAAAAAAAATCTAAAAATTGGAAAACCATCGCATTGTTTCATCATATGTGGCCAAGTTACCAGCAAAAATTATAAAATTGTAATACGTCAATTATTTTAAAAAAAGTGTTCTCAGAAATGAGCTATCATGCGTGAAGATTCATGGCTTTTCAAGCCAAATGATCAACCTTATGGCCACATTCATGGCATAGTTTGTTCAAATGATCTCATATTGTGCACAAGGGTGCATCTTGGAATTCCAAACAATGTTGAAAAAGGGATTTTTCATTTTCTTTGCACGGAAAATTGATTTTCCATTTTCCGAGTGCCGAAATGAGTTTTTTTTGTGAAGGACCTACCATATATTTTTTACAAAACTGGACCAAATCAATTTTATAAAATACTAGGACATATTTAATTCACAATTGACAAAATGGTTGGGTGCCAAAAGTTTTGATCCACCTCTCATGAAAAAGACAAATTCCCGCCGATTCAATAGGAAGCGGGTCAAATTTGAACTGCAGCTACCTCGTAGTTTGCTCTTTATTTTTTCCAAAAATCATTTCTAGGTACATAAGTATCTGTTTAATCAGAGAAACACGAAAAAAAATTCAAGACTCAACAACTAGCTAGGAACGGTCATTCCCGCCGTTTTGACCACATTTTAAAACGGACATAAAAAATTCAAAAAAAATCTAAAAATTGGAAAACCTTCGCATTGTTTCATCATATGTGGCCAAGTTACCAGCAAAAATTATAAAATTGTAATACGTCAATTATTTTAAAAAAAGTGTTCTCAGAAATGAGCTATCATGCGTGAAGATTCATGGCTTTCAAGCCAAATGATCAATCTTATGGCCACATTCATGGCATAGTTTGTTCAAATGATCTCATATTGTGCACAAGGGTGCATCTTGGAATTCCAAACGATGTTGAAAAAGGGATTTTTCATTTTCTTTGCACGGAAAATTCATTTTCCATTTCCGCGTGCCGAAATGAGTTTTTTTTGTGAAGGACCTACCATATATTTTTTACAAAACTGGACCAAATCAATTTTATAAAATACTAGGACATATTTAATGCACAATTGACAAAATGGTTGGGTGCCAACAGTTTTGATCCACCTCTCATGAAAAAGACAAATTCCCGCCGATTCAATAGGAAGCGGGTCAAATTTGAACAGCAGCTACCTCGTAGTTTGCTCTTTATTTTTTCCAAAAATCATTTCTAGGTACATAAGTATCTGTTTAATCAGAGAAACACGAAACAAATTCAAGACTCAACCACTAGCTAGGAACGGTCATTCCCGCCGTTTTGACCGCATTTTGAAACGGACATAAAAAATTCAAAAAAAATCTAAAAATTGGAAAACCTTCGCATTGTTTCATCATATGTGGCCAAGTTACCAGCAAAAATTATAAAATTGTAATACGTCAATTATTTTAAAAAAAGTGTTCTCAGAAATGAGCTATCATGCGTGAAGATTCATGGCTTTTCAAGCCAAATGATCAACCTTATGGCCACATTCATGGCATAGTTTGTTGAAATGATCTCATATTGTGCACAAGGGTGCATCTTGGAATTCCAAACAATGTTGAAAAAGGGAGTTTTCATTTTCTTTGCACGGAAAATTCATTTTCCATTTTCTGAGTGCCGAAATGAGTTTTTTTTGTGAAGGACCTACCATATATTTTTTACAAAACTGGACCAAATCAATTTTATAAAATACTAGGACATATTTAATGCACAACTGACAAAATGGTTGGGTGCCAAAAGTTTTGATCCACCTCTCATGAAAAAGACAAATTCCCGCCGATTCAATAGGAAGCGGGTCAAATTTGAACTGCAGCTACCTCGTAGTTTGCTCTTTATTTTTTCCAAAAATAATTTCTAGGTACATAAGAATCTGTTTAATCAGAGAAACACGAAAAAAAATTCAAGACTCAACCACTAGCTAGGAACGGTCATTCCCGCCGTTTTGACCACATTTTGAAACGGACATAAAAAATTCAAAAAAAATCTAAAAATTGGAAAACCTTCGCATTGTTTCATCATATGTGGCCAAGTTACCAGCAAAAATTATGAAATTGTAATACATCAATTATTTTAAAAAAAGTGTTCTCAGAAATGAGCTATCATGCGTGAAGATTCATGGCTTTTCAAGCCAAATGATCAACCTTATGGCCACATTCATGGCATAGTTTGTTCAAATGATCTCATATTGTGCACAAGGGTGCATCTTGGAATTCCAAACAATGTTGAAAAAGGGAGTTTTCATTATCTTTGCACGGAAAATTCATTTTCCATTTTCCGAGTGCCGAAATGAGTTTTTTTTGTGAAGGACCTACCATATATTTTTTACAAAACTGGACCAAATCAATTTTATAAAATACTAGGACATATTTAATGCACAATTGACAAAATGGTTGGGTGCCAAAAGTTTTGATCCACCTCTCATGAAAAAGACAAATTCCCGCCGATTCAATAGGAAGCGGGTCAAATTTGAACTGCAGCTACCTCGTAGTTTGCTCTTTATTTTTTCCAAAAATCATTTCTAGGTACATAAGAATCTGTTTAATCAGAGAAACACGAAAAAAAATTCAAGACTCAACCACTAGCTAGGAACGGTCATTCCCGCCGTTTTGACCACATTTTGAAACGGACATAAAAAATTCAAAAAAAATCTAAAAATTGGAAAACCTTCGCATTGTTTCATCATATGTGGCCAAGTTACCAGCAAAAATTATGAAATTGTAATACGTCAATTATTTTAAAAAAAGTGTTCTCAGAAATGAGCTATCATGCGTGAAGATTCATGGCTTTCAAGCCAAATGATCAATCTTATGGCCACATTCATGGCATAGTTTGTTCAAATGATCTTATATTGTGCACAAGGGTGCATCTTGGAATTCCAAACAATGTTGACAAAGGGATTTTTCATTTTCTTTGCACGGAAAATTCATTTTCCATTTTCCGAGTGCCGAAATGAGTTTTTTTTGTGAAGGACCTACCATATATTTTTTACAAAACTGGACCAAATCAATTTTATAAAACACTAGGACATATTTAATGCACAATTGACAAAATGGTTGGGTGCCAACAGTTTTGATCCACCTCTCATGAAAAAGACAAATTCCCGCCGATTCAATAGGAAGCGGGTCAAATTTGAACTGCAGCTACCTCGTAGTTTGCTCTTTATTTTTTCCAAAAATCATTTCTAGGTACATAAGTATCTGTTTAATCAGAGAAACACGAAAAAAATTCAAGACTCAACCACTAGCTAGGAACGGTCATTCCCGCCGTTTTGACCACATTTTAAAACGGACATAAAAAATTCAAAAAAAATCTAAAAATTGGAAAACCTTCGCATTGTTTCATCATATGTGGCCAAGTTACCAGCAAAAATTATAAAATTGTAATACGTCAATTATTTTAAAAAAAGTGTTCTCAGAAATGAGCTATCATGCGTGAAGATTCATGGCTTTCAAGCCAAATGATCAATCTTATGGCCACATTCATGGCATAGTTTGTTCAAATGATCTCATATTGTGCACAAGGGTGCATCTTGGAATTCCAAACGATGTTGAAAAAGGGATTTTTCATTTTCTTTGCACGGAAAATTCATTTTCCATTTCCGCGTGCCGAAATGAGTTTTTTTGTGAAGGACCTACCATATATTTTTTACAAAACTGGACCAAATCAATTTTATAAAATACTAGGACATATTTAATGCACAATTGACAAAATGGTTGGGTGCCAACAGTTTTGATCCACCTCTCATGAAAAAGACAAATTCCCGCCGATTCAATAGGAAGCGGGTCAAATTTGTACTGCAGCTACCTCGTAGTTTGCTCTTTATTTTTTCCAAAAATCATTTCTAGGTACATAAGTATCTGTTTAATCAGAGAAACACGAAACAAATTCAAGACTCAACCACTAGCTAGGAACGGTCATTCCCGCCGTTTTGACCGCATTTTGAAACGGACATAAAAAATTCAAAAAAAAATCTAAAAATTGGAAAACCTTCGCATTGTTTCATCATATGTGGCCAAGTTACCAGCAAAAATTATAAAATTGTAATACGTCAATTATTTTAAAAAAAGTGTTCTCAGAAATGAGCTATCATGCGTGAAGATTCATGGCTTTTCAAGCCAAATGATCAACCTTATGGCCACATTCATGGCATAGTTTGTTCAAATGATCTCATATTGTGCACAAGGGTGCATCTTGGAATTCCAAACAATGTTGAAAAAGGAATTTTTCATTTTCTTTGCACGGAAAATTGATTTTCCATTTTCCGAGTGCCGAAATGAGTTTTTTTTGTGAAGGACCTACCATATATTTTTTACAAAACTGGACCAAATCAATTTTATAAAATACTAGGACATATTTAATGCACAACTGACAAAATGGTTGGGTGCCAACAGTTTTGATCCACCTCTCATGAAAAAGACAAATTCCCGCCGATTCAATAGGAAGCGGGTCAAATTTGAACTGCAGCTACCTCGTAGTTTGCTCTTTATTTTTTCCAAAAATCATTTCTAGGTACATAAGTATCTGTTTAATCAGAGAAACACGAAAAAAAATTCAAGACTCAACCACTAGCTAGGAACGGTCATTCCCGCCGTTTTGACCACATTTTAAAACGGACATAAAAAATTCAAAAAAAATCTAAAAATTGGAAAACCTTCACATTGTTTCATCATATGTGGCCAAGTTACCAGCAAAAATTATAAAATTGTAATACGTCAATTATTTTAAAAAAAGTGTTCTCAGAAATGAGCTATCATGCGTGAAGATTCATGGCTTTCAAGCCAAATGATCAATCTTATGGCCACATTCATGGCATAGTTTGTTCAAATGATCTCATATTGTGCACAAGGGTGCATCTTGGAATTCCAAACGATGTTGAAAAAGGGATTTTTCATTTTCTTTGCACGGAAAATTCATTTTCCATTTCCGCGTGCCGAAATGAGTTTTTTTTGTGAAGGACCTACCATATATTTTTTACAAAACTGGACCAAATCAATTTTATAAAATACTAGGACATATTTAATGCACAATTGACAAAATGGTTGGGTGCCAACAGTTTTGATCCACCTCTCATGAAAAAGACAAATTCCCGCCGATTCAATAGGAAGCGGGTCAAATTTGAACTGCAGCTACCTCGTAGTTTGCTCTTTATTTTTTCCAAAAATCATTTCTAGGTACATAAGTATCTGTTTAATCAGAGAAACACGAAAAAAATTCAAGACTCAACCACTAGCTAGGAACGGTCATTCCCGCCGTTTTGACCGCATTTTGAAACGGACATAAAAAATTCAAAAAAAAATCTAAAAATTGGAAAACCTTCGCATTGTTTCATCATATGTGGCCAAGTTACCAGCAAAAATTATAAAATTGTAATACGTCAATTATTTTAAAAAAAAGTGTTCTCAGAGCTATCATGCGTGAAGATTCATGGCTTTTCAAGCCAAATGATCAACCTTATGGCCACAATCATGGCATAGTTTGTTCAAATGATCTCATATCGTGCACAAGGGTGCATCTTGGAATTCCAAACAATGTTGAAAAAGGGAGTTTTCATTTTCTTTGCACGGAAAATTCATTTTCCATTTTCCGAGTGCCGAAATGAGTTTTTTTTGTGAAGGACCTACCATATATTTTTTACAAAACTGGACCAAATCAATTTTATAAAATACTAGGACATATTTAATGCACAATTGACAAAATGGTTGGGTGCCAAAAGTTTTGATCCACCTCTCATGAAAAAGACAAATTCCCGCCGATTCAATAGGAAGCGGGTCAAATTTGAACTGCAGCTACCTCGTAGTTTGCTGTTTATTTTTTCCAAAAATCATTTCTAGGTACATAAGAATCTGTTTAATCAGAGAAACACGAAAAAAAATTCAAGACTCAACCACTAGCTAGGAACGGTCATTCCCGCCGTTTTGACCGCATTTTGAAACGGACATAAAAAATTCAAAAAAAATCTAAAAATTGGAAAACCTTCGCATTGTTTCATCATATGTGGCCAAGTTACCAGCAAAAATTATGAAATTGTAATACGTCAATTATTTTAAAAAAAGTGTTCTCAGAAATGAGCTATCATGCGTGAAGATTCATGGCTTTTCAAGCCAAATGATCAACCTTATGGCCACATTCATGGCATAGTTTGTTCAAATGATCTCATATTGTGCACAAGGGTGCATCTTGGAATTCCAAACAATGTTGAAAAAGGGATTTTTCATTTTCTTTGCACGGAAAATTCATTTTCCATTTTCCGAGTGCCGAAATGAGTTTTTTTTGTGAAGGACCTACCATATATTTTTTACAAAACTGGACCAAATCAATTTTATAAAATACTAGGACATATTTAATGCACAATTGACAAAATGGTTGGGTGCCAACAGTTTTGATCCACCTCTCATGAAAAAGACAAATTCCCGCCGATTCAATAGGAAGCGGGTCAAATTTGAACTGCAGCTACCTCGTAGTTTGCTCTTTATTTTTTCCAAAAATCATTTCTAGGTACATAAGTATCTGTTTAATCAGAGAAACACGAAAAAAAATTCAAGACTCAACCACTAGCTAGGAACGGTCATTCCCGCCGTTTTGACCACATTTTAAAACGGACATCAAAAATTCAAAAAAAATCTAAAAATTGGAAAACCTTCGCATTGTTTCATCATATGTGGCCAAGTTACCAGCAAAAATTATAAAATTGTAATACGTCAATTATTTTAAAAAAAGTGTTCTCAGAAATGAGCTATCATGCGTGAAGATTCATGGCTTTCAAGCCAAATGATCAATCTTATGGCCACATTCATGGCATAGTTTGTTCAAATGATCTCATATTGTGCACAAGGGTGCATCTTGGAATTCCAAACGATGTTGAAAAAGGGATTTTTCATTTTCTTTGCACGGAAAATTCATTTTCCATTTCCGCGTGCCGAAATGAGTTTTTTTGTGAAGGACCTACCATATATTTTTTACAAAACTGGACCAAATCAATTTTATAAAATACTAGGACATATTTAATGCACAATTGACAAAATGGTTGGGTGCCAACAGTTTTGATCCACCTCTCATGAAAAAGACAAATTCCCGCCGATTCAATAGGAAGCGGGTCAAATTTGTACTGCAGCTACCTCGTAGTTTGCTCTTTATTTTTTCCAAAAATCATTTCTAGGTACATAAGTATCTGTTTAATCAGAGAAACACGAAACAAATTCAAGACTCAACCACTAGCTAGGAACGGTCATTCCCGCCGTTTTGACCGCATTTTGAAACGGACATAAAAAATTCAAAAAAAAATCTAAAAATTGGAAAACCTTCGCATTGTTTCATCATATGTGGCCAAGTTACCAGCAAAAATTATAAAATTGTAATACGTCAATTATTTTAAAAAAAGTGTTCTCAGAAATGAGCTATCATGCGTGAAGATTCATGGCTTTTCAAGCCAAATGATCAACCTTATGGCCACATTCATGGCATAGTTTGTTCAAATGATCTCATATTGTGCACAAGGGTGCATCTTGGAATTCCAAACAATGTTGAAAAAGGAATTTTTCATTTTCTTTGCACGGAAAATTGATTTTCCATTTTCCGAGTGCCGAAATGAGTTTTTTTTGTGAAGGACCTACCATATATTTTTTACAAAACTGGACCAAATCAATTTTATAAAATACTAGGACATATTTAATGCACAACTGACAAAATGGTTGGGTGCCAACAGTTTTGATCCACCTCTCATGAAAAAGACAAATTCCCGCCGATTCAATAGGAAGCGGGTCAAATTTGAACTGCAGCTACCTCGTAGTTTGCTCTTTATTTTTTCCAAAAATCATTTCTAGGTACATAAGTATCTGTTTAATCAGAGAAACACGAAAAAAAATTCAAGACTCAACCACTAGCTAGGAACGGTCATTCCCGCCGTTTTGACCACATTTTAAAACGGACATAAAAAATTCAAAAAAAATCTAAAAATTGGAAAACCTTCACATTGTTTCATCATATGTGGCCAAGTTACCAGCAAAAATTATAAAATTGTAATACGTCAATTATTTTAAAAAAAGTGTTCTCAGAAATGAGCTATCATGCGTGAAGATTCATGGCTTTCAAGCCAAATGATCAATCTTATGGCCACATTCATGGCATAGTTTGTTCAAATGATCTCATATTGTGCACAAGGGTGCATCTTGGAATTCCAAACGATGTTGAAAAAGGGATTTTTCATTTTCTTTGCACGGAAAATTCATTTTCCATTTCCGCGTGCCGAAATGAGTTTTTTTGTGAAGGACCTACCATATATTTTTTACAAAACTGGACCAAATCAATTTTATAAAATACTAGGACATATTTAATGCACAATTGACAAAATGGTTGGGTGCCAACAGTTTTGATCCACCTCTCATGAAAAAGACAAATTCCCGCCGATTCAATAGGAAGCGGGTCAAATTTGTACTGCAGCTACCTCGTAGTTTGCTCTTTATTTTTTCCAAAAATCATTTCTAGGTACATAAGTATCTGTTTAATCAGAGAAACACGAAACAAATTCAAGACTCAACCACTAGCTAGGAACGGTCATTCCCGCCGTTTTGACCGCATTTTGAAACGGACATAAAAAATTCAAAAAAAATCTAAAAATTGGAAAACCTTCGCATTGTTTCATCATATGTGGCCAAGTTACCAGCAAAAATTATAAAATTGTAATACGTCAATTATTTTCAAAAAAGTGTTCTCAGAAATGAGCTATCATGCGTGAAGATTCATGGCTTTTCAAGCCAAATGATCAACCTTATGGCCACATTCATGGCATAGTTTGTTCAAATGATCTCATATTGTGCACAAGGGTGCATCTTGGAATTCCAAACAATGTTGAAAAAGGGATTTTTCATTTTCTTTGCACGGAAAATTGATTTTCCATTTTCCGAGTGCCGAAATGAGTTTTTTTTGTGAAGGACCTACCATATATTTTTTACAAAACTGGACCAAATCAATTTTATAAAATACTAGGACATATTTAATGCACAACTGACAAAATGGTTGGGTGCCAACAGTTTTGATCCACCTCTCATGAAAAAGACAAATTCCCGCCGATTCAATAGGAAGCGGGTCAAATTTGAACTGCAGCTACCTCGTAGTTTGCTCTTTATTTTTTCCAAAAATCATTTCTAGGTACATAAGTATCTGTTTAATCAGAGAAACACGAAAAAAAATTCAAGACTCAACCACTAGCTAGGAACGGTCATTCCCGCCGTTTTGACCACATTTTAAAACGGACATAAAAAATTCAAAAAAAATCTAAAAATTGGAAAACCTTCGCATTGTTTCATCATATGTGGCCAAGTTACCAGCAAAAATTATAAAATTGTAATACGTCAATTATTTTAAAAAAAGTGTTCTCAGAAATGAGCTATCATGCGTGAAGATTCATGGCTTTCAAGCCAAATGATCAATCTTATGGCCACATTCATGGCATAGTTTGTTCAAATGATCTCATATTGTGCACAAGGGTGCATCTTGGAATTCCAAACGATGTTGAAAAAGGGATTTTTCATTTTCTTTGCACGGAAAATTCATTTTCCATTTCCGCGTGCCGAAATGAGTTTTTTTTGTGAAGGACCTACCATATATTTTTTACAAAACTGGACCAAATCAATTTTATAAAATACTAGGACATATTTAATGCACAATTGACAAAATGGTTGGGTGCCAACAGTTTTGATCCACCTCTCATGAAAAAGACAAATTCCCGCCGATTCAATAGGAAGCGGGTCAAATTTGAACAGCAGCTACCTCGTAGTTTGCTCTTTATTTTTTCCAAAAATCATTTCTAGGTACATAAGTATCTGTTTAATCAGAGAAACACGAAACAAATTCAAGACTCAACCACTAGCTAGGAACGGTCATTCCCGCCGTTTTGACCGCATTTTGAAACGGACATAAAAAATTCAAAAAAAATCTAAAAATTGGAGAACCTTCGCATTGTTTCATCATATGTGGCCAAGTTACCAGCAAAAATTATAAAATTGTAATACGTCAATTATTTTAAAAAAAGTGTTCTCAGAAATGAGCTATCATGCGTGAAGATTCATGGCTTTTCAAGCCAAATGATCAACCTTATGGCCACATTCATGGCATAGTTTGTTCAAATGATCTCATATTGTGCACAAGGGTGCATCTTGGAATTCCAAACAATGTTGAAAAAGGGAGTTTTCATTTTCTTTGCACGGAAAATTCATTTTCCATTTTCTGAGTGCCGAAATGAGTTTTTTTTGTGAAGGACCTACCATATATTTTTTACAAAACTGGACCAAATCAATTTTATAAAATACTAGGACATATTTAATGCACAACTGACAAAATGGTTGGGTGCCAAAAGTTTTGATCCACCTCTCATGAAAAAGACAAATTCCCGCCGATTCAATAGGAAGCGGGTCAAATTTGAACTGCAGCTACCTCGTAGTTTGCTCTTTATTTTTTCCATAAATCATTTCTAGGTACATAAGAATCTGTTTAATCAGAGAAACACGAAAAAAAATTCAAGACTCAACCACTAGCTAAGAACGGTCATTCCCGCCGTTTTGACCGCATTTTGAAACGGACATAAAAAATTCAAAAAAATCTAAAAATTGGAAAACCTTCGCATTGTTTCATCATATGTGGCCAAGTTACCAGCAAAAATTATGAAATTGTAATACGTCAATTATTTTAAAAAAAGTGTTCTCAGAAATGAGCTATCATGCGTGAAGATTCATGGCTTTTCAAGCCAAATGATCAACCTTATGGCCACATTCATGGCATAGTTTGTTCAAATGATCTCATATTGTGCACAAGGGTGCATCTTGGAATTCCAAACAATGTTGAAAAAGGGAGTTTTCATTTTCTTTGCACGGAAAATTCATTTTCCATTTTCTGAGTGCCGAAATGAGTTTTTTTTGTGAAGGACCTACCATATATTTTTTACAAAACTGGACCAAATCAATTTTATAAAATACTAGGACATATTTAATGCACAACTGACAAAATGGTTGGGTGCCAAAAGTTTTGATCCACCTCTCATGAAAAAGACAAATTCCCGCCGATTCAATAGGAAGCGGGTCAAATTTGAACTGCAGCTACCTCGTAGTTTGCTCTTTATTTTTTCCAAAAATCATTTCTAGGTACATAAGTATCTGTTTAATCAGAGAAACATGAAAAAAAATTCAAGACTCAACCACTAGCTAGGAACGGTCATTCCCGCCGTTTTGACCGCATTTTGAAACGGACATAAAAAATTCAAAAAAAATCTAAAAATTGGAAAACCTTCGCATTGTTTCATCATATGTGGCCAAGTTACCAGCAAAAATTATGAAATTGTAATACGTCAATTATTTTAAAAAAAGTGTTCTCAGAAATGAGCTATCATGCGTGAAGATTCATGGCTTTTCAAGCCAAATGATCAACCTTATGGCCACATTCATGGCATAGTTTGTTCAAATGATCTCATATTGTGCACAAGGGTGCATCTTGGAATTCCAAACAATGTTGAAAAAGGGAGTTTTCATTTTCTTTGCACGGAAAATTCATTTTCCATTTTCCGAGTGCCGAAATGAGTTTTTTTTGTGAAGGACCTACCATATATTTTTTACAAAACTGGACCAAATCAATTTTATAAAATACTAGGACATATTTAATGCACAATTTACAAAATGGTTGGGTGCCAAAAGGTTTGATCCACCTCTCATGAAAAAGACAAATTCCCGCCGATTCAATAGGAAGCGGGTCAAATTTGAACTGCAGCTACCTCGTAGTTTGCTCTTTATTTTTTCCAAAAATCATTTCTAGGTACATAAGAATCTGTTTAATCAGAGAAACTCGAAAAAAAATTCAAGACTCAACCACTAGCTAGGAACGGTCATTCCCGCCGTTTTGACCGCATTTTGAAACGGACATAAAAAATTCAAAAAAAATCTAAAAATTGGAAAACCTTCGCATTGTTTCATCATATGTGGCCAAGTTACCAGCAAAAATTATGAAATTGTAATACGTCAATTATTTTAAAAAAAGTGTTCTCAGAAATGAGCTATCATGCGTGAAGATTCATGGCTTTTCAAGCCAAATGATCAACCTTATGGCCACATTCATGGCATAGTTTGTTCAAATGATCTCATATTGTGCACAAGGGTGCATCTTGGAATTCCAAACAATGTTGAAAAAGGGATTTTTCATTTTCTTTGCACGGAAAATTCATTTCCCATTTTCCGAGTGCCGAAATGAGTTTTTTTTGTGAAGGACCTACCATATATTTTTTACAAAACTGGACCAAATCAATTTTATAAAATACTAGGACATATTTAATGCATAATTAACAAAATGGTTGGGTGCCAACAGTTTTGATCCACCTCTCATGAAAAAGACAAATTCCCGCCGATTCAATAGGAAGCGGGTCAAATTTGAACTGCAGCTACCTCGTAGTTTGCTCTTTATTTTTTCCAAAAATCATTTCTAGGTACATAAGTATCTGTTTAATCAGAGAAACACGAAAAAAAATTCAAGACTCAACCACTAGCTAGGAACGGTCATTCCCGCCGTTTTGACCACATTTTAAAACGGACATAAAAAATTCAAAAAAAATCTAAAAATTGGAAAACCTTCGCATTGTTTCATCATATGTGGCCAAGTTACCAGCAAAAATTATAAAATTGTAATACGTCAATTATTTTAAAAAAAGTGTTCTCAGAAATGAGCTATCATGCGTGAAGATTCATGGCTTTCAAGCCAAATGATCAATCTTATGGCCACATTCATGGCATAGTTTGTTCAAATGATCTCATATTGTGCACAAGGGTGCATCTTGGAATTCCAAA